>NW_019394219.1:3371414-3892169 GCF_000648675.2 Cimex lectularius
TATTTAATAATAAACTTTGTATCGACGTAGTATCGCCATCAAGTTACAATTCAGAATGACTCCAATTCCTGCAGGCACAACATTTATATCGGCGTGAACGAAAGTCTCGAATGTTCCCGTCAAACGCGCCGCCCGAAACTAGACTGTACTGTCTCTCGTTGTTTCTAGACTAGACTGTACTGTCTACTAGTCTAGAAACAACGCGGCTTTTCTTTGACAAGTGCCGCGCGTTCCTTTGATAAAGCCACCTTTTGCCGCAAGCAGTGTTATTTTATTACGTAATACATTTTTGTAGTTTAGTTACCTACCTACTTATTAAAAATTTTTTTCTTCTCGAGATCTACTCAAAAAGCACTCGCGATCGACCAGTCGATCGCGATCGACCGTTTGAGCACCCCTGTTCTAGTGTAATAATATTTTAGTAATTAATTGGTTGATCAAAACGGATATATTTAAAGTCGTATTTATTCCCACAGGTTGATCATCGTATATTATTTTTTCTATCGGTTCTTGACCAGATTATTATTATATGTATACATGTATATGACTTCCCTTTAAGGAATTATCCGTAGAACTTGGAAGAACAAAACAGACGCATTAAACCAGTACTTTTTCAATTTCTAAGGTTTTGTTTTTTCTTTTTGTAAGCGTGTTCAATGTTTTAAAATAAAAACATTTTATCGTTCTTTTGACTTTCATGGAATTACATCAATTACATTGTAGTTCGACGTACAAAATGGTCTCAACCAAAGATCCAATTTCGTTATGTCCTCTGTTCAATAGGATTTCCAAAACAGAAAAATACGAAAAGGTTTGCAATCTACCAACAAACGGCAGAATTACTAAACGTATGGCGAATAAGGACGATGGATAGTAGATGACTACTACCTGCCACTCTAGTTTCTGGTGGCATATGCATAGATTTGAGCAGTCAAAACTAGCCTGAGCAGACATTACCAGGAAAAAGAAGAAACAACTTCCAACATGTCTGTGAGTGCGAGGGCTGGCTGAAATTCCCTCTCGAAAATAGTTTTGGCACATCTGAGAGAATTTATTCTGAAAATATTTCACTCTGTAGAATGAATATTTCTTATTAGAATAGAAATTTCGTTATTAATTTCGCTATTTCAATAGAAGTATTTCCATTACTTATCCATTTGCCAGTCGGTCAGTTTTTTCTAACAAATGTAATTGTATTGTTTCAAAAGGATTTCAAATGGGCGTTTTTTTACGAGGGCGGGTATTGATGTGCAGCTTCGGACAAAAGCATAAAAGCGTAAGGAAGTAGCGCCGGCCGGGAAGGAGCTGTGCCTTTATATGTCCAATATATATAAAATGCCAGCTCATACGGTCCGCTAGGCTGCGATTTGCGGCTCAAAGATCCCGAAGCTCAAAGGGACTCGAATGAAGGATTCGGCTTTTCGGCGTTCAATCATTTACTACCTAACGAGCCAGACGGGAACCCGGTTCCGACATGACTTACGATCCTGCGATTCCAAACCTCGCTATCGTTGATGTTACATACTGTAATGTGATTAAAGATTGTAACCTGATTTAACAAGAATAACTATCACTTTGACCATTTGATTTGAAAAAAAGTTAGATTCTACATAGTTTTCTTTCATGTTGGAACTAGATTATCTTCAGTCTGATCAAAGGTTTTCCATTCAACGACAAACATTCAATATTTTCCCTTTATCGTGCCACGTTTCGGTTTTTATTGAGATCATATTCAGGTCCTTGTGTTGTCCGCATTTCAACAAAAAAGTTCTCTGATTGATAGCCGATGCAAGTTTCTTTTAATTTTTATTTAGAAATCGTGAGATGCGGACCGTAGGTTCAGGACTCGAAGTCAATGCGGCCGGTTGTGACGTAGGTTTTAGAAAAACAATTTCTTTATCATGTCAACGTTTCGATCTTTATTGAGATCATCTTCAGGGCCTGGGATTTACAAATATTGTTTATATATAACAATTACATTTTGGACGTGGAAAAGTGAATTTATACAATGCAAAATATATTTTTTATAGATTCAATCAAAGTATAAATACTTACGTTTTATGTTACATTATATGTTTTGTGTGATGTGATGATGATATATGTATGTTATCGAAATTGAATTTGATTAATGATATTAGCGAGGCTGCTACTGAGTTTATATGTGTTTGTTCTTTTGGTGATGATCTCAATAAAGATTGAAACGTTGGCACGATAAAGAAAATGTTTTTCCACCTTCCCCAACCCCAGACGATTTCCACGATATCCAAATAATCATTAAGATTTTTATTGCGTGTGGTCAAAAACCACGATGTTTATATTAACTTGTCAGGATACAATGTTTTAATATGTATTTTTCTTAGATTGTTGCCAATGCTTTCTTAAAAAGAAAAAAAATATACATTTTAACGATATAATTGAATAAAATGTACGAAGAACATAGCATGGAATTTTTGATACACCCTATTGCGTTATTAATCTTTCATGGATTACATCGCATCTTTACTGGCTGTAACGACCCTTTAAAAAATGGCGAGTCAATCGTTGAGTTGTTTCGATGTAAAATTCATAGGCGATTCGAAACATTCCTCCCCTTCGAACATTATCAGACGAAACCCCCGTCCTTTTCTCAAATTAAAAATTAAAACCTCCCGAATTCGAATTTGTCCCCAGCTGCCAGTTTGACGGATATTTAGATTGAGGGGCTTCGTCACGTCGGGCTCGTCACCGTTATTGTTACGCCTGGGGGCACCCGCATAACTCTCGACGTCTTCGGCACGTGAAGAATTGCCGTTAATTACTCGGAGACAATAAATAACATTAAATTCTTAACATCGGATCCAAGAGATTAAAATTGCTTCTAATTTTTAAAAGGTAGGCATATTTTAAACAAATGTGATGGGAATTGTTTTCCGCCATTGCTATTCCTGACCTGTTTATATTCTTTGTTGCCTTATTTTCGGTTTTTATTTAGTTAAAGTCTGTTCAAAATTTTGATATTAATTAGTTAAAGTCTGTTCAAAATTTTAATATTAATAAGTTCATGCGTTTTCCAATTAAAGTTTCTTAAAAATTCTCAAACTAGAGTAATTAAATGAAAAAAAATGAATTTGATTTCAATTGGAAATTTGTATTTTCATTTTATTTATGTAAATCTGTTGTTTGTTTACGCTAGATATTTATACAGTTGGAGATAAGTAAGTGAAGTAAAAGAAAAATTAACTGTAAAAGAAATATTTATAGTAAGTAAGGCTATTTCACATGTCATGCTTGTTGTTCTAAATGGATGTTAAGATTTAACATACCTCAAATACATGGTAATTATACACTTATTTCTCCAAATAAAATTGGTATTCCCAAAACATAACCAAAGACAATCTAATTAAAAATTATTTCCTGAAAGGTTTAGTAACAGGACAAGAGTACAAAGAATTGTTACTCATGACCAGGATACAGGGGTTTCCATTTGGTCCAATGGAATTAAGGATGTACACATAAACGCTCGACTTTTGTACGAGATACTTTAGAAATAAAATGATTTTTCCTTAATAATGTGACAAAAATAATATTTAAATATAAAAACCAATGTAACCAAAATCAACTTCGAGTAATTTAATTCGCCGTAACAAGTTCGTTCCATGTAAAACCTGATATACATGGTTCCATGTAAGGTACAAACATCGATATATTTTAAGCAAATGATAGGGTTTTTTAAATCCTGACTTAAACAAAAAGTAGCTCATCAACAGGAAGGTTGAGGACAAAAAGACGCAGGAATGAGTGACTTTTTAAAGATTGTCCTACAGCCATCTTTCAAAATTCAACGATTTCGTCACTTTTAACATAGTTAATGTAGGTGGTATATCTGAATCTTTCGCACCAATGCGCACGATGACACTACGTGTTCATATAGTTCGTTGATGTATGCAGAGGGTCTTTAGGACTTTTTTTGCTTTATCAGGGATATTCAGACAGAACTATTCAGGTACGAGTAACTAACAAACTAAGTAGTCTGTCAGGATAAATAAATAGAGAAATAATCTGGTAGACAACTTGAACTGTGTGAGATCATCTTCAGGTGTTGTCTGCATTTCACCAAAAAAGTTCTCTGATTGATAGCCGATACAAGTTTCTTTTAATTTTTATTTGTCGATCGTAAGATTCGGTCTGGTGTGACGTATGTCTTAGAACATTTTCATTATCGTGCCAATGTTTCGATCTTTATTGAGACCATCTTCAGGGCTCAAAGTGTTTTTTCCTTGTAGATGTACCATTTTTGTGTGTCGTGTTGAGAGTGCCCACGACACACAAGAATGACACATCTACAAAAAAAAAAACACTTTGAGCTCTGTAGATGATCTCAATGAAGATCGAAACGTTGACACGATATTGAAAATGTTTTTCTAAAACCTACTTCACACCAGACCGCATATCGCGATTTCCGAATAATCATTAAACAATAATGTCACAGTTCCTGAAGTATTTGAACAAGTCGTCGTAGACTTCCGTGTCGTCTTTTGCATTTTAGCCAGAACTAGTTAGCTCCTGAGGACAAGGAATAATTTGGTACTCTAAAAATTACCTAATTTTGATGATATTCCAACTTCTAAGTACGGGCAACGTTCTTCGAAATGTAAGGAAATTGAAAATGGTCACCGACCAAGGAGCTCCTGTGATAAATTTTAATGTTCAATATTATTTTACGTAAATTCCTCAAATGTGTCGGGAACTTAGGCTAGAATGCATGACGTCTGATCAGGGGTAGGTAAAATAATAGTACTAATGGGACCACCGTTGTCAATTTTTATATCGTTGTTATTATTATATAACATCAGCGCTGCAATTACGTGATTGTATTTATGAATTTTCTATTATACAAAGGAGGAAGTAATCTACTAATTACACTCCAAAACAACACTATTCACTTCATCACTGGAGAGGACATTGGCTTCATTGGCTTTAAAGGACTGCCGGGAATGGTTCGCGATGAGTGGTGTTGTTGCGATAAGGGTCCTAGGTATACATTTTTTGCAGTTTGAAAAAAAACGGGATTTGAAGGTCTGTGTGGATAATAAGGTTGGATACGAAATAAAGAGCTTGGGCAATGGAAGGAATTTGGCCAAAATGACTGAATTCTTTGGACGTGAGAATGCTTAGTTTAACTCTTCAGTTCAATTACATACGTCCAGATGATGTGTAAATGAATTAGTTTCGGTTTTTTTTATCGACCTTCAAAGTAAGTATTTTGATTATTAAAGCCCCAAATAGGAAACCTTGGATCATGGGAGGGGAATAGGGTTGTAGTAGTTTGGAAGAGAGGCGATATGGTGAAGGTTAAGGTTATTTTTTGGAATTTGGTTTAGTTGAGTCTCATTTTGACCTTAAGACATTTCTGAGTCAAAGTTTGCTGAAATGATGGTGATATGGTCTGAATATGTTAACCATGTAGTCACGGTTCCATCTTAATTCTTCATTTAATGTAACTTTTAAGAATTTTTGATGTGTGCTGAGTAGCTTGCAAATGACTCTTCTTTCTTTGGGTTGGTCTTTTTAATTTGTTAAAAAATTAATTTTTGTAAAAACTATTTTCTTTTTTATGATTTGCCATTATGCATTAGACAGAATTATTTTGGAAATGCACGTTAGATAAATTCTTCAACTGGGCTTAACATAGTTTTGATAATGATTTTATTGAAAACATTTTAACGTCGACCGGATTACACAAACATTTAAATTATGGTCAAATTAACCAAATTTTAAACGCTTCTATTATATTAAATTTCTAGAATAAAACTGATAATTGACGCCTATAATTTCATAATTACATCGTAAGATGTTTACTAAGGACATGAAATATTGAAAATGGTCAGTTGTAAAATCTTGGTCTCACTTTCCTGTATTTTTAAGTATACATACCTCTAGATGTACCTTGTGGGAAAATTTTGTATTTAGTTATTGAACTTTAATAACGTCACTGATGAGGAAAGGCGTTTTGAGACTTTAAATTAGCGCAAAACCGCTTGGAGAAACAAAAAAAAACAATTGTTAAAAATTATTTCTCGTAAAAAAACTATGTTTATCCTGCAAATAAATATAAAAACGAATAACCTTTAGAATGGCAAATCAAACCTGTTGTAATTTGTCACGAATACATTTTGTTGCTCATTTTTGCATCAGCAAAAGCAAAGTTTACACAATAAAGCTATTAACTAAAAATAACATTACCACTGGCTATTACTGAAGGCAAACAATTTTTATCAGATAATCATTAAATAAAAAGTTAATGATTATCCCCTTAATTAATGATAAGTAATATTCCCTTAATGAAATTCTAATACAATTTTTAAAAGCACAGACCGCTTTGGAATATATTTCAAACAGTTCAAACCAATGTTGAAATTGCAATTAACGCAATGCAATAAATTGTATTCTGGTAATCGACGAGGCGTAAATTTATCGATGAAACAATTGGTCTATTTCCCACACGATTGCAGTTTTAATCCATGACTAATCCATGTCGATGACTAATCTAGAGGCACCCTCATTTCAACTGACCAAGTTATCTGGAAGGTCTATATGTTTCAATCGCCAACACAATGTAAGGAAGCAATATTGTAAGAAGAAATTTCTTTTTTCTAATGAGTTTAAAGATCATTAAAAATTTAAGGCTTTTCGTTATTTGCGGTTCTATTAAAACAGTTTTTTTAGAGGAAATTTCAAAGTGTAATATGCGTTTTTTCTTTTATTTCTCCGCGATAGATTGGTAAATGGGTACCTGATAGCTTCATAAAGAATTTTCTTTAACCGAAAAGGTATTTTATTCTTAACCAATGATGATGGATTACATTGTACTTTTTCTAAGCAACACAATAACACTTCAGACATATATAGATGGTGTTAATGTGTGGTGTAAGAGAATGAAAGTACAAGTGAACCCAACATTGTGTGCTTCGCAAAGTATCCGACGTGACAATGAATAAAAAATAATTATTCAGAAATCGTGAAATGCGGTCTGGTGTGATGTAGGTTTCAGAAAAACATTTTGTTTATCGTGCCAACGTTTCGATCTTTATTGAAATCATCTTCAGGGCCTGGGATTTACAAACATTGTTCACATTTAACAAATACAATTAGGATGTGAAAAAGTGAATTTATACAATGCAAAATATATTTTTTATATTCAGTCAAAGTATTTCTACTCACTCAAAGTGTTTGTCTTCTGTGTAATTGTGCCATTCTTACGTGTCGTGTTGAGAGTGCGAGTGAGATTTTTCTGTTTTATGTTTATATACGTTGGATTTTGAAGGGGTGGGGAAGGAAGTCAATATAGAAAAGACATTTTTGTATAAGGCGTCGGCTTCTTTGAGGTGAAAACAATTTAGATATCCTTTTCCTATATAATGTGTGGAGATTAGTGACCGTTAATCGGTATTTATTTAGAAACCGTGAGATGCGGTCTGGTGTGATGTAGGTTTCAGAAAAACATTTTCCTTATCGTGCCAACGTTTCGATCTTTATTGAAATCATCTTCAGGGCTCAAAGTGTTTGTCTTCTGTGTAATTGTGCCATTCTTGCGTGTCGTGTCGAGAGTGCCCACCCCAAATGTTTTTCTGAAACCTACATCACACCAGACCGCATCTCACGATTTCTAAATAAATATCGATTAACGGTCACTAATCTCCACACATTATATACGAAAAGGAAAGCTAAATTGTTGGAAATTAGACAAAAATATTTGCTGTGTGGAATATAATGTAATAATATATGTAATGTTATCTACATTGAATTTGATTAATGATATTGGCGTAGCTGCGACTGAGTTTACATGTATCTGTTCTGTAATTGATGTGTGTTTATGCTCTGTTGACATAAACCATTTCTAAGGAATTACATTTATGTTTGTTTTGTTCTGTGTGTAATATTTTTGGATTTTTGAAGTCGAAATTGTGTTGGTGTTCAAAATTGTGGGTAGCGAGTGCTGTAGGATTTTGCTTCGGTTTTTGCAATCATAGATATGTGCTTTACTCTCTTGTCCAGATATTGGAATGTAAGACCGATGTAAGTTGCCGGACAGTTTAAACAGTTGGTCTTGTAGATTACGTCAGATTTATTTGATATTGGTGTGGGATCTTTAATTTTAAAAGATTAAAAAGTGTTTGGATTGTTTTATAATTTTTGAAAACTATTTTTAAGTTATTGGACGAGAGAGAAACCAAAATGTCTTTTGTATACCGACTTCCTTCCCCACCCCTTCAAAATCCAACGAATATAAACATAAAACAGAAAAATCTCACTCGCACTCTCAACACGACACGCAAGAATGGCACAATTCACAGAAGACAAACACTTTGAATGAGTAGAAATACTTTGATTGAATATAAAAAATATATTTTGCATTGTATAAGTTCACTTTTCCACATCCTAAATGTATTTGTTAAATGTAAACAAAGTTTGTAAATCCCAGGCCATGAAGATGATCGCAATAAAGATCGAAACGTTGGCACGATAAAGAAAATGTTTTTCTGAAACCTACATCACACCAGACCGCATCTCACGATTTCTTAATAATTACCGATTAACGGTCACTAATCACCACACAAATAAATAAAAATGGGGCGCCAGTACGAAACGACGATACAATTCGTTACTAGAGATGTGGCTGGATGAGAAACTGACGTGGGGATGCATTTAAAGAAAAATGTTTGCGATATGCGCCGTCGCATGTATGCGTTCAAACATTTTTCACAATTCATCTCATTCCGCACATAGTAAGAGAAAAATGTAAATAATGCTTCTTCGCTCTTTCTTGCAATACGGTTGCGTAATTTGGTCTTTGGCCTACGATTCCAAAAAAACCTCCACACAGTGGAAAATGTAATGTCGTTTATAATCGAAGCTCACTCGCACAAGAAATAAAACTATACACAGTGATTTGGATGTTTCTGATGTCAAGGATATGTTCGACTTATGAATGCCACCACCAGGCATTTCTTTTTCTTTCCCATCCCATGAAATTCGTTAACGCAGCATGCCAGCTAGAAACAGATACCAGAGAGAACTTTGATACCGCTAAAATATATATATATATATATATATATACCGTTGCAGCCACCGACACCCTCTTGTTTTATTAAAAGGCATGAAATGAATTCTGTGAGTGAAGTGACAATGGAATTTTATGTGTCTGTAATAATACTCGCCAATCAAATAAAACGCAAAGTTTTATGTCAACAAAAGATTTGTAAAACGAAATTTGTAAAACAATCTTTCCCTTTGAATCTACCGTCTTTTCATTGGTAAATAATAATAAGAATAAGAATAAATGACCCATTATAAGAATTTGTTTAATTGCTTTATATCAGATAATTAAACAAGGAGAGAGACTAATTGAAACAGCCAATTTAAACTCTGGATAAATATGTTATGTACGAATCACCCTCATTTCCCAGCCCGAGAGAGAAAACAATTATAAAGGGGAGAGTTCGTATCCTATTTCCTTGATTGTGTCCCCCCACGACGCTAACTTTGTTTGCCATGACGTCACGGTCTCAAGGGAATAGTGTCATTAGGGCTGGAGAGAACCACAAAGGGATCGTAACTTCACTACCCTAATGATAACCTATCTTGACATATGTGAATCAATTCAACCCTAATTTGCCAGGCCAAATAAGTAAAAGGGAATTTTAAATATTGCTCCGAAGGGAAGATGTTTTAAGCTGCTTTCACTCTCCTCCCCTCTCGGACATACTTTACTCCCTTGCCGATTCGAGTTCCGTTTAATATCCGTCCTTGCTGAATTTTAATTCGGTACAAAACCGATTTAAGTGGGTGCTCCGACTTTGGTTTCGTCCAAAATAGCTATTTGAAAAATGTTGTTTAGAACATTACAATTAATTAAGGTTTTTAGTTGAGATGAAAAAAAGCTAATGGGGGGATTCGAATCCACGATCTTCGGCTAGATACGCCGCTGCTCTACCACTTGAGCTATCGTGACCTCGATCCACTCGGACATCAACTTCCTATCTCAACCCCACCTTATGAGTTTTCCCTCCTTTTTGCCATTTGTTTAGAACAATTCAAGCCCGGTAACATTTTATCAACAATCTTGGGGTTTTCCTTAATTCAACTTAGTTCACGTCAGAAAATCTTCTTCCTAGTTATCTACATTTTTAGATTATGGAAATCTTGGCTACATTGTATAAAGTATATTCACTACTTAAACTGATAAACAAAAGCTCATTTTTTCACTGTCAAAAGATTTTTGTTAAAATACAGCACAAGAGTAAAAATGTTTTTTTTTTCTTAACATTAACTTTATTACTCAAGTTTATCCAAGCCTGAGGTATCGTCGTTTATTTCGAGTGTCATCGATTGATATACAATTATCAACACCTCTCCATCTATACCTGTGAGTCTTTCTGATTCTCAGTAAACTTACATTTTTCATATTACAATACGTTAAAAAATCATGGGTCCTGATGGGATTCGAACCTAGAACGGTTAGCGTGGTAAATACCAGTCGGATGCCCTAACCACTTGACCACTGTCCCTCAAACACTCTCCTTTTCCTGTTTGTGTCTCTTTCCTCTTTTTCACCTTCCCTCTTTTCAGTCTCTCTCTCTCTCTCTCTCTCTCTCTCTCTCTCTCTCTCTCTCTCTCTCTCTCTTTCTATCTCTTTCTATTCCCACCTTCCTCCCTCCCTCCTACCCACACTCTCTCTCTTCCTTTCTTTCTATCTCTATCTCTTTATCTATTCATCTCCTATACTCTCTATCACTCCCTCCGTCCCTCTCTTTCTCTCTCCCTTCTCTCACTCTCGCTCTTCTATGACTATATTTTTGTTTTATCATTCTTACTCGGTACAACAACAGAAAATAGGCGTGAAAAGTTAAAATTTGAAATCGGATAGACCGGTACGCCCATTATCCCTGGAATTGACCCCGATCCTACGAAATAGAAACGTTAAGGCTCTGTTTTAAACGAGGGTTTTTCCCGTTGGACTGAAAAGGCCGAGGTCCGGTTATCTTTCAGACGGGCAACACAGCGATAGAACTCTTGGTGTTATAATCGCTTAATTACCCTAAGCTTCCACCTCGAACATTGTTCCAGACAACTCGGTCCGTAATGAAGGGAATTTGCATGTTACATCCCATCCGAATTGCTCTAGTCTCAACATCTTACCGTTGGGCTTTTATTATTAAAAAAAAATGTGTTTGGAAAGTTTTCTTGGAAAGTTTTATTATTAGTTGATCTTTTTAAATTGCAATAGGACCATATAATAAGATAAGTAAGAGATAAGTAAGATCAAGACTACACCAGCTATAAATGTGGGAAATATTTATTTTCCCAATAAAATAAACACTTTATCAATAAACGACATATTTTTCAATCTTAAAGCCTTAAAATAACAAGTAAAGTTATAATTTCCACATATTTAAAAATGTCAAATAAAATTAAATGCACTACAGATAATCTAACAGAGCATGAACTTGTGCATCCGACGAGAACTTAATTTAGAAAACATTATCCCTTTTACTACCAACAACTTTAATAACTCTAAAGCAAAAGGGGCTCGTCCAGAATCCATTAAAATTCTTTACACCAACAGTTATTCATACAATCTACCGCCGGATTTTCACCTATCCCGACCTCCATCATATTCAGTTAAAGGAAAGCTCTTAAATTGTGTGGATAGCTGCCAAACCACATCGCACAGAACGGTGAAAAATATTGATTTAAAAAAGGTTAATAACATTTTTTGACCGACGAAGAAATAAATGCAACACAATAAATCAAAAATATTTTTTCTAAATAATATAAAATTTCGATTTTACTAAAACAAGCGCATGTTACAAAATCGCAAAATAAATACGCCGCTGTACATTATTACACACATATAGTAAAGCATTCAGTATTGGTTTTTTGACGATTAAAGGCGAAAAATTTATTTAGAAAATAGTAAAAAATAAATCGAATTGATATTTTAAAAATACAATTTTTATTTTTATTCGTTTGTTGCATAAAATTGTACTCTATATAAATTACTAATTGTAAAACATTGAGGAGAGTGGAAGAGAAGATGTGAAAGAATGAAATGTAAATTGAGTAATAAAGTAATTGAGTAATAGTAAGGAAAGAGACAATCAGAGATATATAACTAACAGAGAGAGAGAGAGAGAGAGAGAGAGAGAGAGAGAGAGAGAGAGAGAGAGAGAGATAGTGTAACATTTAGATATATATGAATTGATCGAGAGATAGAGATAGAAAGATAGAAAAGAGAGAGAGAGAGAGAGAGAGAGAGAGAGAGAGAGAGAGAAGATTTAATTTTCTTGCAAGAAAAGCATTTTCATATTTGTAAATAGAATTATTTGAAGATCGTGAGATGCGGTCCGGTGTGACATAGGTTTTGGAAAACATTTGCTTTATCCCAGGCCCTGAAGATGATCTCAATAAAGATCGAAACGTTGGCATGATAAACAAAATGTTTTTCTAAAACCTGCGTCACACCAGACCGCATCTCACGATTTACAAATAATTTAAATATAGTTAGTAACTTTTGTTTTAAAATTACCGTGACCAATTGTGCCAATTTTATTTTTTCAACCTTTAAAAAAAGCCTACTATACCCTGCAGCTCGTTTGAAACCCACATAAACCCTAGAATTGATTATAAATAAAATCATTATTTATTGCGTTTATAAATTACCAGAATCAGCTTTGTGAAATAGTAGTGATAATTTACGCCTGGCCGCAGGGATGCGGTGACACCGAGTGTGTCCTATCCTAGTGAAATACGCTCCGTTGAACGAGCGTTTACCGATTTATCCAATTCTAATTCAGCTTTTGTTTTATTGCAAGCCCAGCGGTTCTATTAAGCAAACCTCAGGGGCCTATATCACCCTTGGTCGGCAAACCTGGCTCAATTATAAAATCCGATTTCCAATATCACCTCCTCTAACTCTCCGTAATTTAAATGTCTCTTTCTCTAAGTAACTGGAAACTGGGTACACAATTTTTCCCTCTCTTTAATAGGTATGTGTTCATTTCGACAAAACGTAAGAGGGAAAAGATTTCACTATTAAGTTTATTAGGTTTTGGATTACTTTTCTCGTTCGTTACTTGTTAATCATCGTGTGATTAAAGAAATAACTAATTTTATATTTAAATTTATTCAACTGACTATATTGGAAAGACAATGATATCTTCTTTATTGATAGTCCAGGGGGCGGTTTTATAGCAGGCGATCTGCTAGGAATTTGAACTCGGATTATACGTTTATAAAATTGTATCCTTCCATTTTCTTTCAGCATGAATAATATATTTTATAATTATATTTTACGACGGCACTATGCGCACAGCCACGCTGATTTCCCAAAGGGTCTCAAAAACACTTGTCGCGTTTGCAAGAATTAGCCGAGCCCAACTATCATAGATAAATATAATTTTCAACAGCCGTCCACACACTTCAAAAATATTCTGAATTTAAATTGAAAAAAGTGTTTTCTGGGGTGCATCTAACCTGACCGCTCCCCACTGTTTTAACCACTTAAAAAGTCTCACTTAAATACTTGTTCATATTATGAAATAGTTATTCTTTTTTATGTAAGGTTTTGGTTGAGATAAAAAAGTCAGTGTCACGAGCGGGATTCGAACCCATGACCTCCGGCTAGATACGCCGCTGCTCTACCACTTGAACTATCGTGACTTCGATCCTCTCGGACACCAACTCTCCATCTCAACCTACAACCGTTCGCATTTTCCCGGTTGTTGCCATTCTCAAAAGTCGAGTAATCAGGATTCGATTCTCAGGGACTTATGAAGTTGACCCGCTCATGACACTGATTTTTTTCATCTCAACCAAGACCTTACATAAAAAGAACAATTAATTGAAAGAAATAACTTCGTCAATTGACCACTAAAACATAACTGCTTTGTTTATGAAATAGTATTATGAAATATTTTCTTTTTGTATTAGTTAGTGATAATGTTTATGTTTCTGCTTTAATTTTAGAAATTAATATCGAATGTTTTACTTATTGGCACATTTTGATAAGGAAAGAAACATCTAATTTAAGTTCTGCCCAGAGTCGCATAGGGTTTTCGTTACAAGAACTGCCGGATCACCGGAAAATGCTGGCCGTGTAAAAGAAATAATCCAATAATGCTTCCATGCATCCATGGACGATATATATGTAGGTAGGCGGAAGGTATAACTGGAGGGATCTGGTGCACCAGCTTTCCAATCCCGCTATATTAAAATATCCCTGCCTCCAGGCGGTAGGGAAGGATAAGAAGGCTGAACCGTGTCCTGTCGGTGTCGCCTTTTTACGCATGGGTCACCCCTAACGGCAAATTGTCTCTTAAGATTGAAAAAATGCGAGCCCTTTGTTCCATTCCACGTGTACCTTGTCCAAGGCGATGCCACCAAACTAATTTATAATCAATAATTATTAATTGATTTACATCAAACAACAACGCGAACATACCCGAAATAAACCTATATTGACTGACAACTAGGATGCCCTTGCATCGTCAAGAAACTGCAGAAATCATATTCTTCTAATCCAAACCAGAGAAATAATTAAAAAATTAGAAAAACATGGATCGGCTTTTCATTTCGTTTGGTTGGTTGGAAGCGCCTAACGGGGAGGGGGGACCCTTGGAAAAGTGGTTTTAGAAAACCAAAAGCCGTCTATTAGGAAAAGGACGTGAAATCGACCTAGAATCATCCAATAGAGGACGTCCATCTCTTTCAGAATCACCTAGTGCGGCTTTTATTGACCAAAATTAATGGTTGATAGTGTGCTTAGTCTTCTCCAACAAATGTATTTCGAAAACTAAACGTTTTTGTTTTTACCTTATTTTACAAAGTAAAATCGTAGGCGATTGATAATAAAATGAGAAGAATAAAGAGAAATATAAGAAAAAAGTAAGTGGAAGAGCAATGGAAATAAAAGAGTAGAAGAAAAAGAGAAACTGGACTTTATTAAAGGCTAATTGTGCTTTTCATTAACCGGTAACGTAAAAACCAAATATTTAAATTTTATGAAAATGAAGAATGAAATAAAAACGAAGATTGATGAAAGGAGATATTAGGAGAGTAAATGAGGTTTGTTAAAGATAATTATTTATTATTGAGTATGATAATTGTATTATTAATTGCTGTTCAATGATGCAATTGGAATTTAGTTTTTTCCCCTTAATCGATAAACCAATATTCAATGTGGCAGACGTAGACTAAGAAGGAGAGCAAAAGAAGAAATATTGAATTGACCAACATCAGGAGGCAATACCAAAAAGAAAATTAAATCGTTTAAACAATAGAGAGAGAGAGAGCGAGAGAGAGAGAGTGAGTGAGAGAGAGAGAGAGAGAGAGAGAGAGAGAGAGACAGACAGACAGACAGACAGACAGACAGAGAATGTGTGTGAGAGAGTGATGGAGGAAGGGAGAGAGAGAGAGAGAGAGAGAGAGAGAGAGAGAGAGAGAGAGAGAGAGGGAGAGAGAGAGACAGAGAGACAGAGAGAGACAGAGAGATAGACAGACAGAATGACAGAGAGAGAGAGAGAGAGAGAGAGAGAGAGAGAGAGAGAGAGAGAGAGACGGTGTCTGTGTTCGTGTGTTTGTGTATATACGTTTTGTTCTAAATTAAGGGTGACATTTGTTGACTTGAAACAATCTACGACTCTCAAATTCTGTGATACAAATCAGACAGAAAAACTGTTGAATTGGTAATGAATCATTTGTTAGTTCAATAGTTAGTTCAATCATTTGTTAGAAGAGATAGTGATATTCTTTTAATTTCTCTACTTTTGTTAATTGTTTAGTTTAAATAGATTTGTTCGTCCTGCTTTATATTTATTGTTGTTAGTTTTGTATTGAAATGCTTGCACTTTTTTCATGCATTAATATAATCCAATAACAACAGCAAAATAAATACCTTAATTTTTCGTAAACGGTTTGTTTCTCTAGATTTTACATATTTAAAAGAAATATTTCTTCGTAGTTTTTGGCCAGTGTAAGCATTTAAGACAATTGTGGAAGTAATAGAATGCGGGTCAAAGATTCAAGAGATGTGCGTCAATTAAGTACATAAATAATAATAAAAACAATTATTCGGAGATCGTGAGATGCGGTATGGTGTGACGTAGGTTTTAGAAAAACATTTTTTTTATCGTGCCAACGTTTCGATCTTGCACTCTCAACACGACAGGCAAGAATGTCTCAACACATCTACACGGAACTAATTTAAAGATCGAAAGGTTGGCATGATAAAGAAAATGTTTTTCTAAAAACTACATCACACCAGACCGAGTGGCACGATCTCCGAATAATCATTGACTATTGGTCACTAAACACCACACAATAATAAAAATAATTAATTTATACACCCTAGTCTATGTTGTCTATTTCGAAGGCGCGTTACCACCAAATGTACTAGTTGTCAAATTTGCGGATGAGGTATGAATTTCCACAACAAATAAAACACTAGAAGCGGGTATTGAGTCTATGCCATTGACAGTAGAAAAAATTAAAGATTGGACTGTCCAAAATGGACATAAAATGGACCCTAGCAAATCAAAAATGTGTGTCTTATCTAGGAAACGTCATCTATCACTACCTGATCACGTGGACTCGAAGGTTTTTTTGTTATACCAGTGCCGGAAGTTAATTTTTGGGATTAACTGAAAATTCAACTGGAAAGGCCACCTTGGTAAAACAGCAAACAATTGGTGAACACTTTAAAATATTTTCCTCACGTGACCAGTGGTGCAGATCCTTGCATAAGTCTTATGTTTTACCGTACAACCATCAGAGAGAATTTTGGCTTTGGAGCGCAGTACTATCTCAAGCAAGTAAAACTATTTTGCAGAAATTAGATAAGATTCAGTACAAATGCCTAAGAGTGAGCCTTGAAGCACTCCGATCAACACCAATTGACATTCTTCTTGCTGAGACAAACGAACCTCCGTTTGGTCATAGAAGAAAAATGTTAACAGGTCGTATTGTACTGTCCTTATGGGCAGAAAGACACAACTATACCACAGCATTGCTCTCTTGTCGTGGTATTGAAATATAAATACAGGAGAAAAACGAAAGATCCACCACTAACATACGCTTTCACCAATCTATCCACACACGAATCGTCGGTCGAATCATTATTTCCTTGATCTTGTTTTAACACAATTTGAAAGTATTCGACAATATTATATACATACATTTCCAAAATATACACCGACTCGAATAAATATCCAAGTCACCCGAAAATATCTACGTAATAATTATGCAATAATTCCATTCCATGGACATCTTATTTACACCGACGGATCACGCCTAAATGAACTAGTAGGTTTTGCATTTTATGATCCTGTACAGAACTACAATAAAAATGTTCGTCTGTATACACTGCAGAATTGGTTGCTATAAGAGATGCTATGAAGTAATTCCCGAAAGTGATAATAGGTATAGATTGCTTTAGTTGAGTGTAAAACCTACGCAGTGACTAAAATCGGTATATCGCGGACTACATCATTATAGAAATCCTTGAACATGCAGCAATGATAAGGTCCAAAGGGTTAAAATTCGTAATCACCTGGATCAAAGTCCATACAGGGTTCAAACATATTGTAGTTGTTGATCTGTGACAACACGCAATTCTCTAAAAGCGCCTGTACTCAGAAAAGATCTTCGTGCCAAGATAGATTGGCAAATTGAATATCTGTCAAATAACAAGGGATAAGATACAAAATATGTTTCCGTTTGTAGCAGGTGAACCTTGATTCACCAAAACAATTAACATTGCCAAGAAATTTTGCAAAGCAATAGTAAGGTTAAGTCCAATCACGGATTGTGAAATGGCTATCTAAACAGGGTTAATATAATCGCGTTACCGAAATTTGAGGACTGCGGAACGTATGAGGATCTCAAACACATCATCATGCACTGCAAGAAACATGCAAACGAACGCAAAAATGTATTCGACAGACTATCAAATCAAAGAAATAAACCTTCAACCAACTTATGGATACAAAGTTTTAATATCGTCAATGGATTTTGCTGTGTTACGCGAATTGTACAGTTTTATCAGGAACATTAAAGTAATTGTGTATATAATGATGTTTAAAGGGTATATTAATATTATAATATTTAATTTTTAAGAAATAATAATAATTACGTAATAAAATGTAAAAATAATGGGTGCTTAAATATTTTGGAGTCAACTAAAAAAAATTACCTCAAAAAACCAAGCACTAGCTTTTCCATATGATTGTACTTGTCCGAAAATTAAATTAATAATAAGGTTAGCATTTGTATCATAAATTCCAAATTTTGTTATGGCATAGATCAATTAAAAAATTGATTCAATTAAATGTACAGAAATTCTTTAAAGTTAATCACAGTAGTTAATCTTGTTTTGTCAGTCAGTACGTTGACAAAAGCAGTTTAAAGTGTTTCGTTCATAAAATGAGAAAAACCAACAAATGCCGATTGTGAACGAAGGCTTCAGCTCTTAGTTTGCCGACTATAATCGACTTTCCTTCAGCACTCGCTGTTTGTTAGCCAAGGAAACAAAGTTGGGACGGGATTAACATTCGGGTGTTCATCTCCCGGTGGAATTTACATCGCTTATATTAATGGGCTCCGGCTCTCTTTGAGATTATTCATAAACCTGGTTTCAATTATTTTTAGAAAATTGCAATTATCCTCTCGTTTCGCTGGCACTTTGAGCCATCCGATGCTTTAAATTGGTAGACTCCACCGTCACAACTTTTGTTTCTAAATTTTACTTTTACTATTTCTGAAATTCCTTGTTCTTTTGAAGCGAAAAAGAGAGGCGAGATCTGTTTCTATTGTGGTAACTAATCGTTCATGCTTTAAAACTAACAGTTATATAATAAAAGCAATATTTGATACAATTTTAATGAAATAATAAAAATTTTATAAATCTATTTCCAATTACTTCATATAATTTTGGGCATTTTCAATCAATAACCGCTAACAAGAGGTTTATTTGAAGCTAATCAGTCTAGAAGAATCTGTAATTTGAATAATTATTAACGATACTAATTTTAATTAAAAATTGTGTGGGGTGTTGGTTTAGGCGTTGACACGGCGTTCATCACTTTACAGTGGTCGGTAAAGGTCCCAGGTTCGAGTCCAGCGAACCTGCATTCGAACCCGATATACTTACAAATTTTTTTTTTTCAAAAACACCTGGTCAGGGTTGATATGGCCCCTTCTGTGCGAACCCTCGTAAAAAAAGAAAAAAGGTCATTGCTAACTGGGGGGCAGTTTCATATTTCTGCCTATTATTTCTCGCTCATGACGGATATGTCATAAACTCAACGCCATGTCAGACATGCATTTCTGTAAATGAGAAAGCACAGTGCCAACAAGGGCATTACCATGGCTTGCTGCATAATAAACAGTTGCGTAGGATTCAATGGCAAAATTGTTGGATTTTATGCTGGCCTCCCTGCATTTCACCGTTAGTTTTTCTGTTTCATACAATTTTGTTTTTAGCAATAAGTCGAAATATGTACGATGTAAAATATATACGATGCCAACGTTTCGATCTTTATTGAGATCATCTTCAGGGCCTAGGATTTATAAACATTGTTTCAATTTTACAAATACATGTAGGATGAGAAAAAAATGAATTTATACAATGCTAGAAAATTTTAAATTCAAAAATATGTATTTATACAATGCTACAAAATTTTATAAACATTGTATAAATTCATTTTCATCTCACGATCTCATCACTAAACACCACACGTTTATTTTAAACAATTATCTTTACAGTTTGATAAAAATACTAATCATAATTACTGTTGTACATAAAAAATGTAGGTTGTATGTTGGCGAAGAGCAAACATAAGCAGTTATTGTATACAAATAAACAATCAATGCCAAAAAAAGTTAAAAAGTTAGGTATAAATGCCGATTGATAGTACAGTTTTGTGTACAATATAACAAAATATAGTCATCACATTTCAGTTTTATTTCAAGTGATTATTTTGTGATTAAACTTAATGATTAGAACTGCATGTTGGGATCCCACATTTAGAGTAGAGAAGGGGGATCTAGCTACTTGCTTGCATTAGAGAGGTGAAGTATTGGATCTTAAAATACAGTGCTAAAGTCTATATATATAGTCTACAAATTAAGTCCTAGATCACAGCGGATTACCTTAAAATTGAGTAGTGATTATCGCTTGTTCTCCTTTGTTTAAATTGAAAAAAAAAAATGTTTTTAGGAAAGAAAAAGATATTAGATCCGATCAAGACCTCTGGGACTCTGTTTTCTATTAATTAAGATTCAGGATTGGGCCCATCTTTATTTGGATCAAGAAACAATCATAACTTAGATACATATTCAAAGACAATGACCGGCAAAAATAATACATAAGTCCTCAAAATTTCAACTACGTAAAATTTGAAGTTCAACTGAGATGATGCGATTGAAGTCTTACATCTACTAACTGATTTTGCCATCATGAGTTTAACTTTGATAAAATCTGTAAGTCTTGAGCATGTGGTTGTGTATTTTTCTAGTGTACATTTAGCTCCGTATGTAGTTCTGCCACAGAGAATACTCGTGGGTCTAGCAGCCCTAAATAAAGGGTACATCCAAAATAGTGAGTACTTCCAAAATCTCCAAAACCTAAGAACATATAACAACTTGTCAATATCGGTACCAAGTCTCAGAGAAGTCTGAGTGTTGAACAAGCAGATAAAGTGGATAGAAGAGGTATGAGGCATATGCATAATCAAACGTAGACTTGGCTGTCTCAGAAACGGAGAAATGATTGAACTCAATCGGTGACAGAAGAAGAATACTCATAATTAAACCTACAAAAAACGGAAAATGATTTCCTCATATTAGAGAGGATAAAACTCAAGGGTGTGTAGTAGATTTATGCCGGCCACTGTCATCTCAGAGAACACTACGCATCATATATTCATGGATGAAACCATTTGAAGGTTATGCAATGAGGAAGAAGAAACTGCCATCCATATTATTTTTTAGTTTAAAGTGACCTCGCAATGGCGATGTAGTCTAGGGTATTAAGAAGACGAGGGAAAAAGAAATGCAGAAGTAGCAGTCAATGACGTACCACTTCTTCAGAGCCAACTAAAGGAAGTAAGAAAAGTACAATAAGCCAGAAGACCGAAGTGTTTGTGGAATACAAAACCATCGCTTCCTATAATTCTCTTTATATAATAATAATGTTCTCCTCATTCCGATAAGGAGGTTCCCGTTTGTTAGGCGACCTATCCTTAACCGTGTGAGAATATTTCTGTCTCTCCTTGGTCTACACCTATCAAGCTAATTTTTATTGTTTGGTCTCTTATATGACTTACATAATCGTCTGAAATCCTGATTCCGCCACTATAGGACCCAATGAATCAAACAACCTTTTTTTAAACTAAAATTACTTGGAGTATCAATTTGCAATGTGTTTTTCCGTATTTTGAATCTAACGTCTATTTGGCATCATTGGGAGAGTGAATACTTGCTTTTTTATAAATGTATTAGACCTAGTCTAACTTAACTGGATTTACCAGGTTTCTTCATTGTTTTGCCATTGATCTCCTTATCGTATCTTATTACTGATATAATTAGGATTCCGCTATTTAACACAATTTTAGGTTTATAAGTTCAGAAACAATCTAACGAAATGAAAATAAAAATCCTGATTAATCAAGTTAAAGATAGTATGAATATAATCAGCTAGTAAACACTCCATTGGTTTGAAATTCGTCTGATTGTTCTAGTCTCAGGCGGATATTAAGGCCTCTCTCTTCCATGGATTTTACACAAAAACTGGTTCACTCAGCAGGTGCATAATTCTGTAAGACTGGGGAGCCTTTAAAAAATTGATAAAACGCGCTCTTTTTTTAACTGCATTATGTTGATGGACGACCTCCGAGGAATGATTTATTCCAGCAAGTCCAATGAAGAAGAAAACCGGACCGAGGATGACTTTCAAAATTGGATAAACCTCGAGAGTTTCGTCTACCAGTACTGAAAGTGCCAAAGGCTCACTGTCTCTTTAATAAAATGGTTTATGACGGTGTATAAAATATATTTATGAGAATAAATGAACGCATAGGACGCATTATATTTAAATGTGTAATTAATTTTGAAATAATTAATTATTTAAAACGTGTTACCTTTATTGGAAGTTACTAGGGCAACTTCGAATCGATACCACTTATTTATTCTTGAAATGTCAGTCATTGTGTCTACTGCGAATGAAACTTGGGATCAAAATCAGAACTGTTGGAAATTAATTGTAAATTAATAGAGTAATTTGCCTACCAAGTGCTTTAATCAAAATATGGTATTTCAGAAAAAAATATTCTCAGCCCTTTTTTTTCTAGTATAAGAAACATGCTTTTTTAAAAATTATGTATAGTTATAAGTAATTATTAAATTGAATTGTAAATTTAAAAAATTGAAAAGTGTGTTTTTAAAAGCACAAATTATATACTGAAGCGGTCACTTGTAGGGTAGGTTACTGGAAATTATCAGAAAATTTGAAGAGTTGATTGATAATTGAAGTGGGTAAACTCATTTAAATTAATCTTAATACCATATAGACATACTTCTTTCTCGTAACCTTTATGATAATGATTACGATTCGGGTTATGGTCTTCAAACATACAATCTTATTATATCAATGCCCAAGCTTTCGACAAGTTTTATTGCCTCCTTCCGGGGATCTACAGAAACGTAGGAACATAGTTAGGTAGGTAGTTATAAATTATTTAGTCAATTTGTTGTTACTTACAGATTCAAACTCACAACTTAAACATATTATACAAATTCGTCATCACAGCCTGTTATAATATTAATATTACTAATAGTTCAATTAATTAAGGTTTTTAGTTGTGATAAAAAAGTCAGTGTCACGAGCGGGATTCGAACCCACGATCTTCGGCTAGAAACGCCGCCGCTCTACCACTTGAGCTATCGTGATCTCGATCCACTTGGATACTAACTTCCCATCTCAACCCCACCTTTTGAATTTTCCCTCCTTTTTGCCCACATTTATTAATTGAATTATTGATAATGATGATCAATGATAATAATTAATTGACTGACTTTTTATCTCAGCTAAAAACCTTAATTGATTGGAAGATATTGGTCAAGCGGACGACGAAAACGTGAAAAATAAAATACGAAAAATAACAATTGAATGTTCGAAAACGTGAGCTAAGGTAAATTTGAAGGGGGGGGTAGAAAATCAGAAAGTCAGTTATGAATTCGAGAAGAGGGAAAACACTTTGAGGATTTCCTCTGAAAAGTTCCTCCTTTGTTGATAGGTGCTTGCTACAAGAAGAACCATTGCATTTTATTGTATGAAGCTTTCTGGTATGGTTTTTGTGAGATTACAGATGTGTCATTTTTATTTTACAAAGCGAGTTCTAATTGATTTATTTCTACCTCCCTTCAAATTTACCTTAGCTCACGTTTTCGAACATTCAATTGTTATTTTTCAACTCTACTAGAACATTATTTAAAAACCTGGATATATCAACGTAAAGCATATTAGATGAAGACGTTTTTGTAAAACTTGACAAGTTGTAGTTATTTTTTGTAACCTCAGTAGAACGTGCAATCTTTTTTTTTGCAATCAAAATTTTAAATTTTGTAATTTTGACATGTTCCAACTGATATTGGCTAACATTTTAAGTCATTCAGATTATTGCAAAGTATCTTACAGCCAATTTAGCGTTCTTTCAAATGGTGTAATTGAATTGTTGTAGTCTCAACATTTTGGAAGTTGTAAGCGTTTTTATGTGGTAAGTTGACAAAACCTAAATTGACGAATATCTTCAAAATAGAGAACTTTCCGAAAATTTTCCCCTGAGCATTTTTTGCTCCAAACAAAGAGTAGAATCGATTCCCGGAGTTTCGTCAGAAGGAACTGGTACACCCAATATAAACATTACTTATCAGAATTTATTTGGTCAATATTTGAATCAACATTTTCTATGTTATCATATTTAATCGTATCGGGAGTTTTATTTGCATAAATGAATAGTAGCGATGATAGGATTGATCCTTGTAGTACTGTTTTCTCTGTTGCTTGCCATCCTGAAAAATATCCTAGCGATGTTCAATGCCCTTATGGATTTAGATAAGACTTGAACCATCTCGTTACTCTTTCAGAATAAACAATCAATTATAATATCGCTAAGTAATTCATGGTCCGCACTATTGAATGCATGACTAAAATCATTAAATCGTTGGAAGTTCTGATTTTATCATGCTTTGATCGGTATCTTATATCATCTATCATAAATAATTACTGAAGTAAGAATTTGAGAAAGAAAAAGAGAGAGAAGAAAAGGTAGATAGATATATTGTTAGTGATATAAATTGAACATTTCATTTATAAAAGCTCGGGAAATTATTGTAGGTTTCATGGACCTTTCTTACATTTAACGAGCATTCGTACATACAAATAAAGTTTATATAATTGAAAATGCAAAATACGTATAATAAATATGTTTATATAAATATTTTTAAATATTATTGATGTTGTACAGAGTATGATTGATCATACTATAATGAGAGAAAAGCTTTCAGAAATTTCTTATAAATATTTTTATATTTATATAATATATTATTTTAAAGTTGTTACATAGATTTAGGAAATAATTATTAATTAATATGAATAATGAATAAAACAATGTGTACGACAAAACAGCATTGAAAATGCAGTTTGAGAAAAAACTAAAAAAAGTAGTTTTTTACTTTAAAATGAGAAAAATATCGATCGGTATAATGATTTTTGTATTGTTATTACGTCATGGAAAATAGCCAAAATTTTGAATTTTAAAACATCACCAATTTTCAAAATGAGTAAATTATAGTATTTGTTATAAATTCTAGAATTATATTGTTGATTACAGATATAGTGAATACACATATTTATAGTACCATGTAGCTTTGAAGATTTTTACGAGAAAGATTATAAATAACTAACGCCATAAGTTTTATTTGGTCGAATTCGTGCAGGAAAAAGCTTTAGAGAAAGTGAGAGAGAGAGAGAGAGAGAGAGAGAGAGAGAGAGAGAGAGAGAGAGAGAGAGCAAGAGAGAGGGAGATAGAAAGGAAGGAAGTAACAGAATGAGTGGTGGAGTGAGAGAGTCATTTTAAATTTACGAAATCAATATGTTAATTATATTTTAAAATGTAGTTTGATCATTTATTATCATTTTAACCAGTCCTCAATACTTAGGTCTATCTAGAAGTTGAAACTCGTCTGGCAGACCAAAATAATCTGAATTATCTAATTTTAATCATTACCCTACCTCATTAGCAATTCTCAGTATAATTTACAAAATTATTAATTTAGTCTTAACTCTAAGAAATATGTACGTCGATTACAAGAGTCGGCAAAAGCGTTCTGGGATTGGATTCCTGGTTCCAACAAAGTTTTAGGTTGTTTATACAGGGTCTTGCAGACAAACCTCTACCGTCTACCTGTCCGTCCACCTGTTAAATGTCAAACGCACCTGTAAGCAGGTGGAGCACTCTAATTAACGGGATATCTCTCTGATGCACCTTGCCGCCCAAGGTCCTAAAAAGTGAATTTCCATAAGGGCCTACCACCTGCCCTGCAATCAGTGCAGACGCAGGCAACTCCCCTGGCTCTCCTCATTTCTACATTAATCAAATTAACTGTTAATTGTTAAGACTTTTCCTCTTATAAACTAACTTGATCAATTTTGATTACATTTTTCTTGGCCTTTATTAATTTGGAGATATTGGGCTTTTGTGAGTCGATAAATCATAAATAAATTGCATTTCTTCAATTTTTTTTCTTTTTAGTACGATTTCATCAGCTGTATCTTATACGTTTAAATAAAATTACATGTGATTTTATTGGAAGAAAAATGTTTATTCAATTGACTAGTGACCGTTGCCACACTACAAAGCAAATAGCATTATAAAAATAATTAGAATTTATTTCAAATTTTCCTTAACGTTGGTGTGCAATAATAGACGAAATCGAATATAAAATATTTGTTTATTGACAAAACAAACTAATAGTCAAGAATATAGTTACAGCGTTGAAATAATAAAGACGGTTCGCTCTGCTAACTTTTTTACGGCTAGTAGTAACCGTGGATTTTTCTAAAAATCTTCGATTATTGATATCCCGAAAATCAAACCACAGCACTCTTTTTCCTACATTCACCGTTGCTAGGCCTGATAGCCAACCGTCACAGAATACTGGTTTTCCAGGAATGGAGAACTTGATAGCTGAATCGAAAACAATACAATTTAATAACAAACTGCTTTCATTAAAAGAAAAAAAGCTTGAATCGCATTTTTTTTCATGTCCTCTGACCAGGCCACGCTCATTATCTAAAACTTGCAGATTACCGCAATCAGTTTTGTAATCATAAAAGTCGAAGTGAAATAGTTTTTTTGAAACTTCAGAAGTAAGTTTCAATATTGCTATATTTTCATATAAATGAAATTTTTTTGATTTGATAGGTTTGTTCATCTTAAAATGGCTAATATGTACGCCGGAAATTTCAACTTTCTTGTTCCGGCGAGAAACAAAAAACCCGTGAACGAACAATTCTTCGGGCCCATTCCATTTGGTTTGCTTCCTGATATATAGTATGCAATGATAAGTCGTGAGTACATATTTAGGTAAGAAAATCGTCCCGCTGCATGCCATATTCGTAGAATAATGAGAAATCCGGATCAGAAGACTTGAATAAATTTTTTCACTCCTTGAGGAGAAAATTAAGCAGAAAAGTGCAAAAACATTGAGAAACATCTTGATTGTCACAACTTACTTTTTAAAAATAAATTTCAATTTCAATTATGAAATGAAAAATCACATGTTTTTAAATTTAACTTAAAATGGTGGAAATAAGCATAAACTTGTTATTCATAAGAATAAACTATTTTCTAATATATAAATTCATTTGTGATACGTATCCTAAAGTAAGGTATGCTGTGGTATAAAATATTTGATAATTACATGGAACTATTCAATTAATTCTAACCGTAGTAATCGTAAAAGACTTGTACGGATTTTATAGACTCGAGGACTCTACTGCTGCCATCATTCAGGATTCCGGAAAGGACATGCTCCCGTTGAACATGTGATTTTTCTCGAAGAAGAGGATGTTTCACGAGTTCGGCATGTGAGGTAGACTTCCCGAGTTGCATAGGAGCTTTCTCAGCAACCAGAAATTTAGGGTTTGTTTCGGAAGTACGCTATCCGAAGCTAGAAAATGGGTTCTCACAAGGATCGGTTCTGTCGCTCGCCCTCTCCGCTACTGCTGTTAACTGTATAGTCAACGGAATTGAGCCTCCGATGATGATCACACTCTACGTCGACGTTGCCGCTATCTACGTCCATGGTATAGGTTTAGAAGAAGTTGGAACAGGAGTGCAGAGCGTAATCGTTAAAAACGTTACTAATGCCGAGAGGAAAAGTTTTCCTTCTCTGCTGGAAAAGGAGGGCAGTTCACTTCTGTAGACTGAGGAGGGGACATGACCCCCCTCAATGGTGGATGGGAAGGAAGCACTGTCTTTCCTGCGGACGAGTAGCTAAGTTGATGGGAAGAACGTTGAGGTTCCCGGGTACAACGGGATAGCCGGGAAGGAAAAAGCCAAAAAGACCGCCAGAAGAATAGAGCAACCGCTGGGCTCGTAAAAATATAAATAATTCTACCAGACTGTGGTATGTTGTGAAAGAGGTCAGTCTCTGGTCCACGGAGAACGGGTCGAAAATGGAAAGGGCCATACATACGCATGGGTCGTATAAGAATACCGCCCGGGCGACTTCTGGCCGAAAAGCGACCGCGTAAGCGCCCGTTATGCAAGGATAGAATAACGGTCGGGCACCGTTTTTTTTTTTTTTTTTATAAAACACTTGAGGTATGAAGTGAGTAATATTTTGGCTGAGTACTAACAGAACCTCTCCAGATTCCTGTGTGGTCGTCTTTTATTGTATTAAGTTAGTTTTGATGGTCTAAAGAGAATGGTTTTCGTTATTGTCCAAATTGTTATACACCAAGTATTGAATGGGATTCCACGTAAATCTGTTTTTTGGATGTAGTCTAGAAGAAGTATCCGGCTTAATTGTATTTTCTATGTAAATTAACACTGGGGTATTTTCCTCATTCAGTTTTGTACTTCACTTTTTCCTATCCATGATGTTATCGGATGTTGTCGGTTGCCTCTACAAGTTTGAAGATTAAAAACACTTTTGCGTATAAATAAATAACTTGGAAGGTTTGTTTATGCCTGTCTTCACCTAGCCAAAATTGAATGTTTACCCTCTTTTTAAAATACATTTTCAGCCTACCTTAATACTAATTTGTAATAATGTATAATATTATTGATTTGATTGTACTTTTCATATAACACTCTTCAATTATTTTACACAATTACACATTTTGTGCTTGAATATTTTTTTTCTCTTAGGTGTCATGTCATTTATGGAATTATATAGGTTTTCTTCGACAGTATATCTTACGTTGTTTATTGCTTTACTTAATCAACTTCTATTGATTCCACGTTTTCAACAATAATATGATATGTAATTATCATTAACATGACAAAAGGGATCCATTAACAATATACGCTTTATAAGGGAACAATCCATTCTCTAAACACCCATTCTCAATTTCAAACTATTACACTTAATTAATGATACCAAAGTTATTGATTTACAATTCATATCCTATTTGTTTTGTTACGAAGCTTTTTTTACAGTTGCAAAATTTCAATTTGTCTGAATTAGATTTAACACAATTTTCCATTTAAAAAGTTTTATGTAACTTAGATTATAACCGGAACCTCCTAAATTTTATTCTGAATTTTGACATGGTGCAATGAGGAGAGAATACGCACAGGTTGTTTGTGATATTTGTTGAAGCCCGCGCTGAGAGAAATTTCAAATGTGATCATATTTCGCCACTATTTTCGTGGTCCGCATGACCAATTTATACATGACAATTAATTAAGGTTTTTAGTTGAGATGAAAAAAATTAATTGAAAAATGGCAAAAGGGGGAAAACTCATAAGGTGGGGTTGAGATGGGGAGTTGATGTCCGAGTGGATCGAGGTCACGATAACTCAGGTGGTAGAGCAGCGGCGCATCTAGCCGAAGGTCGTGGGTTGGAAACCCTCTCGTGCCATTAACTTTTTTTTTAGTATTGATCTGTGTTATTTAGTCAATTGTGTTTTTTTTAACTTCAATGCAAGAACTATCGAAATGTGGCAGACAAAAATAATTAGAATAAAAGGATAAGGGTGATTCTACTGATCTACCCAATAATTAGTGATAACAAAATAAACAATTTTGACTAGTACTTGACCTTTGCAAAAATTTTCACGTCAATGAAGTAAATCATTTCACTTTTTTTTGCGGCAAACGTATCATTGTAACAGATCAACCATCATATTTTATTTTTCAAATACGACCCAATATATTCATAAACACAAAATCAATCGTTTTATGACTCGGGAATATTGTTGAAAATTAACTTTATTTCTTTTCGAGTGGCACGCGCTTGCCACAGCTCCTGGTCTCTTCATCTGCCGCTAATCGAATCCCTCCCTTGAATAGATGATTCGATTCTGTAAGTCTAAAAGTTGACAACCGCAATTTGAACCCATTCATCGAACCTGGGGTTGAGAAAGAGCCGGCGTAATCTTGTATAAAGGGGAATTTCTGGTTGAAAACATTTATTTTTGAACGGATAATAACAATAAGCAGTTTGAGTAACAATGATTCCAGAGAAAACGAATCATCACCTGTGCACCATTCGTAAGATAATTTTATTAACTATATACTAGAGCAAAGTTACTCAGTTTATAAAGCAACCACAGCTATAAAGTTAATAAAATATGGGGTATTAATACAAGGGCTGTTGAAAAGTTAGGTTATAATAGTCTACTAGTCAAGTTATGTTTTTGTATTATAGTTGTGTTTATTTGCGTGAGCTTCACAAGTCAATTACAAAACACTAAAAGCGCACTAAAGTGTCTTAACATAGTACCTTCCTGTAAAAACCGTTCAATAGTTCACAAATAAAAGTAATGATCCCCAAGGCACCAAGTTATGTGTGACAATCACATATGCTTAAGCCCCTTCCTTGACATTAAAAGGCATTCAATGAAGTTTGGAATGAGAACCTAAACCAAAAGGTTACTATCTTTAAAAAGCTACTATATTATTTTTTAACGAGAACAAAAAATTAGAGTAGTTTTTAGAGGGACGTGTTAAATTAGAAATATCTTCTCAAACCTAAAGACAAGGTTGACAACTTGTCAAAAAGCAGGGTTTACAAACTTAATTGTAATGATTGCGATATTAAACACATAAGACAAATTAAAATTAAAATACGACAGTGTTAAACAGTTTCAACGAAGGGAGGGAACTAGATTGGTTTGAGAAATTCGAAATAAAAAATAACAAATTAAAATTAAACATGGAGATAAATACATGAATATGATATTTTAAACACGTACCTAAATAATATTTGACATACAAGTTATTTACTAACTTAAAATTATTTTCTTGTAGTATTTGTTAGGATAATATCAAGTTGTGTTGTAATTCACGTTTTTCGTAAGTTTTACTAACATATTTAGTAATTGCTGATAAAGTATTAGACCGTCTTTGCCTGTACTTGCATCTGTAAAGCAAGATCATTTGCAAACATGGCTGACGTTAAGTTAGATCTGGGGATCATGGACAGAGAGCAATAAAAGAAAAGGCCCCCAGACGCATCCCTGCGGAACCCCGGCTCGAATAGATCTTGTTTAGAAGTGACACCGTCTATTTGTTCTATTGATCAGAAATGATTTCCAAGACGGTAGTAGGAGTATGGCAGCTCTTCCATAATTGTGAATAAACTCAATTGTGTAGACAAAAAAACCTCGAATGTACTTACCAAAATATCTGGTCTACTTGGGATGAAAGTCGCTACTGGGGTTATTGAAATAAGATTCGTAGGATGTAAAAAAAGCCCGCTTTCACAGCGAATTGAGATTTTAACAGGTAGTATTTTCAATTGCTTGAATTATTTTCATCATAATGTTTAAAAAGCTCGCTTTCAGGGGGAATTTTTTGGTTGCTTTATTGATAGATTTATTTACTTTGTTCAACAAACAATATTTTTCAAAATCACATGTATGGATAGATTAATATTTTATGCACTTTATCAAAGTAATTTTGTTCAACAATAATTCCAGTTAATAGCAACACAAATACCCAGCAGGAAAATATTACTTTTATTACACATATGTTGGCAACATACAAATTTCATAAAATTGATTACCACAAAAATGTGATGTTTTTTCTAAAAAATTTTATTTATGAACAGCTAAGAGTGGGGATGAACATTGTCGGTTGACCATTTATCTTGCTCCTTCAATGTGGATCTTCGTTTCTCTTTGTTCACTCTCATAAACAAGAAGTTTTCATCGTCCCATAGGATATCGTTGAGTAATCTTCCAAGCAAATACGATAAAGTGAATATGAGGAATATAAGGAAAAACGTTACCATCCTTTTTATTAAAGACATATCTTTAAAAACGGACAAAATCCATTTGTGCGTGTAAAAATAGACGATGTGAACCCAAGAGAAATACACCACACAAAACGTTCCCATTAATATGACAGAAAACGTGACGTTAGTGCTAGATCCTTTGCAAACTACGATGTCCAGAATGAGGAATACAGGACTGACACCATAGAGAGTATACACCAACCATATCGGATAAGTGGAATCGTCGGCATTCAAAAGTGAGTCCTGAGATATTGCTTCCAAACTCGCTGCTGTACATGGAATCGCTACTCCTATTGGAAACGCAATCGATCCTCGGAAGTAGGATCTTACCAGGTAGTAACTGAACGGCACATCCGACGTATAACTAATACACATTATCACGTCCAACGCTACAGCAAAGAGGTTGTACAATGTTTGAACGAGGGCATTAATGGAGACAGCATATTTAAAATTATAAGCGAATTTCTTGTATAAATCTTGACTCTTGAAATGCACCTCATAATAAGTACGCATAGTGAGAGCAGTACCAAAACAAATCAATCCGGAGAGATGAACTAATGTTGATAAAATTAGAAAAATTAAATGGTGTCTTCTTTCAAAACGAATTTCCATTTTTTACAACTCTACAGTAATCTTAATAAACTAATAAACCAGATAATTTAATAAAACACATAAAGATCAGACGTTTTCACATTATTTTAAAAATAAAAAATAAAAACAGTTTATCTTCAAAACACCCTTTCGTAGATACACATTAAATTACATATTAATCCAAGTTATGTAATCCGTTATAATAAAAGTCCAAAAAAAAACTTTATTTATAATAACGAATACAATTTTATACAACAAGTATACCGGCCAACAACTAGCATAACACTGCGTCTAGGATAAGACTAAGAGTAAGACTTAATAGAAGACTAACGGAAGACTGTCGGCCCTAGCGCCTGAGCCCTATTTATATGGAAGTGAAGTTTGCTGACTCAGATGCTGTGGATTCTGGAAGACGGTACCATAACTTCCATTTACGTTTTAGTGGTCAATTGACCAAGTTACTTTTTTTCAATCCTGATTAAACGACAGAAAATGGCAAAACGATGGAAAATTCGAACAGTTGTAGGTTGAGATGGAGAGTTGGTGTCCGAGAGGATCGAAGTCACGATAGCTCAAGTGGTAGAGCAGCGGCACATTTAGCCGAGGGTCGTGGGTTCGAGTCCCGCTCGTGACACTGACTTTTTCATCTCAACCGATACCTTACATAGAAAGAAAAAATATTACATACAGAAAAATATTTTTGAAATGTTCTATACTCAAAAAGTAAACAAAATAAGTTAGTTTTTTGACACTAACCTATTATCTATTATCACTAACTAACCTATTAGCACAACTACCATTATTGCATTACAACTGTATTTGACAGGGCCTTTTTTATATTTGGTTTTCTTTCATGACTTAAGGAAATTTAGGTTGCTGGTAATTATCAGTAAAATTTAAAAACGATTATTAATTGGAGGATCAATGTTGACTTTCTAAATCACGTTTTGTCTGGTAGTCTTATAGAAAAATAATCACCTTCTACTAGTATCCCTCAGATATGCAGCCGGTACTACTCTAATGGCAGAAAGTGAAGAGGACCTAAAGAGCCTCTTTCTCAGGGTAAAAGAGGAGAGTACAAAAGTGCTTGAAGCTCATCATCAAAATAGAAGGGGAAGTCGTGGAAGTAGTGACAGAATTGGCGTTCCTAGGATCCCAGATCACCGCAGACTGTTACAGCAGCAATGAAATTGAAAGACGCCTGCTCCTTGGGAGGATAAGCGATGGCGAACCTAAACAGCATGTAACAAGTAGAGACATCTCCCTGCCAACAAACGTCCGCATGGTCAAGGCAATGGTATTCCCAGTACTTATGTATGGCTGCGAGAGTTGGACTATAAGGAAGGGTCAAGCGCCAAAAAATAGATTCTTTTGACTTGAAGACTCTTGAGAGTTGGACCTTGAACTGCAAAAAGATCAAACCAGTCAATCCTAAATGAAATCAACCGTGACTGTATTAGATATAATAATAACCGTTTTAGATATAATAAACCTTGGAAGGCCATTGAAACTGAAGTTCAAATACATTGGCCACCAAATGAAAAGGGAGTACTCACTGGAAAAGACTCTGATGCTGGGAAAGATTGAGGGTCAAAGAAGACGGGGACGGCAAAGGATGAGATGGTTAGACAGAGTCACAGAGGCAACGAACATGAACTTTTGAGTCAACTTCAGAGGACAGCAGAAGACAGGAGGGCCTGGCGGGACTTGGTTCATGGGGTCGCAAAGAGTCGGACTCGACTGTGCGACTGGATAACTACGTATATATATATATGTACTTTTCGAGGGCCAGTTTCTGAGACACTGTACACACGTAGCCTCGGTTACGTAGAAAATAAGCCAAATATGTTTGCAAAAACATCTAACAAGTTCTTGTGGCCTTATTAACTTTATGGAATTAATCTTTCTGGTATTAAATCTATTTAACTCTATGTTTCATCAGGTGTTTTCAATCATTTAATTGGTTGATACTGATCGTACAAAATAGCATAGCACGCACCTTGCGTTGTGAGAAATAGATCCATTGAAAGTGACTTGTACCCCCTGACTGACGTAAGTTCACATCACAACAAGGTGCTATGTGATGTATTTGACAAGTCCATCGCCTACTGGGTGTTAATTAAAAAAAACACGAATCCTACCATAAATAATGCTAAATGTGTAGTAAGAGTGATAGAAAACTTTCCGCACATTTAACGATATTGTTAAGTGCTTTAACAACGTAGTTTAAAATGTTTAGCTAACAGCTTGAGGGAACAAGAATTTTTTAAATGATATTATCAGCGGTACTGGCTTAAATGGTAATCGGAAGTAAACAAGTCGTATTGGATCAGTGCTGTAATATTTGAGGAGGTTTGATGTTGATATAGCTCATTTTTCGTCTCCAAGTAGCCTTTCAAAAACTCTACTGAAATTTCAGAAGATCATGAAAGTGTATGAAGGAGGCGTCGTTGTCGTCTTGAATTTTATGACAAGAAAAAACAAGCAAAAGCTCTTGTTTGTACCTCTTGTTATAAGTACTTGTCACAGTTTTTACCCCTGGAGGTTTTCAGTGTGCTGCCTTGCATTCGCCCGTTTCCACAATTGCACTCCTGGTATTTTTTGAAGAGAGTGACAATGAGTGAAAGGGCTGGAAATGGGAAGCTGTCCTCTTAATATGTGAAATAGCGAAACGGAGAGAGCCGTCCCCTTTTCACGAATTTCCCTCGGCACCCCGAGCACGTCCGTCCACTAAAAATACTCCTCTCCAACCTCCCGCGCCCTCTTCTGCTACACCGCACTTCTTCAATTCCGCCTTTTTCCTATTTCTCACTTAAGACTTCTTTCTCGTAATTTAACGACGAGCCTCACATTATGAGCCCAGACTCTGATAGAGATTTGAAGAGTTTCCAAATACCACTTTCAATATTAACAGACAACTTCTTTTCAATATTGAGTAATACGTTCAACTTTTTAAATGTGTTACGAATGAACAAATTAATGTCAAGTTTATAAGTTTTCTGATGTAGCAACGCCTAATAAAAATAAAATGCAACTATTCTGTATTGTAACTGTGATAGTATTAAACTACTCAAAAATGAATAGGAATATTGGCAATTTTGTAGTATTTACTTTTCCTAACATTTTCATTTTATTTCGATTATAAATTGCATTAAAATTTATTAGAAACTACAATGTTTTTTACTGAAGAAAAATTAAATTAAGGGATTTTGAAAAAGGACAAAATAAAAGTTTATTTAGAAATCGTGAGATGCGGTCTGGTATGATGTAGGTTTCAGAAAAACATTTTCTTTATCGTGCCAACGTTTCGATCTTTATTTAGATCATCTTTACGGCTCAAAGTGTTTTTCTTCTGTGTAATTGTGCCATTCTTGCGTGTCGTATCGAGAGTGCCCGATTGAGCACTGAAGATGATCTCAATAAAGATCGAAACGTTGGCACGATAAAGAAAATGTTTTTCTGAAACTACATCACACCAGACCGCATCTCACGATTTCTAAATAAATATCGATTAACGGTCACTAATCACCACTCAAAATAAAAGGTTTTAATTCCATAATGTGGTTTATTAGACACAATAATTTTTTTAAATAGTTAATACGGTATATATGGTCGTCTGTTAATATCCCTAAATCATCTGAACACTTGTTAGGCGTACTGTTAATAAGGTTTTCACTAATTTAATAAGTAATTTCACTCCGTAGATGTTGCAACGCTGCACTCAATAGTTGTAGGTCAATTGGCTGTGGATGGTAGTCGATAGGCCTTGTCTAGAACGCGAACCATATGTACTCGATGGGACTAAGGTCTGGAGACGATGGAGGAAGAGATAGAGGGAAATTCCAAGGTTTTCTAAACATTGATTTGAACAACTTTGCCACTATGAGGTCTAGCATTGTTATACAGAAATCAAAAATCTCCGCCAATCAGATCTATGTAAAAGGGATGTATTCCGCGATAATTTCTTGGACATAGCAGACTGGGTTGATGTTGCCTTCAACAATATTGAGTCCAGTTTGTCCTCCAGTGTAAATCCCAGCCCAGATCATTACAACGCCTTCAAACTGGGCTGAAAGAAGCACGAGCTGAAGCATTATATGCATTCCCTGTTCGGTAGTTCCTTCGGCACCTGCTATAATATACAGACAGAAACGCAAACTCGCCAGGAAACATTCTTTTCAATTGGTATTCTCTTCTAGGCGCTCGTTGTATCATATTCTTAGTTGCTGGAGCGGGCTGTTGCAGCAGGTCGTCTCAAAAGGGCTACGATGTGAGGTCAACTTCCCACAAACGATTCGTAAACGTTCGTAATCGTCGATAAAGGCCTTGCCAAAATATCTTGTACATCATTTAGGATCTGGCGGGCACTATGGAAAGGGTTCCGTCTTGCAGCAATGACAATAGTTCTGTCCTCCTTTAGCGTCGTAATGCACTGAGATCCACTTCCAGCCCCTCGGAATCGGGCTAAAGCCCGGGAGACCTCGCTCTAAGAAATGCCATCTGTCTCCGCGATATCCACTTGCCGGTGACCCCGATGATTCATTCTTGCGATAGTATTGCAAACTTCTGGTGCAAGATTATGTCTTTCCATGGTTAAAGAAAATACAACTGGATTAAAATAGAGAAAAGACGAGAAAATGTGTTTGTAACAAAATCATGTTTACTATTTTTAAGTAAAACCGTTATTAAAAATGAAAATTAACATGTTTTTTTCCATTTTTTTAATTCAACTAGCAAAAATATATCGGTTAATTCAATTAAAATTAACAGATTAAGAATGAATAACAAATAGATCTATTTATTTTTGAGCAGTTTATTTATGTTTTGATTGATTGATTTGATTTTGATTAATGACATTTCTCTATTAGATTCAATTAAATTTTTACATAAAAAAAAACCATTTCTGAACCTGAACTGTATGTGTTTCTTTATAGGGAAAAATGCATTTATAATTGTTCAATATACTGTTGAAATTATTCAGAAATCGTGAGATGCGGTCTGGTGTGATGTAGGTTTCACAAAAACATTTTCTTTATCGTCCCAACGTTTCGATCTTTATTGAGATCATCTTCAGGCCCTGGGATTTACAAACATTGTTTACATTTAACAAATTTTTCTATACTGACTTCCTTCCTCACCCCTCCAAAATCCAACGTATATAAACATAAAACAGCAAAATCTCACTGGCACGCTCAACACAACACGCAAGAATGGCACAATTACACACAAGACAAACACTTTGAGTGAGTAGAAATACTTGATTGAATATAAAAAATATATTTTGCATTGTATAAATTCACTTTTTCACATCCTAAATGTATTTGTTAAATGTAAACAATGTTTGTAAATCCCAGGCTCTGAAGATGATCTCAATAAAGATCGAAACGTTGGCACGATAAGGAAAATGTTTTTCTGAAACCTACATCACACCAGACTGCATTTCACGATTTTTGTATAATTATCGATTAACGGTCACTAATCACCACACATACCATTGAAAGTTACATGCTAAGATTTATAGGAAAATGTGTATTTTAGATCCTTAGACAAAACATCTTAGCGATTTACGATCATGTTGTTCAACAAATGAGCCACGTTTATAAAATTACTTGAAACGTTTTCACTGATATTAAAGGAAATATTTACTAGAGCACATTCATTGGGTTCTTAGACGGTTGTATTTCCTCTATCGATTACTGTCAAATTTTGAAAATTATTATGATTCTACAACTTTTGGAGGATCAACGACCTCGACCGATCATGAGAAGTAGTCCTTACCCCACAAACGTTGCTAGACGTTGTTAGGATACTACCTCATGCGAGGTAAAGGCAAAAAGTGTATGGAATTATATGGCAAAAGGCGTGGTCAAGGAAAAAATGGATTTGTTGGCCGATAAAGGAGCCCATTTGAATTCTCTAGGCTCTCTGAACCCTACTGTTACCATAACAAAGGTCATATCCAAAAATGGATCCTCAAGGATTTCAAAACCTGTTGGTAAATAGCAGGCATGATGCACTCGAAGAATTTCATAGAATGGCTATCCGTAAGACTTACAAAGGAATTACTGGAAGGTAACCCCAACAGAACTAGGATTCTGGTTAGACTCCTGAAGAGTCACGTAAATTACATAGGAGTACAGTCAGAAGAAACACTACTTAACAGACAGATATTGCCCGAAGAAGGGGAGACTGCGGAACATGTTTTATGTATTCGTGAGGTTCTATGTGGGTGCAGATTTATGCAACTAGGAGTGAAAAAGCCACAAGGAAGACTCTGAACTAAGGAGCCGCTGGATAATGCTAAGGAAGGTGATTAACAACCTGAAACTGGCCAGTTTGAAACTGTTGATTAGGGAAGGAATTGTCACCTAAGTATTAATGGGATAAATATGTCAACATGCAGATCCATTAAGTATACTAGCCAGCACCTTGATAATAGCTACGTTGGGAGTTAGTATTAACAATCTGGTCATAAAGATCAAACAGAGAATCCAGTAATTTAAGCCTCCCGGTAGGAAATAAATTGTTATTATTTTTCAACAAAAAAAGACTACACCTTCTCTCATCAGAAAAATGTGGTATCACTCACCTTAGGAAGAATATAACTTTATGAATTATTAACTGAACAGCTTGAATTTGCATGCACATTTGAAATATACATCGTTATCTTAGGACACAATGAACCCTGCCATAATTTAAAATAAAATTCACCAAAATCAGTTAATTTCTTTAGTAGCGAATAATGCTCCGCCAGCAGGTGCTAATAGGAGGCTGAAACACAAAAGCCTCAAGATTCTCTACATACATTAACGAACTAATGAACTCTTAGTGTGCTATAGTGGCGCATTAGTGCTCTAGACATTATATATGTGTTAATTAATTATCTATTATCTGCACAGGGTGATTATTTATAAACTATCCCCTTTTTAATTCTTTTGCTTGGAAATAATTTTAAAAAATAGGAATAGTCTTTACATAACTTTTTTTACGTAGAATCTGAATCTGAAGTAAACAATTTTTTTTCAACATACCGTCCCAGAACTCAGGAACTTCTTTCTTCAAATGGGAAATTACCATTTTGAATACGGAATTAAATTCTAGGACTTTTGTGTTACCTTGAATACTTCTCTGAGTTGATTCATTGTTTACTCACAAATAAAAAAATTGAATTGTCACAATTGCAGATATTGGGATAATTCTAATTCTCATAAGACCAGATATGTGAAGTGCGAAATGAATTCCATAATAAGGGGGCGTCGAAGGCCGGGCACAGGTGTAGACACGGCGCTCATCACTGTAAGGTAAAGGTCCCGGGTTCGAATCCAACGGCCCTGCATTCGAACCCAACCTACTTACGAATGTTTTTTTTTTCAAAAACACCGGTACTTCAAGGGTTGATATGACCTCTGTTGTTGCGAACCCACGTTAAATAGTAATAATAATAATTATTCAGAAATCGTGAGATGCGGTCTGGTGTGATGTAGGTTTCAGAAAAACATTTTCTTTATCGAGCCAACGTTTCGATCTTTATTGAAATCATCTTCAAGGCCTGGGATTTACAAACATTGTTTACATTTACCAAATACATTTAGGAGGTGGAAAAGTGAATTTATACAATGCAAAATATATTTTTTATATTCAATCAAAGTATTTCTACTCACTGAAAGTGTTTGTCTTCTGGGTATTTGTGCCATTCTTGCGTGTCGTGTTGAGCGTGCCGGTGAGATTTTGCTGTTTTATGCTTATATACATTGGATTTTGAAGAGGTGGGGAAGGAAGTCGGTATAGAAAAGACATTTTTGTATAAGGCGTCGGCTTCTTTGAGGTGAAAAGAGCCGACGGAGGGAAACAATGTGTTGTTAATGTTTCGGCCAGATTATCCTTTCAGTATTATATACAAAGGGACAAATAGGAAAAGGAAAGCTAAATTGTTGGACAATAAGACTACGTGAAAAATATTTGAAGTGTGGAATGTAATGTAATGATATATGTGTGTTATCTATATTGAATTGATTAATGATATTGGCGTAGCTGCGACTGAGTTTACATGTATCTGTTCTGTAATTGATGCTGTGTTTATCTCTGTTGATATAAACCATTTCTAAGCAATTACGTTTATGTTTGTTTTGTTCTGTATGTAATATTTTTGGATTTTTGAAGTCGAAATTGTGTTGGTGTTCAAAATGGTGGGTAGCGAGTGCTGTAGGATTTTGCTTGGGTTTTTTGCAATCATAGATATGTTGCTTTACTCTCTTGTCCAGATAATGGGATGTAAGACCGATGTAAGTTGCCGAACAATTTAAACAGTACAAATACTTTGATTGAATATAAAAAATATATTTTGCATTGTATAAATTCACTTTTCCACATCCTAAATGTATTTGTTAAATGTAAACAATGTTTGTAAATCCCAGGCCCTGAAGATGATCTCAATAAAGATCGAAACGTTGACACTATAAAGAAATTTTTTTCTGAAACCTACATCACACTAGACCGCATGTCACGATTTCTGATTCATTATCGATTAACGGTCACTAATCACCACACAATAATAATAATAAAAAATATAATAGGATTTTGCTTTGTATGGAGATCGGTGCTGCCCAATTTAAAAATTTAATTTACTACGTTTAACTAAATAAATTTATTCAATTAATTAATTAATTGAGTAAATATATAATTAAGAATAAGTTGATAAAATAAAAAAATAATATTACCTTAATAAAGTTACTAGAAAGTAATGGAATTAGTCATTGGACATTGACATCACATTCAGATTGTACGTAAAAAATTATGTAAAGACCAGTTCTATTTTTGTAATTATTTGCAAGCAAAAGTAATAAAAGTGGGTAGTTATAAATAATCACCCGGTATATGTGTCTATTATCTATTATTATCTGTTATATATATTAATTTATCAGTTATTATCTAACAGAATTTGAGATTTCTATTACAACCTTATTATCTAATTAATCTTTTAGGTTAACGAATGTGAAGCACTTCGAAATTGTTTATTTGTTCTAATGTAATGCGTTATTATATGTGGTTGTCAGGTTTTTGTTTTAAAGTAAACCTGAACGCATTTGTAATATTGAGGGAAATTGGACTTCTTTTGTTTTCCTTTAAAGAGCCATCGTCCTTTTTTCCTAAGGTGGTTCTGCAGGGCCTTACCTCCATTAAAAGCCCTCGTCCCTGTTTTAGCACTGGGATCCCATTCCTGCAAATACAGTCACCATAATAAAACCAAAGAGCCCCTACTTTGTGTAACCCTTTCACGAAAGAGTCTGCTCTATCCATTCCATGGAGTTTATTGTTGAAAATATTCACTTTTAAGCCGAAACGTTTACCCCAGTATGCCGTGGCTGGATCAAAAACTCCTAGACCAATTGTCATTTGCCATATAATTTAAATAATGAGTTCGTTACGTAAATGTTGATTTAACTTGTATAAAGAATAATGTCAAAAAATATCTGTTCATAAATACGAGATGGTAATTCTTCACTTTGATGTTTTGGCTGTGCAATGTTCCATGCACTGTTGTTATTTACGCTTCGAAAAATCGTGGTATCAGCGTACGTCGTTACCAAACGGGTAGCGCAGAAGCTGACTTTATCACCAATAACTGATAACTGCAATTGATAACAGAATCAATATTTATTATATATTCTCTAAAGTGTAGTGCAACATTTATTAGAGTAAACATTTCAGTACGCGAATGATAGAAAATTGAAGATTCTGTTATAATATAATAGAAAAATTGACTATCATACAATAAACGTAAATAAGATAACAAATATTGACATTCTTTAATGCCGATCTGGCTCAGGAATATTTTGTTTTCACATCATAGCATTAAATGTAGCTATTCATAAAAAAAGGTAGATCAATTTGTTGCAAAGGGTCATGAAGATTTAATGTTAAAATGAGCCTAAGGTGCACGACCAATGTTGGATGTATGGGTTAATAATATGGCGGACCAAGACTTGCGGCTAAGACGATGGAACTAATAAGTTCTAAGTGACTATGTTCACTGGAAACTTGACAACGCCATTGCGCCCTTCGAAAAAAAATACTTAAGTATGCATGTGTAGTTTCGTTTGATACATGAAATGGAACATCATGGATTTTTCTTAAGATAAAGTTTAGATGTGTCGGATATTGGGACGGTTGGCTGAACCCCACACTTCCAGTGTCCATATCGGCTTAAGTATGGTGTTGTATAGCAGCCATTTATTTTTGAGAGGTAAGTCAGCGCGTTTGTCAAGAAGTTGTGCAAGAGTCCTGGATCCTGTCCTAACTTCTGGACGTTTCAATCGTGTGTGAGGATTCAACGACAAGCTTTCGTCGATATACAATCCGAGGGGCACCTGGTGCGCAGTTGAGAGGGGAATATTACTTAACTATACTGGAAGGGAAATCTTTTATTATATACAGAGAAATTTTCTGTGAAATTTCCTGATAGGGTCTGCGACAACTTGAAGTTTGGCATAGACGATGGTTTGATCAGACAAATACAACACGCTTCGCATCCTCGTCATTTTGCATCAGACAAAAACAGCGAGAGTAAAGCAAAATGTTGGAAAACGACTAAACTATATCTTGAAGAATATTGTACTCATTGGATAGATCCAGCCGTGAATTTGACAAAAAGAAACAGACCAAAAGGACGATTAAAAAATTCAAATCTTATGAAATTATTAATCTAAAGTAAAATGATGCCTCTTCTGAGGCAATTTTCTGTCACTCCTAGGCCAAAAATTAAATAAATTTTTAGCCATGGACACTTTCATTCAGATAATTCATCACTCGTTAATCATATCGCTTTATAATAAGACATAGTTTAAAGTGAATTAATTGAAGTTATTATTCTTTGTTTTTATCTTGGCTGTCAGCAATAGATACTAAGTGATAATCTGACTGGCGATTTCAATTTAGTTAATTATTGTGACTTTTTTTGGCATCCGATTCTAACAAATAACCAGTGGGAGATTATTAATGACTAGTATTTGAATAAAGATCTAGTAGTATAAAACAAATATTGATATAATAATAATAATAATAATTTTAACATTTATATGTAAAATTATGGATAGTTGAATTTACGTGATAATAGATACCCAACCATTTATCATCGACTAAACATCTTGAGTCATCGAGGCTTAATTTATATGCTTCGACTACGTTGATCGGTTGCTAATGCATTCAATTTAGGTAGACCTGTGGTGAACGCCATAAACTGATGCAATGTGGTATCAATAAATATTAAACTTGTATGTTATATTATTTGTTTTATTATTTATTCATCTATCAATCAAGAAGTGCATTTTTTAAAGATGTCCGGCTTCGGAGTGGAACCGTTTAAAAAAAATCGATAGGTCACAGACTACATTAGTTAGTATTAACATTTTATTACTAATCTAATTTCGTTAAAACCAGTCGATTTACAAGTACGTACGATGCTAATTACTTGTAATGTCGTCAATATACATCAGTTTTAATTAATTTTTTAAAGAGTAAATCTTCTTAAGGATTTTTTTCTTTCTTTTGTCGTAATAATACAGTCAAATATTTATATTGACATAGAAGATTACAATTATTGTGGGATGGTGGGAAATAAAATATAATATTAAATGCTAAATAAAATAATTTTTTATTCAAATGTCGGACTAAGTAAGAATTTAGAGTATTTAAATTAAGAAAAAATGCTTACTTTTTCAGATAAATTAATTAAAGTAGAACCGGCAATCATTCAATATTGGCCTTTTGTATTTCGTTTCGTTTAATTCATTGCCATCCCTAAAAAATTTCCAGAAGTCCTCTCCAATACAATTTCTGAGCATTTCGTTGTTATTTGTCATTGAATTAAATCAGAACCTGGCTGAGAGAAGTGAAATGTAATATTCGGCATCAACTTATTAAGGAAAGAAGATCAAAAAGAGTGAAATTTAGATTTTGTTAGTGATTCTCGGAAGGGATGGGTTTTGATGTAAGCTTTTGAGTAGTTATTATAACCATCAGTAACCCTGTATTTATTACATCCTGTTTGTTAACCATTGTACAGAATTTAAACTCAATAAATCCATTATATTTCCTGGTCCGATTATCCAAATAACTTCTTTCAATTAATTAATTTTTATATAAGGTATTGGTTGAAATGAAAATATTAGTGTCACGAGCGGGATTCGAACCCTCGACCTTCGGCTAAATACGCCATGGAGAGCTTCCGTGAAGATATACTTCGTTTTACTTATTAAATCCATTATATTTCGTATAACCTCTTTCAATTAATTAATCTTTATGTAAGGTATTAGTTGAAATGAAAAACTTTACGAGTGGGATTCGACCCACTAAAGAACAGCGGCGAAAAATGGCAAAAAGGACGGAAAATTCGAAAGGTAGGTTGAGATGGGAAGCGGGTTCGAATCCCGCTCGTGGCACTAACTTTTTCATTTTAACTAATACCTTATATAAGATTATCTAAACTTACTTTGCGATACCCCCATATTTATCCGAATTTCGTCTGTTTTATTTTATTTTTGCTCAATATTGAATACATTTTGTAATTACTAAAGTCTTCAATCGTGAATAAACATATGAAAATACATTAAGTGTATGTAATGACTTATCTGTAATTATAGGTTTTATGTAGATTTTAGAATTTTGACTGTCTTGTTCTTAGCACTGTTCGATAAATGGATGAGCCACTAATAAAAAATACAATAAAGTGGAAAGAAAGTTCAATATTCAATCCTTTTGAAAGAAGAATATGCAAGGTTGCTTTTTGTCTTAATTCCGGTTCACTGAGCTTTTCCTTCGCTTTTAAATATTGTTGAATGTCAACTTGTCTGTGTTTTCATCTGCCATCGCGTGACCCAGTTAGAAGCTTTCGGCCCTCGGGAATGAGGATGGAATAAATAACCCTGCCGACAGCTGACAGACCTTTGATCACCGGCCGAGCATCCGCAATTTACCCCCCCCCATCAAGTTTATTTTACCAGGGGTATTTTCCTTTTAAAAACGGCAATCGGCCTGTAAAACTAATAAAATTGACTTGAAAGGAAACATGTTTTTTTTTCATTTTAAAATTGAAGGGTATTCAAGATACAACGGTATTCATATTTATATTTGACAATGTAGCAGAATTCGAAAAAAAATTTTCTTTTTAAATTCAAGCCTTAACAATTATCAGTTACTTGAAAGTTAAGTTCCAGATATTCAATTAGAATATTGTTATTAGATTAAATTATTAGACTGATAACATTTTTTTATTTTGTATTTTATTCTACTTACTACTGTTGATTTACGTAAAATAAAATTAATAGTGATATTAAAAAATACAGTTTGATCACAACTTCATCCAGAAGTTTTAAATTATTTGCCTGTAAAACTAACAAAATTGTCTTGAATGGAAACATGTTTTTTTTTTCATTTTAAAATTGAAGGGGATTCAAGATACAGCCGTATTAATATTTGTATTTGACAATGTAGCAGAATTCGAAAAAATTCTTTCTTTTTAAATTCAAGTTTTAACAATTATCAGCTACTTGAATGTTAAGTTGCAGATATTCAATTAGAACAATTAAAACTATTGTTATCAGATTAAATTATTAGACTGATAACATTTTTTATTTCGCATTTTTCCTACTTAGTTCCGTTGATTTACGTAAAATAAAATTCATAGTGTTAATAGTGATATTAAAAATACAGTTTGATAACAACTTTATCCACAAGTTTTAAATTACTTTCTACATTGTAAAAAATTATATGCGTAAACTATGAAACATAATTAGCTTTTCTTCCAATTAAATTTTTAATTTGTACTGATAATGTTGACAATAATTATAGTACGTAATTTGTCATCCTGACACCATCTCCAATAAATTAGCAAAAGGGCGACATTTTTTCACGAACAAAAAAAATTGAGGGCGGAAAAACGGTAAAACCCTAAGCTTTTGGGATATAGGGAAGGCCGACGTTTTTTCCCATCGGCACAATTAAATTGTGAGCCTTATTACTCTTCCCTTATTGCTGGGGTGTAAGAAAACGAGAGGGTTTCGGACTTGGAAAGCGCATAAAAACCACAACCTCATTGGGTGCTCAAGGGAAAACAAAATTAGATTTCACTGCGACAGAAAAATACTGTCGGGCCGAGGGGGGGTTAATGAAATTATACATTCCGCCGAGAGGCAATATAAGTGAAGAGGGTGTAAAGAACTTGATTCATACCGATTATGGAGACTACTTTGCACACTGGATTTCTCAACAATCGCTATTACATATTTCCCTCTTCAACCACATTTGGTTTTCTCGAACATATTTACTTACTTGATATATCACGGTACTTAGTTTTCAAAGCTCTACCGTACAAGGACATTCCATCTCTCTTGATTTATCATCTAAGAGGTATCTTTTCCATATTCTTCTCAGTCGCTTATGTACCAATTGTGGGGCATGGAGTAATGTATTTGTGTCTTAATGTGATCTTGTAATTTAATGTGAAAACGTTTGTAAGCTCAAATGGTTAGAGCAGCGGCGTATTGAGCCGAAGGTCGTGAGTTCGAATCCCGTTAGTGGGACTAACTTTTTCATTTCAACCAAGTCCTTACATAAAAATAATAATATATATCTATGTTGAACTTACAGAATGTTTTCTACCCCTGAAACGAAAACATGTTTTTATTTATGATCTGTTTAGCAACCATATTAGGCGGTCTGTTTTCAGGCATATTTATTTTTAAAATTTATTTTATATCTAGATTTAAGGTGTAAACAAATATGTTATTCTTTTTAAATTCTAAATTTGAGTCTAAGTTTGAGATTTCGTGGGAAGTCAATATATATATATTTTTTGTAAAGAATCTTTACACTTTCCCTACAGGTTCATATTACTTGTTTGGGGGTCGCGCAGAGAAAAAAATTGTAGCTCAGGAGAAGGGGACGATTCAGACAAAAGTTGTAGATTAACTTATAATTTATAATTCGAAATATATCTATTGAGTAGTTTATTTGTGGCCGTTTTGATTAAGTAAACTTTATTATTTGGAGATCGTGAGATGTGATCTGGTGTGACGTAGGTTTCAGAAAAACATTTTCTTTATCGTGCCAACGTTTCGATCTTTATTGAGATCATCTTCAGAGCTCAAAGTGTTTGTTTTTTAGGTGTGTCATTGCTGTCTGTCATGTTGAGTGAAGATGATCTCAATAAAGGTCGAAACGTTGGCACGATAAAGAAAATGTTTTTCTAAAACCTACCTCCCACCAGACCGCATCTCACGATATCCAAATAATCTTTAATTAACGGTCACTAAACACCACAATTTACTATTTTAAATGTGTGGCGGTTTAGCGAGTAAATATTACCTGATTTATGAAATAATTGTGTAATATAAAAGGATATTACTTCGTTTTATTTATCCTTTATAAAACCGGCTACTAATGCTTTTGTTAATAAACTAATTATACAGAAATGTCCTAGCTTTTAGGTTTGATTGTTTTCTGTGATTCTAAGTGTTGCGAAGTAATAAGCAAAGCGTGAAAAACATGTTTGCAAAATTGTTTACATAATAATGGCACAAGTTTCCCTTTCGAATTGCATCTCGGTCAGTCGGCCCGTGATAAACATGGATAGGCCGAAGTTGTGACAGCCCTCTTATATCGGACTGGTCCGAGGCGTGTGACATTGTCGACAATTAACAGGGACACGTCCCCAGCACTGGCTCTTAGCTTGTTAGCGCTACGTCAAACTTATCGGATCCGACACGAGTCCACTCCTCCATTTAGGTGGATTACTGGAAAAGTTTGCCCTGCCGTGGACGGCTTCTTCATGTTTGACCCGTCCTAACGCTCGGACTACCCTCTTTTTCACTCTGCACACTTCGATCCGTTTTGACTTCAAATATCACATAAACAGTCGGAAAAACAACCGTGACGACGTGGAAATTTCCAAATGTCAACTTACGATTCGTTATGTTTGTACTCGTCTGAAGTGAACTTCTAAAATGGCATTAACAAGTATCGGCGAAATCATGCCATCAAAAATATTGGTTTCTGAAAATTGTATTGCTGGTAGTACAAAATAAACACGTTTAGTAAGAGTGCAGATATATAGATAATTATATATATATNGAGAGAGAGAGAGAGAGAGAGAGAGAGAGAGAGAGAGAGAGAGAGAGAAAGAGAGAGACATAGACAGAGAGAGAAAGCATTAGGGAAAAGGCAATTCGAGACGGAAATAGTAAAGAAATGTACTTACATTAAATCAGCAAGTTAGATTTAATAAATATATTTAATGAGCTATAATAATGACTTTTTTATACCGTGTAATACATATTTAAAAAAAATAAGACATGTACACCAGGGAAGTCACTAATAAACAACTTTATACTGATATCTGACGTAAATTTAATTTTTCTAATCGCGTTAATTTTTATTTTCCAAGTTACCCTCGATAAGGGTGAAATATGAGACGTTTTTATTTAGATTTTTTCGTTGCGTTTACCGAATCATGCAAACCTGTTTCCGTAATGGCCGTGAATACATTAAATCATCGGCATACATTTCCATGTGAAAACACTAAAATATGTTAACTCGGGTAAGGACGTGAATGGTCTGTGCTTGTGCACGTGTGAACGAGTGTGCGTGGAGGGTGCGAGCCGGTTTCGTGCTAACAATTTGCATGAGCAAGTTTGCCGGCCTCCCGAGTTGTTCTCAGTTTTAACCTATTGTTAACGTAAAATAGACTCTCACGAGGATTCTGACAACCTAACTCATCTCAACTTAGACTTTTTAAGTTTTTAATAAATTATTTAATGGAATGTGAACTCGCTATGAAACTTTACGTTTGTTCTGACGTTACGATTAATTTTGTCGGACGTGGGGTCGTCGAATTCCTTTCAGCAAAATAGATTCATCATCTATTAGAGAAATTTCAAAATCGTTGTTAAACTGAAAAAAGTTGTGCTTAAGGACATTGATTGAAATACTATGTGAATGTAAACGGGATTTTTAATTAAAAAGCGAATTCTATCGGCAGACAGTGTTGTCCGTTGTGTTTAGCTGTTGATTCCACTTTGTAACAAAGGTTACAGCTTATGAGCAAGAAAATTATTGTTTTACGAACTTAATTAACAAATAAGTTTAAAAGATATATGCAGGTGCCAAAAACGTAACTCCCCACTGTAAATAATAGGGGTATTCACGATCTTTGTGTTAACCCTGTTAAATATGTTAGGTCCTGTTAGATCGAGAAAAACATGACGTAGACTCGTACGAATAGGCTAGTTAACATCGCTCGATCTAACAGGTCAGGTCAATGTTAGGTGTTAGGTCGAAAATGTAGTCACATTGCTATCCGTTAGGACATAGGTAACCAAAATGGCAGCCATGAGTTTTACAGCTGTTCTTTGTTTGCACGTGTTTTATTCTTAAATACGCATTAATTAAATCATACCAATACATTTATATTGTAAATTTTGGACTTGTCCTTATATTCTCATTCATAATAGATACATCCCCTAAGCTATAAAGTTGTAGGTTGTTAGACGGTAGGATACAAGTTAGGTATTCGGCACGAATAGCATGTCATTTGTTAGTACTTTTCGAGTGCGTAGATACCACTTTGAATGAAAGAGTTGATTAATTTTTCTTTTTATTAACTTCTAGCACCTTACAATTTTACACAAAATAAAAGTTAACAAACAACAAGCCTTCAAGGACTGTTAGCTTTATTTTTGGTTCTATCAATCGACCGTGGGCAGTATTGCGGAAAAATTAACGGTTAACATGTATGCATATGTAAAGAAGGGGGCGTTCACGATTTACTGGACATTTCTCTATTCGAGTTAACATCTTACAAACATCGTGAAACCAACTATTAAAATGAGTTTGAACGGAATCTGAGAGTGCTAAACCTGCACGACAGTTCCATCAGAACTATGTTTTGCCAGTTACGCCGTTTTGAACCTCCATTGGATTACTGAACTTATTGTTTTTACAATTATTAACTTCAACAATAACAAAGTATTAAAGTAAAGTAAGATTATATTTTCGACAAATAACAGCGAATTGGTTCAAATGTGCTTGATTACCTAAATGCTTACTTTTATAGATCCATACGATTATTCCGAGATTGTGAAATGTCGTGTTGAGAGGACCGATACACAAGAATGACACATCTACACGGAAAACAAACACTTTGAGCCCTGAAGATGATCTTAATAAAGATCGAAACGTTGGCTCGATAAAGAAAATGGTTTTTTAAAACCGACGTCACACCAGACCGCATCTCAAGATCTCTGAATTATCATAGACTAACGGTCACTAAACACCACACGATCCATACAATATTAAAGTTCAATTGATAAAATAGTTTTTTATTTTAACACCAATTATTTTTAAATAGAGATATATTATTTATATATTATACAATTATTTATGCTTAATTTTTTATAGAAAAAATAAAAGATATTTAGTTCAGTCGTTACATAAAATATTAAATTTTTTCCAAATAAATCGAAATCGAATATAAAGTCTATGTTTAAAGAAATATATTGTTTCACGGAAAATGCATTTTTGTTAAATTGGCTCAGTGTTTAAGACAACTAGTTTACAATAAAACAAAATACCTCAGGCGTGAGCGAGGAAATGAAATGGAAGTAAAACACTGTAAAATGTTACCCGTGAACCCTGTGGCCTTGTTTCAGAAAAGGTAAATGGCTTTTATATTCCCCGAGCATCATCGAGGAATATAAGGTCTGCGTTGGGGCACATAAAAAGAACTATATAAGAGGTATGAACTCCATGCGTTATACGTGCTTCTTGTCCTTGCTATTACAAGGACCTAGGGTGGCACTAAATTGTCAGAAACATGGTCAATACCCGGACCTAAGATTGCTAACTTAATCGCCGATGTTCTGGAAAGAGTTATACCATTGATAAAAAACCGCAAAATGAAAGAAAAAAATAAACCATTTGCTATTTTGCCTGTTGTGTTTGGATAAATTTGGTTGTTAATGTTGCACAAATAACATTATAAATCAATGCCAATATTTTAAAATAAAGTACTTAATGAAGTAATAAATACATAAAATCGTTATCATTAAAATTGTCGAGTTGGTGTAAATAAGATATTTGAATCTGTAATGTCTAAAATCATCATTATTTATGAACTTTCAAATTTTATGGCATGTGCAGGATGTATCAACTTCTATGTCCCACCCTTTTACTTCGGAAACGATTAACTTTAGCAAAAATGATCTTATACAAACCTCAAGTTAATTTTGGCTTGGAATCGCATGGTCGAAACAGATTTAACAAAACTTTCTCAACTATTATTTGGAGATCGTGATATGCGGTCTGGTGTGACGTAGATTTAGAAAAACATTTTCTTTAACGTGCCAACGTTTCGATTTTTATTGAGATCATCATCAGGGTCTGGGATTTATAAACCTTGTTTAGATTATACAAATATATGTTGGACGTGAAAAAATAAATATATAAAAGATTCATGTAACAATGGTTTTTCTATCCCGACTTCCTTCACCATCCCTTCAAAATCCAAAGGATATAAACATAAAACATCAATATCTCACTGGCAAGACACACAAGAATGAAACATCTCTATAGAAAACAAACACTGAGTGAGTACAAATATTTGATTGAGTCTAAAATTTCTAGCATTGTACAAATTCATTTTTTCACATCCTACATGTATCTGCATAATTTAAACATTGTTTATAAATCCCAGGCCCTGAAGATGATCTCGATAAAGTTTGAAACGTTGACACGATAAAGAAAATATTTTCCTAAACTTACGTCACAGCAGACTGCATCTCACGATATCCAAATAATCATTAATTAACGATAACTAAACACCACGCATTTCTCATCTAGCTGGGAAATGACACTAACTTTGTCATTTTAAATAAGAATCCCATATTTTTATTGTACAGTTTGAATTTAGAGCTTATATTTTGCCACTTTTACTGTAAGGAAAATTTTGATAGGATCGACCATTTCTGAGTTATGCCCGACGGAAGACGCGTGAGGGGGTAACTTTTTATAACAAGATGGCCCACCCTCTTTATTTCGAAAACGATTAACATTCGCAAAAAATATATACAAACTCAACGTTTATTTTTTTTGTTAATTTTTGTTACAAAAATCATAAAAAGTCGATATACAATTATTCAAAAACCTCAAACGAAATGGTTGAGTTTTGTTGATGGGAAATTAACTGGTAGAAGATACTTAATATTAATATATAGAGTAATGTGGGGAAAAAGTAGGTCATAGCCGGTTTATGATTCAATTTAGATAATGCGCGAGTTGATAATGTGTGTTGATTAAAGGGGAGGAAATTCTTTATGAAGAATTATGAGAAGAAACAATAGGGCCGGGTCCCTGCCGAGGCCCCCATTATTTCACTATACAAAACGCGAAATATTAATCTTAATTAGGCTAAAACGGGCTTAGTCTAATGCGCGGCATCTGCCAATTTGCTAAGTTAGTTTTTTAACTCCATTAATATCAACGGCTCCCATTCCCTAATCAAATCGTTCTTCGGGGCATTTCTACAAACGGTAATCCCATTAAATAACGCGGTTTCCAGTTCGCTCTTTTCCTCAGTCGAATCGTTTTTTATCCGGCCTCAACAATGAGCTGGGCTGGGCTGGGCCCGGGCAAATATCGCGCCCCTTTCCCTTTGCGTTACCCTTCGCCAAATCCCATAACAGTATGCGGATTGTTTGACAACGGCCACCCTCTTGAATATATAAAAAAATCAAAATAATTCCAACATCTTGGGTAGATTTAATTGTTTTCCTCTTTATATACTCTGCTTAACAGTTTGGAATAATAATGGATTTCGGATATTATAATCAACGGTATACACCAAGTGGCATATAGTGGCATATGTGGTGTTATCCCCAGCACTATCTCTCGATAATAGCTAAACAAAAAATAAGCGAAAGAAGTCTCTAAACTTGAGACAATTTTTATAATTTGTATTAGAATTTTTTACATCAACAGACTAATTTCATATTAGAAAAAAAAATTATTGCACCTTCCAAAATAATGAAGATGCTAATGAATACTTTTCTGTGCTTATTTTCAAACAAAAAAACGAGCTGTAAGACAACGTTCTTGAAGAAAAAACAAACAAAACAAAGCATTTGCATGGAACAGCTCTTCGGAACTTCGTTTAGTTAAATTTGAGGATATAACACTGGGATTCTCCCTGCTTATATCCCGGACATCTTACAACCTGACGGTGACATTTTTTTTGAATAGCTCATGAGCTCAATCACGACAATTTATACCTGTAAACAGTGTATATATTGTTAAAAAGGTTTTGCAGATGAGTAATATAGCCACCAAATTAGAAATATGAGTAAAATTGGTAGAAATCAATTTTAACGAGAAAAGGATTTAACGTTGCTTCATTGAAATTACTATAAAACTGTTGAAATATAGATTTATTTTGAACAAAAGTTGCATACGTGCAAACAAGAAAATTAAAAGAAAAATGTAATATTTACGACACGCAGTGTATAATATATAATTTGATGCAGATAGTTGTATGTAAAGAAATGATTTCAACCGCGTTATTATTCTCGAATTTTGCTCAACGGGAGCGATTAACCATGTCAATAAAAACCTTTGTAAGAATATATAATATTGCGAGAAAACCTGAAAAGTTAGGTTATTAGCTGGACGGAGGCAGAGTTTTCAATTTGCAAAGTCAGTTTTACGTCGAGCTTTGCCGGACGGTTCGCCCATCAACGTTTGTGTTTCCAATCAGAATACAACACTTTGTACGGTTTATGCCGTTTGCAAAGGGCTTTAATCAAGTTCTGAAAAAAATAGTGCGATTCTTTTCAGCTTAATCTTGCTAATTGGATACTGTAGTAATGACAAAAAAATTTGCTTGTGCTTGTCATTCAAAAGGTTTAACAATGAATCTGTTATCTCACTGATTGATGTAGTCTATAGGTAATATGAAACTGTAAAAATATACATCCAAAAGCTTCATCGAATCCTAACAAGCAACAAAAATTCTATTATTTCATGCTGATAATTTTGGTTTCAAACAATCCCATTATCTGCTAACAGTACTGTGTATTTCTGGCAGTATTCCGGGAAAGTCTGCCATCTTGTTACCACACGAGACAAAAGCATAGTTCTTCGTTTTGGCACTAATTTTCAAGACAGAGTACTCTATCAATCCTCCCACTATGTTTTTGATGGAGATATACATGTACTTCAGAATCTCGACAAATCAGTAGTTTTTGCCTGTGTAGCCGAGGTACACCGTTATAAGGCCCTCTGACGTTAACATGCACTTACGTGTATGATTAAAAGGAAATGACACATTCTGTTAGATAGATTGGATGTGAAGCTCCAACGTATCAAGAGCATGGCCGATAGATGCCACTCGGAGGATCTGAATCTTAGAAGAGGTTTCATCCTTTCCCGAATAAGAATAGGCCATATGAGACTGACTCACGAACATTTTTGAGTCAAAGCCCGCGCATATGTCTGGATTAGTGATTGGTACTCTTAATCGAAGAAAGTCATGATCTGGATCTCTGGAGAGAGAGAGAGAGAGAGAGAGAGAGAGAGAGAGAGAGAGAGAGACTGAGAGAATGTGAGAGACTAGGAATGCTGTAATCAATGGAGCTGTAATCAAAACCACGAAGAAAAAAAATGCATTGCTGGTATTTGATTTGACAATACGTGCTCTCAATTTTAATTTAATCGTGCTTTACAACATAGGTGAAAATGTTTCATATTGTCAAGTTTTTCAATTTATTACTAAATTTATGATATTTAACTATAAATTAATTTCAATAAATATAATTAAACTTATACTTTTAATATTTTGTTTTTTACATTTATTATTCAATTTAAATAAATGGAAAGACAACCATTTATATGCACTCCATATCTTCACTTATTTCAAAATTTATAATTGTAAACTTGATTAAATTTAGTTATACGAGTTATGAATATTTTGCACATAGGTATTATTTTATTCAATGACTTAAATGCAGCATAATCTGGCTAGAGAAAGCGAAAAATGAATAGATTTTACTTTGCAGATGTGTTATGTTTTGGTATTCATAACCGCTTAGAAAACCCAATGTCGAGGCTTATAATTTGGACCCTGTTTGTCCAGCTACAATGGAAAACTCCGCAATCTAGTTTGTGTTTAGAATCAATTTTCGGACTGTTTTATGTAGGGAAATTGAGGAGAAAGTAACAAGTACAAACTTTATGTTTCTCCCTAAGGCACAAAGCCGCATCTACTAAGCTTCTAAATGGATGCCCCCGCCCTTTCTTTCCCTTCTAAGAACATACAGAATTAATTAAGCTTTGCCTTGGAAAGTTAAAGAAAGAGGGCCCTGGATTATAAAGACTTGTCTCGTTACCGACTTGTGGCCAAGAGACATTCATTTACTGTTCTGGATCTCATTACTTATCAATCTACCTTCTGATGATGTCTGCTCTTGTAAAACGTTGAAAGAAGAGTTTTGAAGTAGCATTTTGATAAATCATTTAAATTTGAGAGAAGTTTCAAAGATTCAGCCTTTGATATTCAAACAGCTTTAGTTATGATTTATTAAAACGAAATATCTTCAGTGTTTAACCTTCAATGTATTTATAACCAAAAGGAAAAATTTGTTCGCCACATATTTATATATAATGTATATACTTTCTTGCAAATCAATTTTGCTATTTAAAATAATTTTCTTTCATCTTTGAGAAAATGTACTGTTTTTTTGATGATTGATTTTTTGATTTCATAAAAATGACCTCAAGAAGATCCATTACAAGAATTTAAACTACGGAGGTCGATCAATATCAACTAGAGTACTGTTTTTTCTCTGACAGTCTATGGTCTGCAAATTTTCTCTTGTTTTTTTCACATCAGCTTTCAAGTTCAAATTTCCGTTCAAATCAAAACAGACTTAATGTACTGCAAGTACATAACTTAATTTAATTCGAATGTGCAAGAATTGTATATTTTGCTAATTTATTCACCAAAAAATTTAAAAATAACAGGCTAAATTAGAGTGTTAATTATTTTAGCGACTAGATCCTTTTAATTGCTATTAAGTAACTGATAATAATTTATTAAAAAACATCTTATAATTATAGCAATTAAACTAATATTTAAGTTCTATTTATTAAGTTATATAATTTTGGTTTATCATACGCGATTTGTTGGAGCGTATCTCGTCGTTATCTTTTTTGTTTATGCTTTTGGTGGATTTAGTCTTAATTTTTGTGTTTTTCCAGCACATATTTGTCGTCCTCTAATAACTTAATTAAACTTATCCAACCGCACAGAATTTACACAGACACACTAACGGTGGCGAAATGCAGAACAACAGACCAAAATAGTCGGTAACAAGAAAATTTCAGTTTCTAGGATTAGTTTTCTAGGGTGTCATTCCATGTGGAAAAAAGTTATTACTTTTCGCTGTTTAGTATGAAAGCACACTGAGGATGACGAAATTCAGAAAAGCATCTGACTGGACAGCCAGTGAATACAGACAGTCAGAACGATTTGAAAACGACCAAATTTCAGCCTCAGTTTAGCTGTAATTCTAAAAGGGAAAAAATGTCCTTTTATTCGTTAATTAGTAAACACACTGAAGATGACGAAATGCTTTTTCATGACTCGACTTTTTTATAGTGTAAATTATGTTTTATATTATTTTACACTATTTATGTAGGAGCAGTTTTAATGTTGTCTATATAATATTCTTGGCGCGATAAATTCTGAAAAGACCTCAAACCGAAGGACCTGATTTCGGCTTCGAGGATTATATGTGATGATGTGAGGAAAAAAAATCATTCTTTATTCTTCAATAAGTACACACCATGAAGATGGCGAAATGTCGAAAAGCTTCTGATACCCAGCAAATATAGGCAGACCGAAATAATTTGTAACGAACGAATTTAAGGTTCTAGGATTGATGTAATTCCATGGGGAGAAAAAAAATGTATTGTTTAGTTTATAAACGCACCGAAAGTGACAAAATTCAGTAATCCGTTTGACAGGTCAGCCCAGCAAATAAAGGCAGACAAAGATCCGGCTAGAACCAGTTTCAGGCCCATTACCCCCCACATTGAGAAAAAGCAGTTTATTTATTTTTGTTTTGTTTTCCTAGGAACATAGTAGTTTGGGTATTTTTTTCTTGGTACATAAAATCGTTTTATTGATAAAAACGGAGTAAAATGATAACATTATTTAATTGCCAAAATGTTGTTGAATTTAAAAAAAATACGTTCAATCTTTGAAACTTAAATTTTAATAAGTTTAGTTTCTACAAAGTTTTAATACCGTGTGGAGAAAAATATATTTTACTTTACATTTTTCAGCTAGTAAACACGCTAAAAATGGCCAAATGCTTTTTATAATTCGATATTTTTTAATGTTTAAATATCATTTATATTATTGTGAAATACTTTTATAGGAAAAATTGCCTTTCTTTATCTTCTTGGTGTGTTAAGTACGTAAAGGAAGTCCATCTTTCCGACAAATCAAATCAAACTATTTTCATGCAAAAAAACTAGAAATTACATTTACCTTGATTTTGTTAATATGTCCTATATAGCAATTTTATACCAAAAGAGTATAAAAATTTAAAAAAGGTTTTGTTCGCCATGAAAACAACGTCATGTTCGACGTGTTTATCTTTTATTTCGCCCCGCCCTTTTCCCATTATTGTTGTCCGGACGAGAAGAGAGTTAAGTTTTGGACCAAGACCAACTGTCCAGAGCAGACAGCCACCTATTAATCTTTTCCTTGTAAGCCATCAATTGTGTTTCGTGTTTAAAAGAAGATTTAAAAATAGTGGGTCGACCACTCCATTAATGTACCGGGGAAAATGAGATTGTACAAATTTTCACCGTCATTTTATCAGTGTGACACTTTTTTAAAGTTGTTTTTCCATTTGTCTTTATTGCTCGGCTCGCTACTATTAAATTACCGTTAGCGAGACAGTTACAATTTTCTTTGTAAAAGTAAATCCCTCGAAAAACATCCGTTTTCCTTTATTAGAAAACTTTAATCAATATTCATTTATTTTTAACATCTCACCGTGAATTGAATATTCTTGCTACAAACATTAAATTGAATTGTTAAAAATTAACTGTTGTCGGAAAATCAATAGTTATTTTCTAGTATTAAAGGCAACAGTTTACCTTCTCAAATATTTCAATTAAAAAGGACCTTATCCAACATATTTTATAATATAAAAATTTTAAAATTACGAGTTCATGTTTTAAACAACCTACATCTACTAACTTAAAATCAACGAGTTTAATAGTTTTAAATATTACAAAAAATCATGACATTACTATGAAATGAAATTGATAAACCCCTATAACCTGGACATAATCCTGGCTAACTCTGACGATAAAAATGCAATAAAAAAAAATTGCAAATAGAAGCGGAGATGCTTCTCAAGCGCACGGTCAATAGGTGGCCCACAGAGGATCTTAATGGAAGAAGAGGGATCATACTAATCAGATTGAGAATAGGCCATACTAGATTGAATCACGGACACTTATTTTTGGGCCAAAGCTCTATGTTTGTCATGCTCCGAAAGCTCTACTCGCGCCTTGTAGGGAGCCGAGGCACGACACGCTTCGATTATGTGGGACACATCGAGCATAAGGGACACCTGCGGGGGGGATTGGCCCACTAGCAAGTGTCCATGTGTCAATTGCGTATGACCTATTCTTAATCTGGCAAGAACTCTACGCTCAGATCCTCGGGTGGCCGTCTGCAGGTCGTGTTTTTAACATGAAGGAGCCTCTCGGATGACCGTGTCCACTGACGCTGCCATTTATCCGCTATCATCGTTTTTACAGCTTGTTTAGCGTCAGTGGGCCTGATCGCTGTGGTCCGGTTGGGATGGTGAGACGTTCCGGCTTTCGCCGCCGCGTCAGCGCGTTCGTTATCCTCCAGGCCGATGTGTCCAAGGTCCCAAAAAACAACCACCGTTTTTCCTAGGCGCTCAAGTTCGGCATATCTTTCTAATAAGAGCAGGACGAGAGGGTAAGCCGAGAATCCGTCACGCAGAGCCCAAACAGCGCTCAGAGAGTCGGTACATGCGAGGAAGGCTGAACCTTCCCCGGTCCGCACCTCCTCAAGAGCGTAACAACTCGCTTACAATTCTGCCGTGTATACGCTGCAATGAGGAGGCAACATCCAAAACTTGGCAGCCCCTCGCTATACACGCAAACGCCAGAGGTTTTAAGTTCATAAAATATAGTCTTATAGAGGTATGGCGGTGAACACTATTTAGGCAACTTCGAGAGATCGTTACAGACGAGAACGGCCGGAAGGGTCCAGGGTGGTTTTGATCTGACAACCAAACCTCCGTTTGCTCCCACCGTCCCGAGGGCCAGTCCAGCCCACCCTAGGGCTTCTCTGAAGAGAATCCCGAGGGGCTGCGTCCACGAACGAAGCACGTCGTAGATTTCTCTGTACGGGCATTGAAGGATCATTCCAGCCAGAAGATGCCACGGCTTAGCCAGGAACCCAGCCGCGTATCTGAGGGTGAGTCTTTCCGGAGGCAAAATCTTCAGCTAGCAGCAGAGGCTGGCTAACGGACTGCTCATGAAATCTCCTTATTAACCTTAATCATTTACATTCACACCTACACATAATACGCATATTTATTGTACGTTGATATTTTTGAGTCAATATTATGGCTAGTATTTACGTGCTTGTAATATGGTCAAATTAATCCACAATAAGGCCATAATTATTAATAGTGAAACGTCAAAATGAAAATCTATCTATCAAAACAACATAATATAGGATGTGTAAACATTAACTTGTTAATCGTGCAAATAAATAATAAATAAATAAATGTTTGGGTCATGTTTAAATTCAAGTGAATAAGATAGAAGTTGAACATTAAATACTTTGAAAAGAAAGAGGTCCGCCTATAAAAGTTATCGTTCGGGTGAATCAGGGATCGGGGGACAATAAAGTGGTAAGTTTAGATCGTGGGGTGGGCCCAACAAGTTGGACTCACTTATCATTCTCTTTTAGTGCCTTGCTAATGAGTTCGATCATTTATTCCGATCCTTCTTTTCTCTCCGTCTCTCTCTCTCTTTCTCTCTCAGTTCTCTTTTGCCCCGTTGGGACAAAGGGAAAATTGGTCCGGAATCGGGGGCCGTGCGTAATCCCACGGGGTAAAGAAACAACGGACCCGACTCGGGTTTTCGGGAAATTGCCGCACAAATATCCAGGGAGATCAGCTTTATCCAGGCTAATGGGCACCCATAACTGGTTATGATAGTTTTAAAACAAAAATTCTAACGTCGTAAAATTTTAACATAAATCGACGTGTTTGAATTTAAACAGAATCCGCGAATATTGGAACACCATAAAAATTAATACCTGAAACAATAAAGGCGCAACTTACATTAATTGTTTTCTCCGATTTTAGTGTAACCACATCAATCTTATTGTAATTGTAAGGCTTTAGGCATAAGCACGTTTTTCTGTATCCTTTTTAACTTTGGAGTGTTTTATATGCCGATCAAGGTACAAGCCCACGTACAAATGTGTGGGATGGAAGGAAATGTGGCAGTTGTTTGTCTGTAGTAAGTCGTTCCTGGGAGATAACAAACCGTTTTAATTATTGTTCCACTACTAGTCTCGGGGGAATATATCACCTGATAAAAGTGCGATGCCTCTTTTTGCCGCCGACCAATTATTTACTCTTGGGGGCCCCTCTTTTCTGAACGGTAATGACCGAGGAAACCAAATGTCCCTTTTCTTACTCTTTCCTCTCCGGCATCTCTTCACACTGTTTTAACTCGTTTTATCCCTTTTTCACGGACGTGGAGAGGGTTCTTGGTGAGCAATTATGTTATAATGAGCTGTTGACACAATTTGTATATTTGCATGCTAGAATTTTAGACTTAATTTGATGTACGTAAAACAACGAGATGTAACATTTTATTCCAGTGTCTTAGCAGGAGTACCCCAAGGATGTCTCTTTGGTCCTACTTTACTTCTTGTATTATGAACGATATCCCAGTTTTAAATAAATCCATTCTATTTCGATTGACCAAATAACTTTTTTCAATTAATTAATGTTTTTATTGTAAAGTATTGATTGAAATGAAAAAGCGATTCGAACCCACGACCTTCGGCTCAATACGCCGCTGCCCTAACCATTTGAGCTATCGATTCGATTGATCGATGATTATCAATAAGGCACTGTTGGCAGATGATTGTTTTCACTAAATCCTGTCCTATTATTAAAAGGCTAAATGTACCTCTATTTACACTTGATAAGATTTTTTTCCTAAATGAAATATCAAAACGTGGAACACTGAAGCCATTCTATTTACAAAGAGACGCCCAGTACTTGACGGTGATTTGTCGTGCCGTGGTAGGAGGATAATCCGTGACATAATTCGGCCTATGGTCAGACAAGAGGGTAAATTTTGGCAAATAGAAAAAACTTCCCGTTAATAAATAGTAAGTATGGGTTGAGTCAGACAAACAAGCTGTTCTTCTACAAAATGGTTGTACCCCCTGTACTCACCTATTCGTGTGGCATGGCATATGACAAACGCGACCGGTTACAAATCGTTTTAAATAGTGCAAAGCAAGTTCTTGAATCTACGTACAGGCTCCCCACGAAATAAAAAAAATTGTTGGCTTACTCCAGAATAATATTTCGGGAATTAGGAATTTCTTGGCTTTATCTCCAATAAGTATCAAAAGCGTGTCTGAAAGTGGCGCTTAACTTGGTAGCCAGCATAGGATCACTTACATATATAGAGGGTTTTTATTTAAAGTTTTTCCCATAAGATGAATCAGTGTTGTTTCGACTAGTATTTTTTTTTCTAAATTTCAATTATACTTTTGTGAATAGTTTTTTAAACTGAAATGACCTTCGTTTATTTAAATGCACATAACCGATGTATTTTAAATGGTAATTCTATCTGTTTATTCTTGGTTAAAATTTGTAAGATAAAAAAACAATTATTTTATACTTGAGATTTGCTGACATTAGTACCTGTCTAATTGAAATCATGTCATGTAAAGAATTTTGAGAACTACTAAGCCAGCATAACTAAGATGTCTTGAGAAACTGTAGGCCTTTGCGCCGTTGTTTAATCTGTCTAATACATGGTGCTCGTACATTTTTAAAATAGTTTCTATTCATTAATGTGATCTGTTCTTTTCCCTCAGAAATTTCTTCTCCTTGAACAGTTTGTTTAGATAATTGTTTTCAAATGAATTAAATTGAAATAAAGTTTAGAGCAAATAATTTTCTATTCATATTAAAGAAAAATCCATTACATTTTCTAAAATTAGCTTTTGGTTAATAATACGGAATATTCGCATGCTTCAATAATACCTATATAAATATATTTTATTTTTTTGATAATAGATAAAAAAATTTCTTTTGAAAGACTGAAGGATTTGTTCAAAAGGGCATAGGCAAAAAAAGAACTTTTTATTAAAAGTAGCCTCAATAGGCAGGGGAAACAACAAACACCCTATTCGCACCCGCGCCGATTTTTGACGGACGAATTTCCGATATATCTGGCGAAGGGCCTCCTCGTTAATTTTAACGATGTTCTGTTTGCCATCTTTGTCCTTGTATATGTGACCGCCTCCACATTATCAATTTCTCTCTTCGCCCCTGAAATATTTATCTTGTACGTCCGCCATTGAATCTGAACGATAGACGGACAAACGGCCCAGTCCGACCTAATTTAGTAATGAAAATGAACTTCAACTTCCAACCAAAGGGCGCTATTCCAATTTTCTCTTTGAATTATGTTTGGCTGAAACTTTTTTTTAAACACAAAGCTTGCTTCGAAATTAGTTCGAATAACTTTTTCCTTTTATTTGTGATCAACGTTGAGAACAAAAAAAAAACCATCCCACACGAATGGGATCGTGAATAATAGTAATATAAAATGTTAACTCATTTTTCAATACAATATGCCAGTAAAACAATGTGAGAAAATGTATATTTTTGTTTTTAAATTTCTCACATTTTCATAGAGCAGTGGAGTATAGATTTTTTTTCATAAATCAAAGTAATGTTATTTCTTAAACGAAAAGAAGTCTAATAAGTGCACATAAAATAACAGCAAAGCAATTTTTAAACCTAATTTAAAAGAATAATAATTGATGATGAGGTGGTACTACTGAGTTTAATTGCCCATGTTTTAGGCTTGTCTGATTATACCTGATCCCATCACTGGTTTGTTGGTGATCTGTATAGCATTTATTTTATTTGTATTTGTTTTTCTTCTGATTTCTACATTCTTTTGTAGTGTGCATTGTAAGATGTTGCACTGGATGGCTCATATTGTCCTAATTTGTAAAAATGTATATCGAATTTTTGTTTTGGGGGTATGAAAAATTTCAGCACCTTGAAAATCCCAACGTGTTTTCACTAGAAAGTTATTTGCCCTGCCCAAAACCATACCAAATTTTATGGTTTATTAAGAGACAAAAATTGACCAGTTATTTTTATATGCCCTCAAACGCCATTTTAACTACATCTAAAATCTCTACAAACTTCCTGATTACCGTCTTTACAAAATAGTAGTCCTTGAAGTCGTTAGTCGTGGTGCATTGTGGTTTGAGCGTTGGAATAATTTGTGTAGAGATCTTTCATGTGACTCATCATTTTCCATAATTAATGTGAATGAATGGCCTTTGCTGTATAAGGAAATTAAAAGAAAACTATGTGGGAAATTCGGTGAAGAAATTCAGATCCACCACGCCTTTTTTTAATTCTATATAAGGATCTTTACCAAAATGATTTTAATATGTTTAACCTAAGATTAAATGTTGATTAGTCGAGCTAAGGTGGTTATTCAAAGTCATAGAAGACCTGATTTATCTCAATGGCGTGCAGTTTTGGGCTAAAGAAGATGTAATTTGTTCATTGTGCAATGACCGTGTTGAAGAAGATATAGTGCATTTTATTGCAAAATCTTATCCGAGATTCGGCGTCTACATCTAAATTTTGTTAAATTAAATAAGACCCAGTTTATTCACTTGTGGCTAAATAATTTCCAAAATGTAATTAATCATGCGCGCCATTCTTAGCATTATTGCCAAGAGTTAAATATGTGGTGTTTAGTGACCGTTAGTTAATGATTATTCGAAGCTCGTGAGATGCGGTCTGGTTTGACGTAGGTTTATAAAAACATTTTCTTGATTGTGCCAACGTTGTGATCTTTATACAGATCATCTTCAAGGCCTGAGATTTATAAACATGGTTCAAATTATACAAATAAATGTAGGATGCGAAAAAAGGGAATTTATACAATGATAGAAATTTTAGACTCAATCAAAGTATTTGTACTTGTAAGAACAAATCACACCAGACCACATCTCACGATCTCCTAATAATCGTCAATAATAAATTACAATTAATTAAGGTTTTTATTTGAGATGAAAAAAAGTCAATGGCACGAGCGGGATTCGAACCCACGATCTTCGGCTAGATACGCCGCTGCTCTACCACTTGAGCTATCGTGACCTCGATCCACTCGTACATCAACTTCTTATATCAACCCCACCTTAAGTTTTCCCTCCTTTTTGCCATTTTTCAAATGTCGTGTAATCGGATTGGATTCTCGACGACAAATGAAATGGCCACGGAGAGCTTTAGTGAAGTGTACTTCATTTTAATCATTAAATTCACTAATTTCGTGGTCCGCTCGACCAATTAATACATTACAATTAATTAAGGTTTTTAGTTGAGATAGCTCAAGTGGTAGAGCAGCGGCGTATCTAGCCGAAGATCGTGTGTTCGAATCCCGCTCGTGCCATTGACTTTTTTTCATCTCAACTAAAAACCTTAATTAATTGTAATGTATTAATTGGTCAAGCGGACCACGAAATTAGTGAAGTTAATAATAAAATTTAATTTTTAAATGTTTTAAAGATTTTTCATTCTCAATTGCTGGCCGCTATAATATAATATATATTTGTTGTAATTTAAACGAAAAAAAGAATTACATTTTATAATTATGGTTTGTAAATAATGAAATTGTTAAAAATAAAACTTTTAATTGTAATATATAGGTAATGATTAAAAAAATGAAAAAGAAAAATATATAAAAAAGGAACTCAATTGTATTATGTATAGTCTGCATGAGCATTTGCTAACTTCACCTCTTACATTTGTTTCCAATGGGTATAGAATAAATGTTTTGTAGTTTTATCGATTTTGCAGATAATGTTCTATTAGTTGTTATCAGGGCTGTGGTCAAAGAAAGATATTTTTAATTTTAAATAATCGCCTAGCTTTCGGCACTTTATTGAACCTTCTACAGTGCTCTACAAAAGGAAATATCTCAATATATACATTTTTAGTATTGGCCAAATTGACATCAAATATGTAAAAGAACCAAAAACACATTTTTGTACTTATTGATTTATAAACGTTCAAAGTTTATAAACATAAATTCTTTTATTTTCATGTTAACAATGAGAACTTTTTTTTTACTCTCCTCTTCAACTTTACAACTACGACATGTCTAGATGTTTACAAATATCACAGCCAGTAAACATCATCGAAAAACCTTAGATAATAAGAATAATTAATTGTAAGAATAAATAATGTTTCTAAATTAAATGTGTGGTGTTTCATGACTGTTAGCAAATGATTATTCGGAGATCGTGAGATGCGATCTAGTGTGCCGTAGGTTTTAGAAAAACATTTTCTTTATCGTGACAACGTTTCGATCTTCACATGAGATCATCATCAGGGCCTTGTGTTGTTTGCATTTCAACAAAATATTCTCTCAATGATAGCCGATGCAGGTTTCTTCTCATTGTTGGCGATGTCCTTCAGAATACTTGATGTCCACATGAAGAAGATCTCAATAAAGATCGAAACGTTGGCACGATAAAGAAAATGTTTTTTTTAAAACGTACGTCATACCAGACCGAATCTCACGATCTCCAAATAATCTTTTCTAAGGAAGTCGATGGGATTGTTGTCATTACCCCTGTAATACATAGATTTGCTAATCTTTGCACACTCGCTAATTTTGATAGCTTGATTTTGTTGAGCTTTGGCCCACCGATTAACTAGACATCTTAGGTTTTATTATTACTATAGTCAATAACCCATTTTTGCTTTTGAAAACGATAGATAGGGTTCTTCTGCCATTGGTTGTAATTTATTTTTTGTTCCTAGGTGTTCATCCTCACTTTCTAACATGTACCATATTTCTGTTGTTACAATTAATGTGGGTTTTTTTTTCTTTGCGGCCCTATTGTGAAATCATTGCTCTGTGATTTTTAGTGCTCTTTCGGTGAGTTCTTAATTTCTGAGAAACATTTCCCCCTGACTATTATATAAACGTGGAAACATATTACTTACGAAAAACAACCAAATATTTAAGTAATTTTGTAAGTATAAGAATATTAATTAGATTTGTTACGAGTAAGCAGAACTGTCAGTTATGATTTAATTGCTAAGTAGTTAACAAAATAATTAGACTAGAATTAGTTGTAATAACTAAAAATTACAAGAGGCAGCGTGAATTCCGTCTAATCGTTGCCTCCCGTCATATTAAATACCCATTTCGCCTCGCCGCAAACGTTAATGGTAGAATTAAGGGGAAGTGTAACTAACCGCTGCTTTAATAGCGATAATCTTAGTCGTCGTCCAAAAAGCCTTTGAGAAATTAAATGTATTTGAGCGAAGCAATTTAAATTTAAGCTAAATTGCTAAACGAAAAGCAGGTTGACAAATAAACCCCGAATATACGTAGATGACATATTTACTTTGTTCATTTTCTTATTTCTCTTATTAGGAAAAACGTTAGATATTAAATTTTTTTTTGGATTATTTTTTTCATTAATGTGTAATTTTCTTACCTTGAAAAAGTTGGTTTAACCTCAACGGTGAACATTCACCCTGAAACAAAAATGTAGTGGTTAAACAATCAGGTTTTTGGACAGCTTTGTAAACAGCTAGATTAAATTAATTTTTAAGTATTTCAGTAGATTGATTCAAATTATGAATTACTCCATGTTTATCTATCAATATAATTTAATGTAACAATTCAATATAATGTATTAAATAAGTTATTGCTTTACCGATGGCTGATTTATACAAGCTCAATTGTGCACAAATATGTGCATATATAAACATATATAGAAAATTTATGTTACGGCATCTCACGGTTTGGCAAATTCGTGTTTTGGCAGTTCTGTAAAGCCTCGTTTTTTGTCCATCCTGCCGACGAAATTTACCTCCAGAGACTGAAAATTTATGTTATAGCTTGGTCATTTAAGCTCAGAATGTTACAGTTTGAAAAGTTAGACACACACACACACACACACTAGTATTCCATCACCCTATAAATTACTGTACAGAAAATCTTATTGAGGGTCGATGCGGTTCTCAATATTATACTATCATCCCTTTCGCTCACAAGCGCATTAACAAATCTCAATAAACCATAAAGGGAACAGAAAATGAGATATCTATCAATACGTGCACGTGCACAATTCTATTATCGGGTGGTAGTTTTTCACGGTCGTTCTATGGAGTCAAAAAATGACAATATTCAATTACGTGGGACACATTGACCAACATTTACCTTCATTCCGGATGCATTGGCGGTCTTTGGCCTAAAGGTAAGTAAGTATTCTTGTGTTACTCTCGCTTGGCCTATTCTTAATCGGGTGAGCATGATCCCTCTCCTGCGAATCAAATAATGAGGGTCATGTCGGAGTACTTTTAGCACACACGGCGAGATCGCCCCGAACGAGAGGTGCCTTAAGAATACTAGAACAAGTCTGCCAGATGCTCAAGAATGTCTACCGTTCCAAGTATCCCTATGACTTCGCAGAAGGTTGCAAGGGATTATTCTAAGCGGGGGGGAGCTGTTCTTACATTAAGCTGTGCTGGCATCTAATGATCCTCACCCAAATATCCCTGTCTGGCTAGGAAATCCGCCGCATATCCTATAGTAATATGTGATGATTAGTGACCGTTAATCGATAATTATTCAGAAATCGTGAGATGCGGTCTGACCGCATCTTACGATTTCTGAATAATTATCCTATAGTAAGTTGCTCTCTTAGAAAATTGGGAGGCAACATTCCCAGCTGGCATGAAAGTCTTGGCCAATACGGGCCATATGAGCAATTATGTAGCAAAATAGATATGTCTATTGTTGTGGGGAAATCAATGAATACCATATAAAGAATGATTTTTAAGCTTATTTTGGTTTTTACTGTTAAAACATATTTGCGAGGGGGGAGTCTTAGAGGACATTATGAGAAGTATAAATTCTCGGACTAATTGACAAGAACACAATCGATCATAGAACAGTTGAAAGATAAATAAACATAGAGACAAATAAATTTATCTTTTTATAAGCAAATTAATACGTAGATGGGTAGTTAAAAGCACTTAATTACTTCAAAAGCTTAAATTACCTTAAATTTCTATCGTAAAATTAGGAAAATTATAATTAAATTTATAAGTATACAACTTGCACATGTTTATTGCCGCAAGTGGCATGTTGAACGTCTTAAGGCCAAGGGATAAAACTTATATTCACATTAACCACGAAATGGCATATTAAAGAAATATGAAAAAGTTCATTAGAGCTTCAAAAATTTTCCAAAATAGATTCAAAAAGGTAGTTCATTAGAAATATCGTGTTCTTAAATGAGAATCTCAAGCCGTTAATTAATTTTCTTTGTAAACATTTTAAATAAGCCTGTGTTTTTCTGAAATGCAGGAGTAGATTAAGATCAATAACATCCCAAAGAAGCCGCGAGGGTCTTCCGCAACTTCGCCCATTTCTCATCGACCTTTTTGTCCGGCGGGGTTAAAATTTTCTCCTCCAGCTTCCGTTTTGGCCCCCGTCTCAAGAAGAAGATAACAGCCCGGACAAAAGACGAAGTGACAGCTAAAAGGCTAAGTGTGCGCTTTCAGAGAACAATAGGACAGTTATCTCTAAGTGTTATAATTGCCTCTGAGTTGTGCGTGAGTGCCGGCTCTTTTAAAACAATTTCCAAACGGCACTCTAAATATCGCTTTAACACGGGGATTTTCCCTTTTTCATCATTTTCAACCCAACGGTTAAGTGGCGATTTCCTGAGAGTTTTCTTCCATTTCAAAGCACCGATTTGAACTTTGCATATTTTTTCGACAGTTTAATTTTCGATGCTTTGAACTAGCCCAACTTTCCACGGCTTATGTTTTCAACACTCGGTCAATGAAAAATATATCTACATATGTCCTGTTTGTTGGCCCGAATAACGACAATTTATATTTTTAAGTTTTTTTGTAATTTAATCCATGTCATATTTTTTTCATTATTGTATAAATAATTAGATTCATATAAACGTTTTAAAAATTATTAGAATAAATATTTAGTATATTTTTTATTTATTTATTTTTTTACGTGGGATCGCAACAGCAGAGGTTACATCAAACCTCGGGGTGCCGGTGTTTTTGAAAAAAGCCCATTTTTAAGTATTTTTCAAAAACACCGGCACCCTGAGGGTTTTGATGACTTCTGCTGTTGCGAACCCTCGTAAAAACATAATAAGGAAAAGCTTGTTATTATGTATGGATACAGTTATGCAAATGATTCTATGCCATGGCTTTTACATGAAAGGCGTTATTTTTATTCAATTGAAGTGTTTACCTAAGCCATTTTACGAGTCCTTTTACGAATTTTACGAACACAATGGTTGGGCTAGCAATGATGAAAAACGATGCATCTTGATTCACTAGCTACCAAAAAAAGCTACTACATTCAAATTAAAGTCGTCATGTAAATCAGTGCCGCTGGCGTTAGAAGAGTTGAGGATGGATGATAGACAATCGTTGCGGTGTTAGAAGCTGATGGCCCGGGGGTGATTATTGTATATACATATGTCTATTATGACGGATTTTGTCATCCCGGCTGAGCATGCATCACACGATGAAGGCCCATTCTTCACCTGGCACCCCTCGACTTCGAAATGCCCGGGAACCTAAAACATCCCTACGCCAGCTTTCCGATGTACTGCGGCGAATAAATCTATGCCTAGCGACTATTAATTGTCCCATTGGCGGAAGGGGGATCTCACTTAATTGCTCTCGAACCGAACCCGATGACATATTCCGGGTGCCCGGGGGTTTATACAGTTTCTTATAATTTATGACTGTCGATGGTGCACAACACAGTAACCAACGTAAATTTAAACAAAAAAGGATAAAGGAAAAAAGATAGGAGGCGAGGAGGAAAAGAGTGCGATAGAGAGTGAGAGAGAGACAACACTGTTAAATTTTAATCTAACACTAAATGATTTTCCGGTGTTTAGGCTAATTTTATTCAAACCACCATAATAAAATATTTTTTTACAAGACCTCATGAAGTTCTGATTTCGTTTTATTTGGTTTACATTAAGATTAGAATGTTGTGATTAATTTCAATTAATTAAGGTTTTTAGTTGAGATGAAAAAGTCAGTGTCACGAGCGGGATTCGAACCCACGACCTTCGGCTAGATACGCCGCTGCTCTACCACTTGAGCTATCGTGACTTCGATCCACTCGGACACCAACTTCCCATGTCAACCACACCTTTTGAATTTTCCTTCCTTTTTGTCATTTTTCAAATGTCGTTTAATCTATTTGATTCTCGGCGACATATGAAATGGCCACGGAGAGCTTTAGTGAAGTATACTTCATTTTAACTTATTAAATCCACTTGTTTTTGTAGTCCGCTTGACCAATTGATATCTTTCAATTAATTATGGTTTTTAGTCGACATAAAATGTCAGTGTCACGAGCGGGATTCGAAACCACGACCTTCGGCTAGATACCAGGACCACGAATACAAGTTGTGATTAATATAACGATTAATCTAAAAATTCATATAGTTTGAAATAAACCACAAATTGATAGTGTACTTTAAAATACAATAGTGAGTAGAAATACTTTGTTTGAATATAAAATATATTTTGCATTGTATAAATTCACTTTTCCATATCCCAAAATGTATTTGTTAAATGTAAACAATGTTTGTAAATCCCAGGCCCTGAAGATGATCTCAATAAAGATCGAAACGTTGGCACGATAAAGAAAAGGTTTTTCTGAAACCTACATCACACCGCACCGCATCTCACGATATCTGAATAACTTTAAAATTGTTTTTGCTAAATTTGTTTTTCACATTGGTTTTCTTTGATCCATTTTTTTATAGTTTTACTTAAGACGTTTTTAGGAAAAATTCTTCTGTCCGGTATCCGGTCATAACATATATTTATTGTTTTATTTAAAAAGAAATTCCTTATAAAATGTGGTACATTTTTATCAAACCTTTGATTTTGAGCGTACAAAGCAATATCATTGATCCTTGCAACCCTCTTGCAATCTGCAAGGATCGATCCGACCATGTCATTACGATTTCATCCGGGCCATTTGCCCTGACGACCGTCGGATACGAAAGCTCCTCCTTTTTAGACGAGCCTGAGGAAATCGACTACGAAAAATTAAGAAATTCGACTTTCATCTCTCTTTTGGAATGGAGGTGTCGATCAATGTTATTTTGAGACGATGAAGAAAAAATTGAATAATAGAAGAAAAAAAAAAAGAAGAAATTGTTAAAAATAAAAACAAAATAATTTGCGCTCTACTGATATTTCAAAGCCTCATAGATGGGAAACAAAAAATAAAGTTTTTCTACAAAGATAATTAGATTAATAAATAAAATTTCTTACGGGGAAACGAACAAATAACGGTTGTTTAAAAAAAATATTTTTAGTTAAGGTTACCCAAAAAGGAATCCACCATTCATAACGAAACGAACGTGGTAGAAGTACTTTCAGAGCTCACTCTAGGTCAAAAATGGATTCGAAAATTCGACTGCGAGCATAGCAAAATAGGGAGGATCTGCGTTGAGAGTAGAATGAGGAAGATAGAAAAAAAGGGGACAATCGCTTTGGATGCAGGCTACCCACGTTCTGTCCTTATCGCCATAACGTCTGGAAAAGCTTGATATGCAAATAGGTTTTGGGTGATACGAATGATAAAAACTGTATTATTTTTTTCCCTAATGGGTTAACCTTCCAAGAGTCGGTTAATGTGTGCTAATAATTTATAAAAATAAACTGCCCATTCAAAAAAAATGGCCAAATTTTAAAATGCATATTTTCTGAGCCATTTAAGTCACCGACCTACTACGCTAGGTCGCATTTTTTAGAAAATTTTACGCTGAGCGCAAGGGGTTGTTAAATGTTTTTATAACTTCAGTCATTCAAAAAGTGCAAAAAGTAGCATGTTCTCGAATTTTTGAATTTACCGATGAATGTTTGAAGCTAAGAAAACATTTAAAAATCCATTTTGTTCAGAGTAAGATTTTTTTTAAAAAAGAACTAGCGCAGCTCTGTGACTTAAAAGGCTGAGAAAATATACGTTTCTAAATTTGGCCAATTTTTCGTGCAAAACCCAGATGGTGGGTTTTTTGATGAGCGGTGTACAATGAGAAAAGGAAACAATAAAATATAAATTATTTAATTAAATTCCAACGTGTCATGCCATATTTTTGGTAATTAAATTATTATTTTCTGCACAAATTCATTATAATAACTCCCTTTTGAAATTTTTATTATATTTGTCTCAACAATAGGTTTACTGAAAAGAAAAGTCCGAATAATCAAAATATAACAAAAATACATCAACATCTGTATATTTTGTTTAGAATTTTTAGATCAATTTGTTAGATGATTAGAAAATACTTATTGAACAGTTTTTGAAGTTCTGACTAAGAGGTCATTTTTTACTGCAATTTGATCAATTAGATAAAACGATTGATGGTTTATTTTACCAAAACGGTTTGTAAGTGCTATTTAATTACAGGAAACTCCTGAATTTTTTTTCTTAATTTTGTCAAAAGATATTATAAATAATGCGTTCTATTTCAGTATCCGCCATCGTTTTCCTGGTACAATATATTCTTTTCTGCAAAAAATATCGGAACCTCTATAAATTACGATGTTTTTTAATTTTTAGCCTTAACGCATTTTTTGTTTTATCATGTGAGTTATTTGGGTAAAGTCATATAGTAATATCATTATTAATAACTATTTTCTACGAAACGAAAAATCAACGTGTTTCTTGGTTCTTTTCACCGTTTCCTTAAAACGGGTTTTACAGGGGTTTTCTGAACTTTTTATTCTGTTAATTTTGTTTGTGTCATGACGAATCGTCTAATCTGTAATAAATCCGTCAGAATCGTTACTTTTAATGAACTATGGATTACGCTATATCGCTGGTCGTCTTGCCATTTATTATACATCAGTGTGAAAGACCATTAATACGTACAGGAAGACTACGAATCACTCGACGCGACGAAATTCAGGAACTTCCAGAACCAGCACTCTCGTAGAGGGCTGTTTGATTAAATCATATAATCTGGAAGTGAAATTCAACAGCTTTTGGCATTAAAAATTGATTACTCGTATTTGGAGAATGTTAATCTCAGAATCAAATGTTAGACGAAGAACACTGTAAAGAGTGTAAGTGAACACAAATCGGCAACTATAAATAATAGAAAAACTTATTCACCGATGAGACAGAGTGACCCTTAACAGTCCAGATGGTTTTGAAAGTGTCTGGGGAATACCTAGAGAACAATACATCACTACACTTAAAAACAGTTGCATTTGGGAGATTGTCCGTCATATTGTGGTGTACCGAATAGGTACCAACATACTTTATCCAGCCTTTGCCTACCTCAGAGCTTCGTCACTCGAGGATGTTGGAAAAGTTCGGAGTGATTAGGCATCTGGGAACTTCGAGAGCTGCGCTATTCGCTGTTCTGTATCTGCACATCGCTGTCCCATTTCATCAATGAATTTGATTATTAGTGGTTGTATTTCTTGTACGGTCACAAAAAAACTACACAGCATTTTCTCCGGCGGATAAATTTAATGTTGGCGTCACAGTCTTTTACTCGGTGCGAAGGTCTCTCTTCTTTTCCAAAATCTGCACTATCGTGTTGGTTAATACCAATTTTCCTCAAACGCCAGTCAGCCAATCATGTTAAGATTCGTGGTTTCTTCCTTTAATTTGATCCAGTCTGTTGTTTCTTTCTTACCAAATCTTACTTTATTACTTTCTTTCAACGCTTTAGAAGGAGGTGATCGGATTGTTTGTACCCAATCAGCAAATTCTACAGTTTCCTTACTTTTACCATGTCTTTTTGCCTAAGATGGCGTTGATATTGTGGATGATGCCATAACCGCATAATACAAGTTTTTGAATCTAAACCCAGAGTAGATCACTGATGATGATACTAGGGGTATTCATGATCTTTGTGTTAACCCTGTTAAGTATGTTAGGTCATGTTAGATGGTGAAAAATGATGACGTAGACTAAGAATCGGCTAGTTAATATTGCTCGATTTAACAGGCCAAGGCCAATATTAGATGTTAGGTCGAAAAAGTAATCACATTACTATCCGTTAGAGCGTAGGTAACCAACATGGCAGCCATGAATTTAACAGCTGTTTTTTGTTGAAATGTATTTTTATTCTTAAATACGAATTAATTAAATTAGACCAATACATTTCTTTTATTAATTTCGGGCCTGTCCTTATACTCTCATTCATAATAGGTTCATCCCCTATCTTATAAAATTGTAGGCTGTTAGACGATAGGATACAAGTTAGGTATGTCAGCACGAATTGAAGCGTGTCATTTGTTAGTACTGTTCGAGTGCATTGATAGCTTTTTGAAAGAAAGAGTTGATTAATTTTTCTTTTTTATTAACTTCTAGCATCTTACAATTTAACACAAAAGAAAACCGTAACAAACAACAAGCCTTCAAGGACTGTTATAGCTTTATGTCTGGTTCTACCAATCACCACGCGCAGCATTGCGGAAAAATTAACGTTTAAAATATGTGCATGTATAAAGAGCCCCCTTCTTTCTTCACGATTTTGCTGTACATTTCTCTGTTCGAGTTAACACTAGTTAACATCTTACAAACATCGTGAATACCCCAATGTATTTAGATGAATTTACACGGAGTCTAAGCGTGCTAAACCTGCACGACAGTTCGATCTGAACTAAGTGTTGCCAGCTGCGCCGTTTTGAACCTGTACTGAATTACTACGAAACAAATACTCAACTTTTTTTTTTATAGCAGGAGTCACAAAAATATCATGAATACTCCTACTATATTAATTTACCATAAACAAAACTACACCGATATTTAGCCTTGCAAATACCTATGGTTATCCTAAAATAAATTTTGCCTGTCATCCAATTATGGAAAACAACTGTAGGTGCAATGAAATTAATTAAAAATTAAATAAAATAAAACCCCTATACCTGAGGTGAACGCGTGTACTTCTCGTCAATCTTCTTTTCAGTACCCAGCAATGAATCGTCTACCCTCAACATAACCTAGGCCCCGGGTAATATATAATATGGCTTAGATTAGGCTCCGTCTGAACCTTTTCTATCTGCAGCTGGCGTATATCACTCCCGTGCTTTGAAATTAAAACAAAATTAAACTAAAAATAACTTCTAAGTCCTGAAGTAAGGGATGCTAAGACTTCGTATTTTTAACCCATAAAATATTCCATGTGATGTGAATTAAACAAGAGAATATGAAAAGCTGTACGAATAAGCCTGAATGATTGAACATTTAACTGATAAGTTAAATTTTTGCGACAAAGTAATCTATATACAAGTATCTGTATCATAGCTGTGGTAAAAATAATAATTAGTGAGATTTTGAAAAAATCTTTAATAAGATTCTAAAAAGCAAGACCAAATCTTTGTCACCTTTATTTATCCATTATGTGGCGATAATTTGGACTGAATGTTATACGTGCCACACGAACTAATAAAGAATAAATACAACTTAAGTGGCATAATTCTACACAAGATAGTGTCAGAATTTCTTATAAAACCTTACCCCCTTATCAATGGGTTTTGATTTACGAGGCGTAAAGTAATACGTTATATGTAACGCGTGTAAGTAATAACTTTATCAACGGATTGCCACGAAAAATAATCGTATATCTTTGTTTTTGAAATGCAAGCAAATAACGAACATTTATTTCCATTTTCCATGAGTTATGCTATCAGGACATGGCGTTGAATTGAGAAATATGAACGGTCCCTGGTGATAATTCTCTTAGATGGCTATCTTCATGACTTTATTCAGCCGGCCCGACATGGCGTGATTAGCCGCGATTCGGTAAATGCAAAAGGGGGTGAATTCCCGGTGGAAAACCGGCGTGAATCGGCTCATGCGAGATGAGGTGTGGCATCAGCCATTGAATCCACCCTATGATTAATTTTAGCCTTTTGATTAATTAGAAAAGAACGCGGACTGCAAGATGAACCTCTTTGATCTTTTTATCAATAGTTGGACAAATATTTTTATTTTTATAAAATTTATTTCTTAACGTTTACTTAACGATAACGATTTAATATCTACAATTTACTTGTTTGTTGCAATATATAAATATATTTACTTTTATAAGTTTTTATTGAAAATTAGGTTTATAGAATGAAGCTGAAATAATATGGACTAATATATAACTTCATTTTTACTGTCTTAAACTAGAACTAAAAAAAAAAAACTCATTTTTTGTAGTTGATAGAATAAACCTGAAATGATATTGACTAACCTGTAAGTTCGTTTTTATTGTCTTCAACTAGAACTGAATAGAAACTCATTTTTTGTCGTTAGTATATTATTTTTGTATCTGCAGTATGGTATGCTTTGTATGCTTTCACTTCAAATATAAACCAAATAAAAACAGGAAAACGCAATCATAGAGACCTTAAATCATCATGCAAAATATTGAGCTTTATAGTGAGAAGCGGAATTTTTATAGGGAATAAGAGAAAGTTGAAAAGGTTAAAAATATTACAACAGTCAGATTTTTCCCGACACTTTTGAAAATTTAGTAAACTTTTGTATACAGTGTTAAGCCCAGATATGTCAGATTTAATATGATATGGTTACCATGTTTACATAATATTTCATTAAAACTTCTTCTCTTATTAATTTTCAGAAATCGTGAGATGCGGTCTGGTGAGATGTAGGTTTCAGAAAAATATTTTGTTATCGTGCTAACGTTTCGATCTTTATTGAGATCATCTTCAGCGCCTGGGATTTACAAACATTATTTAAATTTAACAAAAACATGTAGGATGTGGAAAAAAGTGAATTTATAAAATGCAAATTTTTGTTAAATTTAAACATTGTTTGTAAATCCCAGGCCCTGAAGATGATCTCAATAAAGATCGAAACGTTGGCACGATGAAGAAAATTTTTTTCTGACAACTACATAATATCATCAGACCGCATCTCACGATTACTGAATAATCATCAACAAACGGTCACTAATCACCACACACTTCTCTTATTTGCAAAGGGTACAAGTAAGGGAAATAGATCGTCTGCTAAAGTTAGCTTCAATTTTGATACATTCCCTTGTTCTCACCAAAAAAATAAATAAATAAAATAAAATTCAAAAAGCTGAGATCGCCGAAACAGAGTGATTAGAGCGTTCTACTTCTGCAATATTTACGAATCCCAGCTAAGAATTGGAATTATATTGAGCATAATTTGGAAAATTATTTTAAAGTGGTTAGACTCCTTCCACGATACTCAACTAATTGGATCTTGTCCTTCCTGTATTATACTAAAAAACATTGAATGAAAAGTTTACAATAAGCAAGTAAATTTTATTAATATACCAATATATTTAAAGTATTAAAGTAATCTTATTAGTTTGTAGAAGAAAAAGACCTACACATTAATTAATCAATAATTTTAAGATAATAATGATGTAGATGATGATGCTGAATACTAGAAAGTAGGAGGTATTTGATCCCAAGGAAAGGTAAGGTCCCTTATGGCTAATTGCACTTTCCTATTTCCTTGGTTAAGAGCAGTGACTCGGCCATTCTAATAATTACTAGGTTATTATCTGTCCTTGTGGCAATTCCATTCTCTGAATTTTCTTTTATCCCAGGTTATGTTTTCATTGAGCAGTTGCTTCGCATTTGAAGGGGCTTGGAACATTGGTAGTCATTTCTTCCTTCCCATTGCATAATCTACGCGCTGTTGAATGGATGTTTTCTAAGATGCCAGTGACCGGTTAATAGTAACCAAACTCTTCTGAGTTTAGCCCCGTCTAATATCTAATGGTAGCCGTGAGTTTGCTAGGATTTTTTTTTTGGGGGGGATAGCTCATGAAGGCCTGTAGATCTTGCAGATCCTCCTCTGGCTAGTGGCTAGTGTTTATGGTTTTAGGTTACTCGAAATTCCTTCGTGTCCTGGTACCAAGATATCATCAGATTATCGTTTTTTCCAAATTTCGGAAATTGTTGATGCATTCACTGACAAGTTTGATGTGATTTTTTTACGTTGTAATGCTTTAATAGCTGCATAGCTGCTGAACTAACCGATCATACGAGGATTTCATCGCCAGTGTAACTTCTTTTACGATTTTTTAAGGTGCAAGCATTGACGGCGTTGTTATGTTTATATATAATTGTATATTCGAACCTAGCGTCCACACAATAAAGCCAAAACTAACAAAGGTTGTGCCTGTTCATAAACAAGGGGAGCAGAATAATTATAGATCTATTGCCCTGTTATATATTCCCAATAAAGTCATTGAAAAGTTAATATATAGCCTAAACGTTGAAAGGTTTGATTTATTTTCAAAATTCCAGTGTAAATCCGAAAATTGCTGTCCATCGAAGATTACATATATAATATCTATTATATATATGAGAATATAATAGGTTCAAAAATAAAAAATCTTTTAGTGGTAGGGGCCACTTGACTTGACGTAACTAAGGTCTTCAATCTTGTCAACTTTAAACTTATTGATTAGGAAACTTGAATCTTTTGGTGTACGTGGTGTGTGCCTGAATTGGTTTAAGCCATACCTTTCTGATCGCTATCAAAAAATATTTATAAATAGATATCTTTCTTAGGCAATTCCTGTTACTACAGGCGTCCCCCAGGGCTCAATTCTCGTGCCAATGACTTCATTAGTGTTAAGGTTGGATCATCGTGTCTATTCGCGGACGATGCCACTATAATTACAGTTGGTTCAAGTGCGACTGAACTAGTTTAAACTTAAAAGAGTCGTTACATCAAATAAAAACTTGGTAGCAAAAAAGTGGATTGAAAAATCAACATCAAAAAGACGGTTTGTATGAACTTCATGATAAATTTGACGCCCAATCTTTAAATTTTGGGAGTATGGAATTGTGTTGGGCCGGCTCGGTAAGAATTTTGGGGTTGAATATTAATTCCTCAGTGACATGGGAAGCTCATATAAATGAACTTATAACAAAATTAAACAGGGTTGTTTTTTCAATGCATATACGGGTGAATTCTACGAGCCGACGCATACATAGAACCGGGCAGACAACTAAATTTGAATCACTACTCTCGTATGTCTGATGGGGAATTTTTTGGGATGTTTTGGGGAAATAGTACTGCATAATGAGTGGTGTAGGAATAAGGTACTGATGCCGTCAGCTTTTTGTAAATAACAAAATAATTACTCTCACTTACCCATACATTTACAGAATTGCCGTTTTCATTTAAAATAATCAAATCATTTTCACTACTAATTTGGCAATTCATTCATATAATACTCGCTCGAAGAATGATTTTAAATTAGGTCATAATAATAGTAGATGTTCTGATAAATGTGGTTCACACATGGGAACTTAGATTTTCAATGATCTCCCGGCTATTATCAAAACGATTAGTCGTTAAATTAATTTTTTAGTTCTTCGAGGCCTCAATACTTTAGTCATTAGTGTGATAATTTTCTAAGTATTTTTTAAGTTTAATTGTGTTAATTTATTGGTATGCCGACGTGTCTACATGCAATGTATAATATGACACAAAATGATTCTATTCGGTTATGAACTGGGAGAAAAATTAGCAAGCAGACGTACGTTCTTTAGCTACTAGAGCAACAACAACAAAATGCAGGCTGGAAAGTCCAAATTAGGTAGAATTCGTAGCTATAATAAAATCGATGAACTGTTTCTTCTGAAAGGCTTTGATTATATATATAAGAGACCACTTATTTCATTGCACAGCCTCAAAATCTTGCAAAATCATTAGGGTTTAATCGAACAAATAAGAAAAACATTCTAAATCCATGAATAAAGAAAAGGGTCCTACAAGAATCACAGGTAATGAAAAGGCTGATCCTTAAAGGAAAACCCCTGCACTTTGGTGTACTTTTTCAAATACTGTATGTTCAATATGGCCTAAATTCTATGTATTTCGTGAATATATGCGTAGAAGTAGTGGCTAAGAAAATTGTCTGAAAGTAAAATGTTAATTAGAAAAAAATGTATTTTAGAAAAAATTAATTTTTAACTTGAATTTTTTTCAACAACGATACATTATTCTATAAATACCTTAGCTATAATTTTTCTAAAATGTGTTTTATGTGTCTAAATAATTATTATAAAATTGGTATATAACATTCTGATAAAAATGTATCTTTGTACCTTGTATAGCGTGAAAACGTGATTGTTTAGAAGAGGCAAAAAACTTAAGTTGTAATTTACTCCAAAAACAACTTTTTGAGACATTTTAAAGTAAACATGTGCTTTTTACGATGTTTTGAAGAATAAATACCTGTCACGATCAAATGTCACTAGAACTTTTTCAATATCCATTTTTGTCATATTTCCTTTGTCCATCATTTTCGAGTTTTTTTCTTAAGATGGGTTGTACAAAAAGAGTTTTCAAAAAGATATATAGACGTGTTCATAAGCAAATGAAAGATAATAAATTTTTTAGTGTTTTTATTCTCGTATTCTTTTGGAGTAGTACTCAGAACTGACATGTTAAAATTCCAAAACCTGATTAAAAAACTGCTAATTAATGGATATCTATCTTAGATTTGTCAGAGCAAGCTCCGTAAAAAGTATACCTGCAGCATTTTGGAATCGTTGATTCTTTTCGATGCAAACGCACCAACGTTTGTATTGAAAAATTGTTAAAAATTCAATTAGTATTGAGAACATAATGCAGTTATTTACGTTACTGTTATTAGAGGTTAGGCTTTTTAACATAAAAGAACTTTTGAAAAGTTTATAAAAAGAAATTTTGAAAACAAACCCGTTCTTTATTACCTTATTATTTGATTCAAAGATATGCTCACCGGAGTTTATTAAACTCGTAAATCTTTGAGTCCAACTTATAAAGTCATTAGTTAAGATCTAATTGTTTGTGTTTTGACATGTGTTCACTTCAGGAAGTATAATGATGGGGTTCTGGACCTGAAAGTGAATGTTTTTCCAAGTCTAGGCCGGGTTAATTTAATGGCACAGTAAATCGAACTGCATCCTCAAAATGGATGAGCGTCGAGGCAGCTCTCTCGGGCGAAAAGAAAAAGCGAGAAGAAAAGATAGGTTTTAAACTTGAAAAATTCCAAGTAGAACCCTTTCGAATTTATCGTTAGGGAAGGATTTTTTTTCAGGAGCCCGGTGATAAATTGGGCCGAGGCTTAGGAGCAGTTCGGAAAAGCCACGCAGAGAATAAGTAATGCCGTGCGCCAACTAATTGCTCCGAGCCTCTGTCAATCTTTGAACTTTAACAGATGAGTGGCCAACTCGCAACTACTATTAATAGTCGCTTATCCATCGCAAATGCCGCTCTCGTAAATAATTGTAGGGTCAAACGAAATTTAAGCAAAATTTTATACTTTTTTCTACTGTTTTATCTCGCATTAGATTTATTATTTCGAAAGGAAAGAAACATCGTTATGAGACACATCTATTAATCAATGAATTTTAGTTTGTATTTTCAAATCATAAATAATTTCTAATGTGTGGCGTTTAGTGGCCGTTAGCCAATGATTATTTGGAGATCGTGAGATGCGGTCTGGTGTGACGTAGGTTTTAGAAAAGAATTTTTGATCTTTATTGAGATCATTTTCAGGGCTCAAAATGTGTGTTTTCTGTGTAGATGTGTCATTCTTGTGTGTCGTGTTGAGAGTGCCCACAAAAAAGGGAGATTTGCCTTGACACGGCACTCTCAACACGACACACAAGAATGGACACATCTACACCGAAAACAAACACTTTGAGCGTTGAAGATGATCTCAATAAAGATCGAAACGTTCCTACGAAAAAGAAAATGTTTTTCTAAAACCTAAGTCACACCAGACCGCATCTCACGATCTCCAAACAATCGTTGGCTAACGGCCACTAAACACCACACATTTCTACACGAGAAGAACGAAGAACGTAGGATTTTATGAACAGATTTCAACTTTATATGGCATCAAGCAAAGAGTATTCTGAAAGACATTCTCAACAATGAAAAGTAACTTGCACCGGCTACCAATCAAAGAAATTTTTTTAATGAAATGCAGACAACACAATGTATTTCCTACTCACATCCAAAACAACTTTAACTTCACAAATGCCACACTAACACAACCAAACACCAGATTTAACGACATACATAAAGCCGCAATACATTTCAAAAGAAACATTTTAAACATAGAAATTAACACCAGCATGAAAAACAGTAAGACATTAACACAGAAATTACACCAATTAAAACTCAGTGTCTCCAACATAATACCTGCAGACACTTTAAAAAAATTCTACAAACATCAAAAAGATGCATACAATTTCGACCAAATTAAAAACAACACACCATAAAATTTAACAGCATACTCTCAACACGACCCACAAGAATGACACATCTACACAGAAACCAAAAACACTTAATGTCCTGAAGATGATCTCAATAAAGATCGAAACGTTGACACGATGAAGAAAATGTTTTTCTAAAACTTACGTCACACCAGACCACATCTCACTATCTCCAAATAATAATTTCTAATATTACAATTCTTACCAAATTTGAGATAATATACACTTTTTCTACTATCAAAATCAATCTATTATATACTACTGGTAAGTTTTATGGGGAAAATATTGATGATATATAACTAACTGAAAGATTTGCGAAACATTGTTTTTTTGAAATCTAAATAAAAACATAACGGTATGTTTCGTCATAAAAAAAATCAAAGTGTAAATATATGCAAAAGTTCTGTAGATTCCGATTGGTTAAAGCTCCTGTAAACACCAAATCATAAATCCTTCACTGTAAAAGCAAGGTTAAACGTCTAACGGGGACGTAGTACCAATCCTTTGCTTTCCCTTAAAATATTTGAGCTGTATTTTTTCTGTATGATTATGTTTTCCGAATTATTTCGTTTCCTGTAAAATATTACATACATAAAATTTTGTCAACCGTCTACTCTGACACAAATCAAAGTGAACAATTCTAAAATACATTAAAATAGAAAATATGTTAGATCTTTATGCGTGTTTTCATATTTTTACTAACCAAAATATGTGTTATAAATTGCTGTAAAATATGCTAATTTTAAGTAATTAATCTTTATGTAAGGTATTGGTTGAGATAAAAAAGTCAGTGTCACGAGCAGGATTCGAACCCACGACCTTTGGTTAAATGCGCCGCTCTGCCACTTAAGCTACCGTGACTTCGGACACCGAATTCCCATCTCAACCCACCTTTCGATTTTTCCCTCGGTTTTGCCATTTTTCAAATCTCGTGTAATCTATTCGAATCTTGGCGACAAATGAAATGGCAACGGAAAGCTTTAGTGAAGATATACTTCATTTTACTTATTAAATCCATTAGAGTTCGTCGTCCGATTGACTAAATAGCTTCTTTCATTTAATTAAATTTTATGTAAGGTATGACTTTTGAATTTCAACCAATACCTTACATAAAGTTTAATTAATTGAAAGAAGTTATTTGGTCAATCGGACCACGAACTCTAATGGAGCTAATTTTAAGTATGACACATTCAAACTTATTTATTGAATTATTTGGAGAATAAATGTTATAATTACCTATTATACACGTGACATTCCATGTCAATAAGATGCTGCTTATTGCTATAAAAATTTTACAGTCATTATCACCGATAGCACATTGCTGATTTTATCAGTAAACCTATAACTGTATCTTTTACAGTGAGTTTAATCAACTAGAAAATATTTTCGCCGTAATTATCCTGTATCTTTTTGGTAGAAATGCCCAGAGGAAAAGATTGGCCGATATCCAAGGCTTATCTTCTTCACTACTATTTCCCATTCGTTAACCAGTTAGCTATCACACTCGTAAAATATACCAGATTTATTATTATTGGACGAGTAAGTATTTTTCCGAAAAAACCCACCCTTATGGGTGGGAACATATTTTCTAATGATACGGGTTTATCAAAACCATGTACTGAAGCTGCAGGCCAAATTAATTGATTTGCAGAACTACAACGACAATAGGCGGACCATAGAGAACGAATCGTACTTACAATTCACATCATCTTGTGAGTCTAAATTCCAATTTTACAAAATTTACCAGCTTAACATTGAATTTTTAATTTTCATGTAACTTTGTCGTACGACATATTCCCAAATGCTTACTTTGTAGCATGTTTAGTTTGATAAAAATTGTAAACGTAAGTAAGTGGTGTTCAGAACAATCAGGATACTTTGTTGTAAGTTTCTTTGTCTTTAAGGAATTTAACACTACGACGCACATTTTTAAATTCAATCATTTTCTGCTTATATTTTCTAACTGATAGAAAAAGTAATGTCCTCTTTCCAAAAGTAACAAGTTAGGGTTAAATTCGCTCAAAATACTTTATACATTATTTCCAACTAAAAGTCAATGGTTGTGCGGGATACGAACCATAAACCACACAGCCGCGGTCACTATGGACTCAAACCGTTCGTTGGTTCAATTCCCGCCATCACTCCAGGAAGTTTCTGACCTAATAAATTCTGTTCATCAATACATTATTCTAGCGTGGCTAAATAGGAAATATGACACCATTAAATCCATAAAATGAATAAGAAAGTATAAAAACTTTAGTCGTTTAGTGTGCAATTGTTTAAGGGAGAAAAAGAACTTCTCATCCATATAAGGTGAACCCGTTCAAATAAGTATATGTTGGATATATTATGTTTGTGTATGTATTACAAAAACTTATAGTTAAGAAAAATGTTCTAAAATAAGTAGTTTTAGTTAGTTAAAAATTCATAAACATAGACGTTTTTCATAAACTATTTTTTTAATTTCTTAGCCATCACTATTCTAAAACATATGCTTAATAATTCCAATAATTAGATATCAAAATAGATTCATAACAAGCCGAGAAAATTGAACCATTATGTGTGGAAACAGTGTTATGAGTAGGGGCAAAAAAATCCTTAGCTTTCTTCAATGGTTTAGAATAAGTAACTTAAGTAACTATCGATTTCCCTTAAAAACCTCACTAAAAGCTTTTCTAGTACAGTTTTCGTTTTTACTTGCGCAGCTGTTTCGTTTTGTTTCTTTTTATATATTTCGTGTAAAATGAGTTTTGAAAAAACGCAAAATAAAATGCGTTACCGAAACCCATTATTTTTGTAGAGACAGTAAAAGGGTTTGTACGAGAAAGCTGAAAGTAGACAGTCACAAAAGTACATAATTCAAAAGTTTTTTTTGTTTTATTTTTATATTTGTGTTCGTTATTCTGTATACTTCTGTAAACATTTCCATATGTTTTTGTAATTTTTTCTTGTTTTTTTTATCAATCAAATTTATATATATATTTTTTTTATAAATATATTATTCTTTTCGATAACGCAAAGAAAATTAGATATAGTTCGAAGATGAATTGTTAAATGCATATTTGTTCTTTTGTACATAGTTCATAAACTTCAAAAATTACTTTATTATCGTTATCTAGTTATATAATAACGTAGTAAGCCAAAGGTAGACTGTCACAAATGTACATAACTAAAAAGTTTTTTTATTTTATTTTTATATTTGTTTGTTATTCGGTATACTTTTGTAAACATTTGCATATGTTTATGTAATTTTTTCTTGTTTTTTTACCATTTTTAAATTTATACATTTATATTTTTTTATAAATATATTATTCTTTTCGATATCGCAAAGAAATTTAAATATAGTTAGCAGATGTATTGTTAAATGGATATTTGTTCTTTTTATAGTTTATAAACACAGTTTATAAAAAAAAACACACTTTATAAAAAACACAGTTTATAAAAAAAACCTAGTTTATAAACTTTAACAATTACTTTATTACCGTTATCTAGTTGTATAATAACTTTTTATTTAAATATGTTATATAATTTTGTTTGTTATTTTCTTATGTTACAATTTATTACGTTATATAAATAAAAATTTTACTTAATTAAAGTGAAGGTTTTAACCTTTCAGGCAGGTTTCACGATTGTTATTGCGTTTTGATCATTTTACTGCCGAAAGTCCGGTATTTATTTAAGAAGTAATCCTTTTTGTAAATAGAGTGCCTCGATAAATTTCATTTAGAAGATAGCTTTAAGTACTTGTATCTTACCTTTGGACCATAATAGCTATCGCTGAAACACTGCTCAATTCTTTCCATTACTAAAAAAAACCTTGTCTTTCTATAAACTCACAAACTATACCGGTATATATGCATGAGATATACAAATCGTTGTGTTTTTAAATAGTGTCCCGATTCGTTTTAAAACAAAAAACTTGGAAACCCTTGAAATCCTTTGTTGATTGCAAATGTTATTCTCATATTCAGACAGATTGCTCAGTATGGATTGAATACATTAAAGTTGGGAGGACGTAAAGAAAGAGCTTTCGGGGAGGAAAGATAGGCAGACTAAGCCAAGGGTGGGGCGGAGCCCATGACATTAGTCATGCACACAATTTTATCTTCCCAGCCCCCTTTTTGGTTTATCTTGTGTCACCCGCTGCCCTCACCAAGAACTTCTCCATGTCATTCTACACGACTATACGAAACCACTTGCGACAGCGATAGAAAAAAACAGAAAGAATGTTTCACCATCCGATTTTCCGGCCAGTCCCAGCCTGGCGGTTGTCAATTCGATTTGTTTTTTCAAATGACCCACATGGATGGGAAAATTATTCGAATTCTCAAGGACAGCATTCTTTTTTTATATTGTGACGATGTAAGCTGATGCATTCCGAATAAATACAATTTCTACTTATTGATGATATACCATTATTTTCTCTTCTCAAATTCTCAAAAACGTCTAAAACAATGAGCTTTACATTAACATTAAATAATTTTAAAATATACTAAACCCGCACGACGTAAAGGTCCTGCAGAAGTGTTTCCTTTTGCAACGTTCTCTCTCGATGAGAAGATGCTATATGTTTTTTTTATTTTTATAAATATTTCTCCATTTTTTCTTTAGCCTGTCAAACTCGATATAGCAATCATCATGATCTTCTGAAAATATTCGATCCGTTTAAATATCTACAGACAGATTAACAAAACCCTCGTGTAGCTTTACTTTTTAAACTTAAATCTGGAGGCATGATGAGGTACTTATTTTTAGGCGAAATGCATCAATAATTTTTCCGGTAAAGGCAGATCAATGAGTATGAATTTTCTTGTCTTATTGTAATCGAACTCAGAAATCGACAGGCTTAGAATGTCGTGAATTGAATATTAAAGCAATCCTGTAAAGCTGGCCTAGTTCTTGTGCATGCAAAGTAGGCAGTTAAAGCTATGATAGCTTAAACGCGTTTTAGAAATGCGAGACCGCACGGACTCCATCTAGGTTCCAGGAATAAATCACGCAGATAGTAGAACTGTTTCTCTGGAAATGCCAGAATTTCTGTTTGGTTATGCGAATAATTTCAATTAAATATTGGAAAATATTTATCATTTGATGTTTTTTTATTTTTAATACTCAAAATAGGTAAATTTTACAGGGTTAAATTAAAAATCTCTAAATTAAAAATTTACTGACAAACAAAAGCTATTTGGCAAATTTATCGTATTTCTCTTATTATAAAGAGCTTTTCTGTTTCTTCATTATAATCTTTGTAATTTAGTAATCTAAATTATTGTTGGGTGGTTTATTAGGTCATCTATAATTATTTTCATGACCCTCTTTCTTCCCAAATAAGTATCGGCATAAGTAAAATATAAAATCATAATCCAAACTTTTGGACTTTTCATGATATCACAATAGAATATTTTAACAAAAGAAATCAAAAGTCAAACCTAAAACAAGCTAATCAATGTGTCGGGGTGGTTAATAAACTTGTTGGACTCTTCATGATACCACAGTTGAATATTTTGACATGAAATATCAAAAATCTAATCTACAAACAAGCTAAGAAATGTGAGGGGGTAGTTATTAAACTTGAATCGATTTAAGCTAATATATCAACTTACAGTTAAATTTATTGCTACAAACAAAAATTTTTTTGTATGTTTTTCTATTATGTATTATCTTTTCTTTCTGTTCTATCCTCAGTGTGTGTCTTTTTGTGACGCCTTTCTACCCACTTTTCCCCATCACTCACATTTTCACTAAATATGAATCTGAATATAATTTTTGCATTAGAAATATGATATATCATACGCACTTTTAACCAAAATCATTTGTTAGTTTTTGTAATTTAGTAATAGTTTTAAGTTTTAACAATCAGATAACATATGAATAATAATAATAGATAACATCTCAAGCTCTAACATGAACTCAATTGCTAGGAATATATCTAAAAAGAAATTTCTTTTTCAATCACCACCTCTAAATAAACTCTTTCTTTTACAATATTATGTCTTTAATTTGTCACCATTATTCATTCTCACTCTCTCTCTCTCTCACTCTCTCTCTCTCTCCCTCTCTCTTTTCCTCTCTCTCTCTTTCTCTCTCTCTCTCTCTCTCTCTCTCTTTATCAGTCTATCTCTCTCTCTCTCTATCTCTCTCTCTCTCTCTCTCTCTCTCTCTCTCTCTCTTTATCTGTCTGTCTGTCTCTCTCTCTTTCTCTNTATCTCTTTCTTTCTTTCTCTTTCTCTCTCTCTCTCTCTCTCTCTCTCTCTCTCTCTCTCTACCTCTTTCTTTTCTTTGTTACAAATGTAAAGTTTGATTTTGTTTACGCTAAAAAATTTACCCTTTAATCGGTGATAAATCCCCCCTGAGTTATAATTTATACGGGTTGTTGCATATAACAAATATAAGGTTATCAATTTTATGTGTATACCAAAAACCAAACTTACAAAAATGTTAGTAGTTTTTCTCTATTTCTGAGCTTTGTAGAATTAATTCCTGTAATCTATATAAAACCATTACAAAAACGTACATACACGAAAGTAATCATTCAGAACCAATGTACAATGTTAGAGACCTTGTTGCATACCGAACATAAATGGGGATACATTAGCTCTTAAAGGAAGTAGTATATTGCACTACTAATACATCTACATATTGAATATAACGATAAAAATAGAACTACAATAACTTATGAGCATATAATTTATTAAAAACCTTGTTAACACGTAAAACCAAGAATAACTGTACCACAAAAAACTATATTATTGAATAACAAAGAATCGATTAGTTATAAAACATAATTTATATATGAATGTAGTAATATTACAAGAAATCTTACAAACTTGAAATGTCTACTATTCGGAGATAAAAAATTACCGTAGATTGGTGTAACCGGCTTATCATTTTACAATACCGGATAACGCTTTTGAAATTCGATATACACACAAACAATTTGCAATGCTCATCCATTTTATACTCTATATGATCAATTAAAATACAAATGTTGGAAAAAGCAAAGAAATACTAAATGCTTCCATTTATGTCATGTTAATTGCGAGAGTTTAGTAACATATAATAATACATAATAAGGGGATGAAGTTTATAGAAGAAAAACATCAACATACAGTAATAGGATTGTTTGACACATTTCTCAAACATAACATTAGCAACTCCACGATTAATGTCCCTAATTATAAATTTTGTAAATGTGACAGACTTGATGTCCATGGTGGTGTCTCTGTTTTGTCAAAACCGATCATAAATCTACGTTCAATGATAAATCTGATGGCAAATATAAAACCTAACGGGAATAATTATTTACTAAAATTTGAAAAAATAAATCATTCAAGATTACTCTTGTCATTGTGTATGGCCTTCCATATGCAAAAATATTTCCAATGTATTTAATGTAATCAGTGCTGTTTCATCCAACTATTAATACATTGTTTTAATGGGTGATTTAAATATCCATTCCCTAACTGATGATAACATAAACCTATTTTGTTTTATCATTAAACTAACGGATAATATGCCACGATTAAATTCATTAATACCAGACTGACCTATTCACCATTCAACTAAAAGCGAGCATCTAAAATCTTGGACGACCTGAATTAAAATAAAATCCAGTTAGAGCAATATCAGTAAATTTTGCTTTGCCAAGGTAAATCCGATATCCGAACTGGCCGCGGGCCTAATGGTGTAATCTGGAGCTTACACGTCTCAGCTAGGCAGACCCGGTTATCACGCCGCATAATAGAATATCTCGTCGCCCCGGCGTAAACCTAGAGGCTGCATAACGCTGTTTATTACTTGCCTTACTCCTCAGGTGCGTTGCGATGTAATTCAAGAGCTTGAGCTAATCCTTGGAGAAGTGTTTGAGAGGATCAACAAACTACCACAGTCACGCTACAACTACCGTCCTTGACACCCAATGCAAATTACCTTCTACGTATCCGACTTGTTGAATTAAGATTACCCAACTTAACTAAAACATAAAACTTATGTTGAATCGGCACAGTTCACCCTGACTCGCCGACCAAAACCCATCTAAACTGAAACATAAAAAACACCGTTATAAAAATTCTGTGAAAAACTACATTTTTTATATTTTATTTTATTTTCTATTTGCCGTAAAATAAACTTTCTCTCGAACATATTTCTCTTCCTTTTAGGTTTTATTCTCCGTTCGTCAGAGAGGTCAAATGTAAAGTAATCAATAAAATATATACTGATACTCTGCGACAATAGAGTACTTCATGTACCTTGCAATAAAAAGGTACCAATGTGCGGAAGGAAAGAACGAGTTGCCTCGAATAAAAGGAAATTAGGTTTTTTGGAAATCAAAAATACAATTACGGGGGGAGGTTTAGATATTGTTTTAAATTAATAAATAAATTACAAACGCGTAACTCTTTGCACTAAGATAAAACAAATACAAACTGAATTTATGTTTTCTAGCTGAACAAAATAACTCTTTATTTGATATAAGAAAGATTAATTTTATTTGCTCAACGGCTGCTTTAAAAGAATAAGCATGAACGTATAAAGATAAAATAATAGCGGTACACAATGAAAGAATTTTTAACAAATGAAAATAATACGGGTACAGATATTAATTAACTTAAAAACCTAAGTTGAAATTTTTCAATTGCATTGTCAATGTGCTAGATGGCCTTGTCATACTAGGTTTTTCTGCTTTGCATGGCGGTGGGAGACTCGATGGAATATGTTCTGTTATTTTTCCAGGATTTGTTTTTTTAATCACCACCTCTAACTCACCTATCTTTCTTTCAATTTTTCTTTACTTCGACTCTCTTTCTCTCTCGCTCTCTCTGTTTGTCTCTGTCTTCGTCTCACCCCCTCCCTTTCTCTTTCTTTTTTCCCTTTTTCTCTCAGTCATTCTCTCTCCCTTTTTCATTGTACTCTTTTTATTTATATCTCTCCCTCTCACTCTATCCCTCTCTCACTCTCTCTCCCTCTTCTCTCTTCTCTCATATTCTCTTCTATATTACTCAATTTACATTTCATTCGTTCTCTTTATTCTTTCTCTTCCACAAAGATGAGATGAGAGTTGGCCTCAAATCTTCAGATGGGCGTAATTTCACATGGAGACGCTAAGGAGGCATTCTACGTTGGGTCATTGATGTTGTCGGGTGGCATTTCCTTGCCGGCACAAAATTGGTTAGTGTTCATTGAATATCTTTAAATTCACAGAGGAACTTAAAAGATATAATCGAAAAACATGTAGTGCCATTTGCTTCCCACATCATCGATATATTCTTGCTAACGCAGGATAATGCCAGGCCCTATAGAGCACGTATTGTGGGTGACAACCTGAATGCTGGGTGTGGCAGCTTGAAGTCCAGATTTGAACCCAATCGAACACATTTGGGACCAACTTAAGCGACGAGAATGACGGTGAAACCCAGGTCCTAACACCCTAGAAAAGTTGGAATCGGCTGTTCTTGATGAATTGGAAAGAATTCCTCAGGATTTTATCAGAAATGTTGAAATGCAAAGACGTTTAACGGAAGTGATTCGTGCCACAGGAGGAAATACTCGGTATTAAAGGAGACAAAAAAGTTGAAGTCAACAGTGTCTACCTAACATCGCAGTAATGTAGTATACAAAATATGTTGCAATGACTGTCGTGCTGTATACTAGGGACAAACAAATCAACTGTTTAAGAGCATGTGTAGTAGGCAACATATGTATGATGTCAAGGACAAGGAAAAGCAAGCCACTTCACTATCCCAACATTGCCACAAGTATCAAAATACTTATTCAGATATCGTGAGATGCGGTCGGGTGGCAAAAACATTTTCTTTATCGTGCCAACGTTTCGATCTTTATTGAGATCATCTTCAGGGCCTGGGATGTACAAACATTGTTTACATTTAACAAATACATTTAGGATGTGAAAAAGTGAATTTATACAATGCAAAATATATTTTTTATATTCAATCAAAGTATTTCTACTCACTCAAAGTGTTTGTCTTCTGTGTAATTGTGTCATTCTTGCGTGTCGTGTTGAGAGTGCCAGTGAGATTTTGCTGTTTTATGTTTATATACGTTAATTTGTTATTGGTGTCTCAATAAAGATCGAAACGTTGGCACGATAAAGAAAATGTTTTTCTGAAACCTACATCACACCAGACCGCATCTTATGATTTCTCATTCACGGTTGTGTACGCACTGATGGACAAAATATACGCCCCACTCTTTTAATTTATATACATATATATACACATTAATCTCTAAATTTTTTATTTCTTATTCAACACCAAAAAAGAAAATACAGTTAGATCATTACACGCTTTTATACATCTCTCTCTCTTTATTTCTCTCTCTCTCTCTCTCTCTCTCTCTCTCTCTCTCTCTCACTCACCTCTTAGGGTGCTATTCATTTCCCCAATTTCCTATATTTTAAGGGCTTCATCTCTCTGTCTCATTTTGTTCTCATTCTCTCACACTCACTTATTCTCTCCCTCACTAACATTCTTTATCGTGCACACAATTCCAAACAAACATATTCACACAGTCATTGTAGTTATTATAGATTTTTCTGTATTCTAATATGCATGTTTTTCCAATTATATTAAAGTATACAAAGATGGTTTAAAAGCTTAGGAAAATTATTTGTTTACAAATATAATTATGTGATTAATCCAAATTGTCCTAGAAATTATACATGGCATTGTGCAGTTCGATGCGAACAAATCTACACTCAAGAAGATAAAAGGCAATTTACATTTGGCCATGCGAGCGTGAGTAGATCATTTTAACGTTTCCTTTTGTTTACAATGTAAATCAGAATGGTAAACAGCGGTTACAGATGGCCGGGCGCAGTAAACAAAAAACCTCTCCAACGGGCCGTTCACACGTTCGGATTAATTAGTGGATATTAATAGTGGTGCGGGATTGTAATGGCCGTGTAAAAAGGTCGTTTTGGTCGCCGTGTGATTTAACCCATTTCTCTCCCCCAATATTTCTCAATTGTGAGGGCCCCCCGTGGCGCCTGACCTAGACAAACTGCCTCCCTGTTCGTCCTCCCGCCCGGGCGGATGTATGTGTTAAATCCTGAGTTTTTCCCTCATTCAAGCTCGCCTGCGCTGATGTATCTGACAATAAATGAAATTATTCCTTCTGGTCTGTTTTGGTATGGAGAAGTTTGCCGACGCTCTGGCGCCCCTCGCTACGGTGTTTATCCTCTTCTACTCCGGCTATTATTTATATATCGGCCTCTCCTTATTTTCCTCACTGTCTGAGAAATCCGGGGTACTTACATTTCCCGCAACGTCAGCTGAGGCATAGAGCGAAATGTATTTTCTTTTCTGGGTCGATGTAACTATCAAGATTCTATGAACTGGAACAGAGAATAGTAACTAAATGAAATATGTCATTACGTCGTTAACGAGTTGGTATGATTGCTCCCCCCGTGTTTGTCTGTCAGATGCATTTCGTAATTACCCCATTTTCACTTTGGATCTCTCTTTATCATTGTCTGATGTTCGTTTTAGTGGATTAAATTTTGGTCGTTTTATACAACCCCACAATTATTCTTCACAATTATTCTTTGTGATCGGCGGTTATTTTCCTTTTATTTGATTAGTAATGTGTATTAATTCCTAAGTGTTGCACCTAAAGGAGCTGTTGTATTAAATATATATAATTTACATAATTTTTTGTATTTATGTAAGTTTAATATATTTAACAAAATAAAAAACACTTGTGGCAAATTTTCTGTTTAAAGCTTTATACCACCGACCACTTTTTACTCACTAATAATCTGATTTTGGTTATGGTCTGGATGAAAAAACATATTCAACTGTGCCAAGCCCTCTACATATTTAAAGGTCATCACCAGGGCAACATAATCTTAAATCTGTTTATAAATTGGCATAATTAAGTTTATAATAGAGGGTTTCAAATATCTTTGCAGACCGAATCAGTTCCAACATTGCCAAGCATTGTAACTAATATTGTTACATCCAAGCTTCCGACCCATTTTAAGGTCATCATCAGGGCAAAGCACTTTTAAATATGACTACCACTAGTCATAATTAAGTTTTTAATGGATGGTTTCAAATTTTTTTAAGTCCCAGCATAGCAAGGACTGTTTATTCTTTCTATGTAAGGTCTCGGTTGAGATAAAAGGGGGGAGGATTCGAAGTCACGATAGCTCAGGTGGTAGAGTAGCGGCGTATTTAGCCGAAGGTCGTGGGTTCGAATCCCGCTCATGGCATTGACGTTTTTATCTCAACCAACACCTTACATAGAAAGAAATTAATTGAAAGGACTTGGTAACTTGGTCAATTGACCACTAAACGTTCATAGATTAATATTTAATTAGTAAAAAAGTATCACTTCACTAAACAGCTCCCCGTGGCGACTTGATAAGTCGCTGAGAATCCAATCTTGATTACAAGAGATTTGAAAATGGCAAAAAGAGGGAAAATTTGAACGGTTGTAGGTTGAGATGGAAGGTTGGTGTCAGAGAGGATCGAAGTCACAGTAGCTCAAGTGGTAGAGTAGCGCCGTATTTAGCGAAAGGTCGTGAGTTCGAATCCCGCTTGTGACTGACTTTTTTTATCTCAACCTTATATAGAAAGAATAATTAATTGGTAATGCCATGCTATCGAAATATTTAAGTCCATCATCAGAGCAAAACAATCCTAATATATCTACAAATTGACATAACTAACATTTTTTTTACTAAGTTCCAGAGTATATGTATGAAAAAACTTCCTTCTCTATTTATTATTTTACATTTTTCATTATTTAAAAAACTCATAGTAAATAATAGTTTTAAGAAAGAAATATCATAGAAGGATACGAACCTACTAAAGTTTTAAAGTATAACGAGGCTTAAATTGGCTTTTAGCAGTAATTTTTATTTTTCTCTGGACGACTTGGACTCAAATGTGAAGGAGGTGTTTTAAAGGATCGTTATTTTTCAAAGCGAACCCCTCCCCGGCCATGAAAGCGTAATTCGCGTTTATTCCCCAACCGGTTAGTACCCGGCTTAGCCATTCCTGTGAATCCGTCCGTCAAAGGCATTAAATAACAATAAAACGAAGGTGGAAGATCTCCTTGGGGTAATGCTCAAGGTAATGAATGTATCCCTTTTAATCCGCGGCCACCCTCCAAGGAGGTCCTGATTTAGTGGTCCGACGGCCACACCTACTACTTAGTCGCTTCCACAACCCTGGACGGAAAACGAGACCAAGAAACAGCCATTACCCTGTGCAATAAATAAAAAAGCTCTTTTCACACTGAATTCGCTCCGAGGGAATAGGCTTTCGGCTTTACAAGGAGAAAATCATAATGAAAATGTTAGAATATAAAAACATCTTAGTTTTGAAAAAATTGCGAATTTGTTTTTTAAGTGTACAACGATTGGTATAATACTAGAATTAAAGCGATAAAAAGAGACAACTATTAATTGACTTCTATAAATTTTAGATTGGCAGTTATCAAACTTTCAATTATTAAAAATTCTTCCTTATTCATACACATATGCTAAGAAAAAGTTACCAACTAAATACTGCAGACTAAAATTAGAATAGCAACTTAAACGAATGTAGCCAGGTCAAGTATTTTGAAGACAATGTTTTCTTTTATCAGGAAACGAGACAGTCTGATTAAAACAAAAGTTCAAATTGAATAATAATGCAGCATAAAATCAGCTTTAGTACTTTATCTATCTAGCACGCGCTTTAGTGGATATGGTTTATTTTGTTAACACAAAAGGCCATCTTTATTTAAATTTATTCTGTCGTATGCAGGTTTCATGTAATAAAAAAATCTATAATAAATAAATAAATCTTTGTATGTCAAAGATACGCGTGTTTTAAGAACGGATCTTCCATATTCTTAGTACGGATCTTACCAAATTTTAAAGCTTAACGTATGAAACTTTTTTTGCAATTTATAATTTTCTAGGAATTAACCAACTTGTATGTCATTCTTCTAAATCCATCATTGAGGCAATAGAAAAGAATCCAACAAAAAAAAAATCTTCCTCTGCTAATAAGCTGTAAGAACGGGAGATACAACAGCCCTTATGTAATGTACATAATGAAATACACACCCCGTCTAATGAATGTGCATCTACCTGGTTAAGAATCAAGTAGTGGTTTTCTTAACCGAAATCGGACTTCCCCATTCTAAGCTCACTCTAACCTTCAAGAAAATTCATCAACTTTCTTCTTGATGTTTCAATGATATTCTCCCTCATTCGAAAACGGACTCACTTCTGTGGTGCATTGTCTATTAAATTGGTATCACTCTGCTTTTGCACATCCCAAGAAAACCATTTTGTGATTCTTTAATTTTCCTTAGTTGTGGGAGGGGGTCTTAAGCTTCTGAAGAAGACAAGTAAATGTGATATCTCAACTTTTACATAATATTACTCTATTTATACAGTATTAATCTAAAATAAGAAAAATTGTTGTAGCTGTAGCATGCTATGTAGACGTTTGTAAAATCTTTGTCTATTCAAGATATCATGTTTTTCGTTTATAATGAACTTTTGTAAATTTATATATGTTTATCCATATTTATATCAACGTATCTGCGTATCTGCTTGTTCATTAATATATATATAAATGAAGTAATGAACAAGCAGATATGCAGATATAAATATGGATAAACATATATAAATTTACAAAAGTTCGTTATAAAAGTTCGTTACGAATCTGCGTATCTGCTTGTTCATTAAAATATATATATATATTAATGAAGTAATTAACAAGCAGATACGCAGATACGTTGATATAAATACGGATAAACAGGTTTATAGATAAATAGATAGAAAATTTATAGCCAAGTAAATATACTGATACATAGAAATAAAATGTTTGTGTCTGTGTGTACAAGAGAGAAAGAGAGAGGCAAAGCATATGTGAGAGAGCGCGAGCGTAAGAGAAATTGCAGGAGAAAGGAGGACCCAAAGAAAAAGAAAAAAGAGAAAGAAAGTGAAGGAGAGTGTGAGAATAAGAAATGTAGAAAAGAAAGAAAGAGTGCCAGTGAAAAAGAATACCAAAAAAATAAAGAGAGTGGTGTGTGTGTGTGTGTGTGTGTGTGTGTGTGTGTGTGTGTGAGAGAGAGAGAGAGACAGAGAGAGAGAGAGAGAGACAGAGAGAGAGAGAGAGAGAGAGAGTGAGAAAGAGAGAGGCAGGGACCTGGGAAAAGGAGTGAAGGAGAGCGATAATAAGTGAGTGAGAAAAAGAAAGAGAGTGGGAGAGAGTGAAAGGGGAGATTATCGCTTTATTTAATAATCACACAAGGTTTGGTCTCTAGAACCACCCTTACACCTAAAGTGAAATTACAGCAACTTGATTTTATAAACTCTACTCAATTTACTATACAGAAAAAGTTGAACAAATTAATTATATCTTACAAACTGTATACTTGTTTACAGTGGAATTACACATTCAAAATAAAAAGTAACCATTAAAGGGTAGTGTTAAAGAAAGAGAGAGTGAGAGGGGGGTCAGAGAAAGAATGCATGAATGAGTGAGATTTGAACTGAACTGTGCTTTAGAGAATGAGAATGCCGCAGAAAGAAAGAGAGAGTGAATGATGGAGGAAAGAGAGGGCTATAATGAAAGGGAAAAAAGATTGAAAGTAGTGTGAGAAAGAGAAAGAGAGAGAGAGAAAGAGTGAGTGGCAGATAGAAAAAAAATAATTAGGTAAATCTTTGTAAAATGTAATTTGCTGTATTTGCAGTTTGATTGGTGGATCCAAAAATTACTATGACAGCATGAATTATTTTAGAAAATAATACATTAATGAATTAAGCTATATAAGCTAAGCGGAATCTTAGGAAAAACTTATTGACGCTATTATAATTACGGTTACGATGTTGGTTAATAAAAAGGGTGCCCGCGTGTGTGTGTTGTAGTAAGTAAAACGTCAAACTACGTTTTTCAACTAATAGAAAATTGTAATATTTAAATGTGAAAGTGATCTCTAATCTAAACATAATATAAATATTTACGCTGACGTTTCAAAATCACTTGTTGTAGGACGTTGCTTTTAATTTTAACCGTATTGCTTGTAAATTAGATCTGTCATTGGCTGGCCTAATTGGCGGACAGCGTAATACAAAAACCGCAGCTGAGCGAGTGGGGAAAATTGTCGCCGATCATCCGACAAATGCGCGGACCGAGGGGCATCCCGCAAAGTCCGCAGGGAGATGAGAGGGTTCTGCTAATCACCGCTCACGGTTAGCTTTCCATCCCGTAAACCATTAAGGACAATTAGATTTGTTCTCTCTCGCAATAATTTTTACAAAAGCGGTTTTATACGTTTTCACTCCCTTTTTCTTTTTGCATTGAACGACTATTAAACTCTCTAAAATGCTTTTTTACAAACTATGCTAATCTTGCCTCAATTTAAATAACTATTAAATATGTAGTTATTCAAAATTGTATTTTTGTCATCATATCCACTATAAAATTTCATCAAATTTTCTCGTTAAAAAAGAAATATTAAAGCAAACTGTTTTAAATTATTAATCATCAACAGTCATTTTTCTGAACAAATAATAAATGTAATGTATTGGTTGAGATAAAAAAGTCAGTGTCTCGAACGGGATTCGAACCTACGACCTTCGGCTAAATACGCCGCTGCTCTACCACATTAGCGATCGTGACTTCGATCTACTCGGACACTACCTTCCCATCTTTTTGCCATTTTTCAAATGTCGTGTAATCTATTTGATTCTCGGCAACAAATGAAATGGCCACGGAGAGCTTTAGTGAAGATAAACTTCGTTTAACTTATTAAAGCCATTAGAGTTCTTGGTCCGATTGACCAAATAACATCTTTCAATTAATTAATCTTTCATCTCAATCAGTACCTTACATACAGATTAATTAATTGAAAGATGTTATTTGGTCAATCGGACCACGAAATCTAATGAATTTAATAGATGTTACATGTGTACAAAAAATAAGTATTACATGTGTACCATACAGCCCAAGAAAAATTTTTGATAAAACACTGAAAACTTCATAGTTGTGTAAAAGTCCATCCATAAAAATTCTTGGCGCGTTACTTCTAAAATCATGAATTAAATTGATGTTAAAATCAATCGTATCAAATCAGATTTATATGTGTACAATAGTTTTTATTTTATAAAATATTTACGTTTAAAATGGTATTGCTTTTGTTACATCATGTAATACGTTTCTTTTACTTTTTTATTTATTATAATACCTGGTTATTATGGCTATGTTGTGATAATTAAAACTTAGCCCACGTACGTAAACAAGTGGGGAAAATAATGCAAGGAAACAACCCTGAAAACAACAAGGCGAAACTCGTTATATCTACGCTGATTTATGTTCCCTGAGATTTACCAGGAAATGAGAAAGCTGACAATTTATGAAGAAGGCATATATCAAGAAAATTAATACTAAGTAGTTGAGTAGACGGCACTATTGAAAATTCTCTTCTCGAGAAAAAATCTTTTCTTCAGTTTAAACATATATTATTTAACACCATGAACATTTTAAATAACCAAAAATATATCTAATTTTCATATTCCCCGCTATAACGGTAAATAAAAATGATCTCCACCCACATACAATTCACTGAAGTAGGCTCGATATTCCTCCATTAGTTTTTAAACTTATTACGAACAATTAGTATTCTAGTTGATTAGTGAAGTTGACTATAAGATACTTAATATTTTGCCAACAACACTTTCACCCTGCTCATACTCGTTAATAAATGACCTGTCAATAAACACAAAACGATGTATTAAAATGTACTGTACTCCATAAAAAAGCCCAGTTCCTCACTAAATGGGAACAGAGATTCAAATACTCCTGCCTTTCTCAAGCATAATTCTCCTATCGTATGACATTGCTATATGCTCTTTATGGGGCCAAATCTTAAGCAATTCAAAAAAGTACTTTTTCTACGTGTCGGACACATAAATATAAATAGTCAAAAAATATAAATAAGTTAACCTCCCATGGTCTTATTCTTAATCGGATGAAGATGGACATCTACGGTCAAGATCTTATGCCACTCCCTCTCTTCTCTCTCATTCTCTCCTTTCTCTCTCCTCTCACTTTCTCAATCTCCTTCTCTCTCTCACTCCTCTCTCTCATCTCTATCTCTCTCTTTCACGCTGGCTCTCATAATATTGTTGTTTCAATTTTTTCAATAGTATTAATTTTTGATTTATTTTATTGTACTAAATAATGAATAAAATGTTTATATATCTAAATATTAAGCTATATTATATTCACATAACTTTCTACAATTTTTTTTCATATTTCTTAAATTGTGTAAATAGATAGATGAAACGGAGTTTGATCATTATTTAAATTAAACATTGTAATTTAAGTGCAATTATCCCCGCTTTATCTCACAAATTAAATTTTAAGAAATGGACCTGGTACTCGAAATTGGATTTGATTGCGTCATTGTGCTTTTAACACAATTGGAGAAAAAGCTTTTTAATAAAATTGGCATTGCTTGCTGTGAGGTCATTTTTACATTCCTTTCAGAGGGTTTGATCGGTTGATTAATTTTTCCTCCCTCGGCCAGCGGAATTGCTTCCGGTATGAATGAAGCGTAGAGAGGTGTGTCAACAAAGGAATAGGCAGAGGTTTTGATGACCAATATAAACTGTGCTAAAAGGAGAGGCCGGCGTCGGGCCGGTGGTCATTTAGAAGGGGGGTCTGGGCTTGATTGACACACGGCACCAGTGTTTGCTCCTACTTTTATTGATGTAGGAGCTCACCAGAGCATGGTGCATAGACGGGAAAAGGGTTGCTCTGAAATGCGAGCCTGCTGAAACTCCCGAGAGCCGCAAGGGCCGGCTGATTGAATTCATAAGAGCCCCCTTCTCCGCTCAACCACCGAACCTAATACACTGAATTCCGTCGATTCGATCTCATCTCCATCCACAGACGGTGATGCGACCCAGCTCACACGACCCAGACAAACGATTTCAACAATTCCATACTTGAGAAATCGTGTTCATTTCCATTTTACACATTAGAACAATACTTGCGTTTTCAGTTACATTTCAACTATTACTAGTACTGTTATCTATACTGTTGTAGTTTTTACATTGGTATTTATTCAGTATTTTTTTAATGGCAAATTTAAAAAAAATTGTCATTTTTAGTTATTATTTCTAGTAACTATTATTTTTGCAAAAATTAGCTTCCCAAAACGAAACAATTATTACTGTGAGGGGCCGCAACGGTTTAGACGTTGACACGGTGCTCGTTACTGTAAGGTGGAGGTTCAGGGTTCGAATCCAGCGGCCTTGCATTGGAACCCGACATACTTACAAATGCGCTTTTTTCCAAAACATCGGCATCCAGAGGGTTGATATGATTTCTGCTGTTGCGAACCCTCGTAAAAACATATATATATATATATATATATATATATATATATATATATTTCTGTGCATAATAGTTCACTCTTTTTCTCCCTCTCTTTTTCCCTTACCTTCTTCTCTTTTTATACGCTGATTATATTTTCCAATGTAAATCAGGACTGAATTCTTCTTAATGGACTGTAAAGGAGAAATATTACATAAAATAAGATATTTTTTATGATTTGATCCTGATTTTGTAAAACTTGATAATATGTTGATGGGTGGGAAATAAACTGTCTTTTCCACAATAGGCATTTATTTCGCCAGACGTGTTTCGGCCTAATACAGACCACCTTCAGTGACTTTTTTTATATAAAGTGGTTTGACCGATTTCTACTTTCTTAGAAGTTCAGAAGTGTGTCGATGTCTAAACGACTTTGGACTTGGCTAGTAGTCTGTCAAGAATGGGCTATAGGAATGAAGCCTTTATTTTTAGAAAATAACAATACGGAAATTCTGATTTCCGTACTATTCGCCAAGTCCATAGTCTGCCAGACATCCGCTTCTGAACTTATAAGAATATAAAAAATTGTCAAACCACTTTATATAAAAAGTCACTGAAGAAGGAATTGGCCCGAAACGCCATTGACGAAATAAATGCCTATGGTGGAAAAGACAGTTTATTTTCCACCCATCTACACATATCAAGTTCATTTATGTTTTAGTGGTCAATTGACTGATCATCAACAGTCCTTTTTTCTGAACAAATAATAAATGTAATGTATTGGTTGAGATAAAAAAAAGTCAGTGACACGAGCGGGATTCGAACCCACGACCTTCGGCTAAATACGACGCTGCTCTACCACTTGACCTACCGTGATTTCGATCCTCTCGGGCACCAACTCTCCATCTCAACCTACAACCGTTCGAATTTTCCCACTTTTTCCATTTTGCGAGAGGACCGAAGCCACGATAGTTCAAGAGGTAGAGCAGCGTCGTATTTAGCCGAAGGTCGTGGGTTCGAATCCCGCTCGTGACACTGACATTTTTATCTCAACCAAAGCCTTACATAAAAAGAATAATTAATATTATCAAGTTTTACAAAATCAGGATGGACACCATAAAAAATATGTTTTATTATATAGTATCGCCATTACCGTCCACTAAGAAAAATCCAACCCTGATAATACATTAAAATCTACATTGAAAAATATAATCAGCTACCTATACATAATATTTGTGTATGTCTTTAATATTACTTACTAACACACTTTTCTCTAGTTTGGTGCAAAATGAATGGAAGTAGCTGTTAAACATGCTGTGATTATGTGATTGGACTGACGGCATTTTTAGTTTCATTTAGAACAACAATAAGTACTAAAAAAGATAGTAAGTAACATAACGCACAGCATAGTGTACAATATCAAGAATCAGATCATTGGTCGTCTGCAAAAGAAGGGATGGATGATAGACCATCGCAGCAATTGGCCTTAGCCAAAACGTCGTTTCTGTTATTAGGAGAACTGCTTAATCCGAATGATATTTTCTTCAGGGAATAATAAACTCCGCGCAATATAAAAATGATACTTCTTTCTTGCATAACGGTTAATTATGTTGAAATTTTAAATAGAGGAGATTTTTACAATACTCAATAATTTGATTATTATAATATTTTATTAATTGCAATATTTTTACAAAACGTTACATCCATAAGTGTGTTAGAATGGAAGAATGCGTTATTTATCGTGACCACTTCCAAGAAAATCCCGGTTGAATACTGAATAAGTTTGCGGAACAAACTTTTCAAGTTTCTCTCAGCTCAGAATCTAATAGTGGCCGTGCGAAAGGAAAGAATCCGAGGCGAAACAAGTTTCCTCTCTTCAGTATATTCTTTGTGTATCGTGTATTATTTCACGTATATTACAAACAGAACTGTTCACTAATTACATTTATGTAATTTGATTTTATTTCACAAATGGTAACTCAATATAACCGGAATTGTTTCAGTATAAATTCTCTCGTCTATGTATTTTTAGATTTATTACTCTTGCCCGGTCAAGCGGATTGTTTACGTAAAATATCACGTCAATTCTAGTACAATTAGTGAATAAAGAGTATTCCGATAGAAATATTGATAAATGAATGAACTGTTATTTGCATTTTGTGTCATGTCTATCTCTAGCTATTGTACAGAAGATTAATTGGACAGCCAAGATAATGATGTCAAACAATCAACAGTATTTACAAAACCATTTTATCATCTATCTTAATGAAACTTAAAATAATCTAAAATGAAGACATGACAGTAACAAAAATATTTAATCCTCTTTAGCTGAGTTTCATATGTGATACGTTTTTATTGCTTTTATTGAGCTATTCGTAAACAGCGTTCATTAGATTTACAATCAATGGAAGCGTAAGAAAACTTGAAAATGAATGAATTATACCTATTAGTGGCTAATTAAATGTACATCGATACACGTACACACAAATATATATTTAAATATTGTGGGTTTGTTGGATGTTTCTACTTGTGATTTAGATGATTTTTCTTTGGAAGCTGGAAAAGCTTGATTATACGATATAATAAAAAAATTACCAATTAATTATTTAAATGGTTCTTTCAAAACCTTTACTGGTTGGTCAGTATCGCAGGCTTATGCATAACAAATTGATTTAAATATCATAATGACATTTTGTAACGAGTAGAGAAGAGATGAACCTATCTAAACTATGACATAGATTTATTGCGTGGCTTGTAACAAAGCTTCGGCAACTTCTACAGCAATGAGAATTCATTTTTTTTTCCACTTCGGAAGATGCCCTCGAAAGAACTTGTTCATTGTTCCTTAGCAGCCGACGAGTCAAAACATTTCCCAGGGTGGGCCTCCTCGGCGAGAATTTGAACTGACAAATCCTCGTTGATCGTCACATATTTTTTTTATTTCCTCATCCTGCTCAAACATGGTGACGACACCTGGTCCGAGCACCAAAGTCGGCTTGGTTGGGGAGGGTACCAAAAGAACCGGAAATAGATGGGTATATAGACATGTATATTGGTTTGTCTTTGTATGATTATGTTGATGATGTGTTGTGTACTGTGGATGATGTTTTATCTAGTGCTGGGTTACGATTTTTTTATTAAGGTTTTAGGGTAGTTATTGCTATGTAAGATTTGTTTGTATGTTTGAATATATTTTAGGTGAGAGGATTCATGACTTAGAGATATGACGCTGTGCAATAATCCTTTAGGTGTGTTTAGTTTTGTGCATAGGGGGTGGTCTGATGTATAATTGAGTTAGGGATCAGTGTTCATTGGTTTTTTGTGCCAATCTGTGATTAGTGTGCTGGCTGTTTGTATTCTTACGAGTGCGTCTAGGAATGGTATTTTTTTCTGTTTCGACTTCATGTGTGAATTGTAATCGAGGATGAAATTTATTAAATGTGTTAATTTTTTTTTTCCTGAGGGTACTACTGTTAGAGTCTCATTAATGTATTTGGTGAGAAAGTGTAAAATGAAAGGTAGTTGAGAGATAGTTCTAAACTACTTCATTCTTTACCGCTCCTCACGACTTCAACAAATTATGAAACATCAGGTCACTAAGAAACACAAACTCACTATTTATATTATGCATTCTAGAAATATTTTCCATTTCATTTATAGTATGAATAATTTGATGCAGTTTAATGCTCTTTAATAAAATAAAATATTCCATTATTATAATCGTAATTAAAATTGTGTTGTGCACTATCTTTGGAGTCAAACGCTAGGGATAGCGGGAATTCAATATGGGAAAGGTGCGTTTTGTATGCGAATAGATGTCTCATAAAATGATTCTTGGTAAAAGCCGAATATTGACATTACACACTCTGAAATTTTAATGTTTTGATTTTGGTTAGAAAGAATAATGCTTATGTTATTGCAGATCCTAAATTTTAGTAATAACAAAAGAGCATTGAAAATCGGACGTAAATTTCAAAATTAATTGTTTAAATTGTCCGGCAACTTACATCGGTATTAAATCCCAATATCTGGATAAGAGAGAAAAGCAACATAACAATGATTGCAAAAAACCCAAACAAAATCATATAGTACTGGCTACCCACCATTTTGAACACCAACACAATTTCGACTTTAACAATCCAAAAATATTACACACAGAACAAAACAAACATAAACGTAACTTTATAGAAATGGTTTTTAGTTGAGATGAAAAAAAAGCAAATGGCTCGAGAGACTTAATTAATTGTAAAGTATTAATTGGTCAAGCGGACCACGAAATTAGTGAATTTATAGAAATGGTTTACATTAACAGGGATAAACACAGCTTTAATTTCAGAACAGATACATGTAAACTCAGTCGCAGCTACGCCAATATCATTAATCAAATTCAATATCGATAACATACTTATATCATCATCACATCACACAAAACGTATAATGTAACATAAAACAATCATTACATTCCTCACATCGAACATTTCTACATAGTCTAATTCTTAAAAAATTTGGTTTTCCTTTCCCCGTCTATATAATCTTGAAAGGATAATCAGGCTGAACCATTACCCATTTTTTCCCATTGTTGGCTCCTTTCACCGTTTTTCTAACCCGACTTCCTTCCCCGCCCTTTCAAAATCCAACGTTTATAAACATAAAACATCAATATTTCACGGGCACTCTCAACACGACACACAATAATGACACATCTACATAGAAAACAAACACTTAGACTGAGTACAAATACATTGATTGAATCTAAAATTTCTAGCATTTATAGATCCAATTTTTTTCTGTTTTCCACATCCTACGTGTTTTTGTAAAATTTAAACAATGTTTTTAAATCCCAGGCCCTGAAGATGATCTCAATAAAGATCGAAACGGTGGCACGATAAAGAAAATGTTTTTCTAAAACCTACGTCACACCAGAGCGCATCTCATCATCTCCAAATAATCATTATCATTTTAATTGTCGATCGATAATTGCCTCAACTATTCACACTATTTTCTTTATGTTCATTTGTATCCCTCCCTTTTGACGATTTTGTGACGAATTGCTCAACCTGCTTTTATTTTTTCGATGACTGAGTTTTCTTCAGTTATCCAAAAATGGTTTGAACAGAAAATTGACTTCAACTTCGGAATGAATTATTTTGTGGGATATGTATATTTATATAATAAAGGTAACAATAAATCATAAGAAAGTTTCAGTTAAGAAGGCGTTGGGAAGACTGTGCAGCTTGAGAAATGGGTTTGCAATAGTCAGTAGGTCGTGATTTGTAGTCGGTTGCCTCTAGAGGGAAGCGCTGCCGCCAATAACAAGCCCCAAACCCGAATAAATCGTCTTGCACGGGGCCTTCCTCCCGACGGGGGCAACATTTGGCTTTAGCCCCTAAACTCCCTTCACTAGGTGCCTTAGCTTTTTCTTCGGATCCTTAAAAATTGGAGCTTCTCTAAGTATTGGCATCCACTTGGATCCTTATCAGATACCGATGGAGTACCGGATCTTACTGCCGGCTCGGTTCTCTTCCGCTTGAAAAGTTTCCCAACTAAATTGCGAGCGGGGCCAATAAAGCGGCCTGCTTTCTTTTTCCCTCTAGAGAACCCGCCTCGTGGTTAAAGAGGTGAAATCCTATTAATTCAGTTTTCATTAATACCAAAAAGCTCGAGTGATTAATATAAGGGAAAAATTCAATTCCGCGGGGGTAATCTCAAAAGGTTAAATTATTCCGAGAGGAAAAGAAATTGCTCCGCAGTTTGAAATTAATCAGCTTGAAGAGAAAATAAGAATTAGAAAGATTGAAAAACTCTTGATGAATTAGAGGGTGACCGATGTGACTTTCTCAGCCTTAACTTTTCCCTTGAAATGTTTCAGTTTTAAAACCTTTTCCTCTGTTTTCTTTTTGCTTCCTAAACCGACGATGTTTCACCGCTTTATTAAACCCTTGTCTCTTAGACAAAATGAAAAACAAGAGTAGTGTTAAAAAACACAGCATTTTTACGCTTCTTTAAAAGGATGTTCGCACTAAACAATAAACCACCTATGCAATTAATGGACGAAAAATTATGATTGTATTTAGGAAGCAAAAAAAAAACTGTGAATTCATAACAGGACATTTGGTTCCCAAATACTCGGTCTTCCTGAAAAGGAAAATGAGGATCTTTAACGTCCATCCCTAGCCGCTTGCCCATACTGGACGTTTTGATTTTCAAGATGAGAGATGACGCACCTCTCCTCGTGGCTGGACGAGTGTTACAGACACGATCTTTGGTGTAGAAGCCACCCCAGCCCCGAGCGGCCAAGACAACCTCGCTCCTCGTTTGCCTATTCCGAGTGATTGGGTCCGCATTAAGCATCGAACGTATGCCGCGCGTAAAGGGCTAGCCAAGGTGGCTGAAATGCATCAGCCTGGTCTCCCACGCACTCCCTAGATAGAGAAGGCCGCTCTATCTCACAGAGTATTGGGGCTTCTCCAGCGTAAAAACTTCCGGATCCTTATTTTGTTTAAAGTGGAAATGCTAACCACCCCTAGAAGAGACTGCCTTCGGTAAAGGAAGCCATTCGTTTAGTCACCACCGATCGCTCTCCATTCCCATCCGCCACTTCTCACGTATTCGAGGGACTCCGTCAGCGTCTAAGCGTCCTCGACGCTATTCACCTCGGTGGTCCGATCCTTCGTATTCCGTGAGGCCGGGTTTATAACGAAGGCACGCACAGGCGTAGGTGGATAATCACCAAACAGTCTTCACAGTTCAAACTAAACAGCCATTTAAAGAAGATTGGTATAACCTCAGACGGCACATACAGATTTTGCAAAGAAGCACAGGAGACACTATCACACCTATTAACAAACTGTGGTGCTACACTTGCTCGCAGGAGTTCTTCGGGACGTACAATGTGTTGTTGTGTAGAAGAAATTCAACACTGAAATGGGGCCTACTAATCAAATTCCTTGATGAAATAGGACTCACCGGAAGCATAGAACATATATTACACCCCGACTAATACATGTACCTCAGGTTTCAACCAAGAGGACTGAAGTGGTCGTTGTCATTATTAAGCTCATCGAAAAAAATGAGGCTAATACCAACAAATTGTCACATAGCCGATGTCGGTGTGAAGTGGTGATCTCATGACAATAAAGTTCCGATGAGTCTGCTAGATTCTTCAGATAGCTGTACAATGTATAATAAAGAAACTTAAAATGTTATTTTTGAAAGTAATAGGTTGTTACAATATGTAACAATAACGTTTATTTGGCAGAAACATTCAATGAACTTTCGTTAGAAAACAGTTAGATATCGACCCCTATCACATCAGTCATAAAAGGAAGTAAATATACCACACCTCATACAAAAATAGACAATGTTTCGAACGTGAAGAAGATATATTTCATGTTGAATATCCCTGTAGCAAAATAATCATCGACGGATATAATAATACATAAAAAACGGGGATTTGGGCAGTCTAAAGGTCTACCTCTTTCGAAGGCTGGGCAAATATCCAGAAGTTGAATAGCCGTGATTTATAGAGTCTTGAGTGTTATCTTTCTTAAGGAGAAATAAAGACTGGCCAGATATAGGAGAGGTCCGGTTAAGCCGTCGGAAACCTCCGGCTGGCTATTTGTATAAGCCCTCGCTAAAGCTGTTCCCACATCCTTCACTCTGTGGACGACCGCTGCGCGGAAGATTTATTTAAGCCTTCATTCACCGGTATGTGGTAAAAGAAATTCTAACAGGCATCAAAATATCTAAGTCGTTCGAAATCCGGCGCTAAATATTAACATAAATTGAAAAATAAAATTTGTTGTTACCTATGCAAAGTAGCAGAACTTAAGGAAAGTTACTAATATCTATCAACGGTTGAAAGCATAAAGGGAACGAGTCATGATGAAAATTAGATATACTCAATCTAATCACAAAGGTTTCCTAACTGTAATCATTCGTTAAGACACTATGTACATTCTTGCAATCTTCAGTGCTTTTTTCGTGTCCAAACTTTACTCCGGTTTTTCTTTGAGGCTTTCCCTTTATTTAATGATGTATAAAATTATTCTTATGGATATGATTTGAGGTCTCCATTGTTCATTGACCTTGCCGCGTATTGTCGTACATGGGCAAAATGTGTGTTTTTTGGTCTAGTTCTCCTGTAGTCATATTAATAGAACCGAATGTTACGCCGTGCTCAATCTTTAGTTAATTTCTCGTTGTTTAAATTATATGCTCATATATTTATTTAATTTAAAAGGTCAAAATTTCGTCGGCCTTAATCTACCTGAGTTGCGTTGGCTTTTAAAAATTCTTTGCAAAGTTCTCCATTTGAAATCTTTGGATTAGAGGGCGGGATGAGTTCTGTTCTCTTTGCAACAGACGATAAATTGATACAGTTCTTTACTTCCTAGATGAGTATTCCATTTTAGGAGAAATTCGTCTATTACACCTCGGGTCATTCACTCTCACAAGAATTCAAATCATTGAGCTATAGAATGTTTCGGATTCCCGGGCTCTCATACGGTATGCTCGCCACGCTTGGAAGTATAGATTCCATTTAGTCCGGGAATTTAATTTTTAATTTCGTATACAACTTTCCTTCATTAAACAGCACGATCTTACAAAAAATGCCTTATGATCTGGAAGACAAAACTCAGAACTTTTCTGTGTATTTATTTCTATTCGTTATTAATTAATTCGTTATTATTAATGCATAAATGTACAGTTATACGTTTAATTTTGAATTTCGAATCATGTGTGACTATTTACAACTATCTCCGACATCAAACTGATTTAATTCACGTCAGACCATGCTTTTCCGGACAAGCTTACAACTATTTGCCTAACTTGCTGTTTGACATAGATAACAGCACTCATTTCTTCACGAAATAGAGCAGCAAGGATAACTTTACCATAATAATGACGAATTTCAATATCCAAACCACAATGGCCAACATATATACTTTTATAAATTTTATAAATATATTTTATTGATGTGCACAAAATTATAAAATTTATAAAGTAATATANTATATATATATATATATCAGGGTGGAGTGTTTCTTTTGTCTGTACTCCCACGCATTGCATTGTTATGTGATAGGTCCTGCCATGAGTACAATCAAAATCCTAGTTCTGTTGCGGTTACCTCGTAGTAATTATTTTGAAAGTTTGAGGATGGTCCTTCTATGAAAATCCTCGGTGGAATAATTGGTCTACTGTTCCAGCAGGTTTTGGACTAATTAAAGATTCATTATTGATAGTCTTTTTTTTTTGTAAAAATACATTGACACACCATAATGACATTGAACATTTAATGTTCAGAATAATTTTAATATTTGTAAATATAATTTCAATAACATTTTTTTAAATTAATCGTAGAGAAATACTTAAATCTTCTAGGCCTACAAATTTTAAAATTCCTCAACAACTTTTTTTTTACCAAATGTTACTAATACATAAATTCTGTACGTTTATGAGATTCAACAAAATAACTTTAATTTTTTCTTTATTTTACGAAATTCTTTTAGTTAAAATGCTGTATATAATCGTGTTAGGCACTCGGACTTGCATTGACTTGGGCCAATTGGGCAAATAACTCAGTTCGAGGAATCGTGGAATGTTTGATATTTAATTGGAAAAGCTTTGGAAACACAAAGGACCAGCATTCCATCTGAATTTACTTAGATCACACGCCAGCGGTCATTTAATTACATTAAGAGCATTTTAAAAACAAAAGCACGCACATTGGAAAACTATTTGACATTAGTTGAAGTAGTATAAGCTGAAATATACAAGACTAATAATGACTCTAAATAAATGCAATAAAACTTAAATAACTTTGCCGCAAAAGCCTAAGAAGGAACAGCTACTTCGAACTAAAGGATGCATTAATATATTGTAACTAAAATATTCACAAGGAAAAGCAGTTATTAAAAAAAATCAACCTGCATACAGTTTCGAATTTTCCAGGTGGCATATGAAATGTTTGTTTTTTTCTTTTATTTATTTAGTTTACAACTAGATACAAACTGTAACAAGCAAAAATTGTGTTATTTACAATGATATGCACAACACTGTATAACAATACACAACATTGTATGCAGGTTTACATGTCTGATTTGAACTGCCACCTTGCAGTGACAGTATTGGCCGTGAGGTCAACAGTAGTCCTTAGAGTTGATGAAGTTACAGAAACAGATGGTATCGACTCCATCGCTTCTATCTTCTATGAGGTTTGGAAGGAAGCGTTGAAGTGGACAGGTTGCGAATAAACGGGTCTTGAGAGGATAGTTTGAAATGAAATTTATTTAGGAAAGGGCCTATGTTGAGATGGGAATGGATAGTATCATTGGTGACGTAAAATGAAGCATCAATAGAACATCGACATCATCAATTTGAAGTATAAATTTTATTTCATTGTAACCTTAAAATATTTAGAAAATTAAATTATATATGAGTTTCACTAGTTAATGAACATACTTCTTTTAATAAGTTTACTCAACTTCTTTTATTTATACATGATTTGGCAATACTATTTGGCATAGCCATGGGTAGCAACCTAGGCCCGATACTTCTAGACATAATTATGAATCATCTATTAAACACAATATACAAACATATCCTACATAACAATCACTACCCTAAACACATAATCAACAGAACAATCAACAACTACAACTCAACACTGACACCATCCACAATTACTAATAATACTACATCAAATCTATCGAATACAAACAAACCAACATACATTTCAATGCCATTCATTCACGACCTATCACATAAACTAAACAAATTTCTCTCTTCTGACAACTTTAAAATGCTTTCAAAAACTATAAAACAATTTTTTCTAAAATTAAAGATCCCACACCAGTAAGAAATAAATTTAACGTAATTTACAAAATCAATTGTTTAAATTGTCCGGCAACTTACATCGGTATTACATTCCAATATCTAGTAAGAGAGTAAAGCAACATAACTATGATTGCAAAAAACCAAACAAAATCCGACAGCATTGGCTACCCACCATTTTGAACACAAATACAATTTCGACTTCAACAATCCAAAAATATTAAGCACAGAACAAAACAAACATATACGTAACTTTTTAGAAATGATTTTCATCAACAGAGATAAACACAGCATCAATTACAGAGCATACAGATGTAAACTCAGTCGCAGCTACTCCAATAACATTAACCAAATTCAATATCGATTACATACATATATCATCATCACATCATACAAAACATAAGTATAATATAACGTATCATCACATTCCACACATCAAACATTTCTACATAGTCTTTACAATCCTGAAAGGATAATCGAACCATTCATTACCCATGTTTTTTCTCATTGTCGGCTTCTTTCATCTCAAAGAAGCCGGCTCCTCATAAAAAATGTCTTTCTATCCCGACTTCTTTCCCCTCCCCTTCAAAATCCAAAGTATAAAAACATAAAACAGCAATATCTCACTGGCACTCTCAACAGGACATACAAGAATGACACATCTCCATTGAAAACAAGCACTTTGACTGAGTACAAATACTTCGATTGAATTTAAAATTTCTAGCATTGTATGAATTCATTTTTTTTACATCCTACTGTAATTGTAAAATTTAAACAATGCTTACAAATCCCAGGCTCGGAGAATGAACTCAGTAAAGATCGAAACGTTGGGACGATAAAGAAAAAGTTTTTCTAAACCTACGTCACACCGACCGAATCTCACGATCTGTAAATAATATTTAAAAATGGAAACATTGGCACGATAAAGAAAATATTTTTCTACACCTACATCACACCAGGCCGCATCTCCCGATCACCAAATAATCAATAACATAGTCTTTAAAACCCCAAAACATTACAGACCCTTTTCTCACAAATTCGATGTAATTTATAAAATTAATTGTACGAACTGTCTAGCTACATACATTGGAATTACATCGCAATATCTGACAAAAACGAAAAAACAACGGTGGCACGATAAAGAAAATGTTTTTCTAAAAACTACGTCCCACCAGACGGCATCTCAAGATCTCCAAATAATCATTGGCTAACGGTCACTAAACACCGCACATTTATTCATAATCTTATCATTTTTCGTCCGTAAGTTGTTATTTTTTCCTTAGCGGTACTGGATAAGAGCCTAATGAAATACACGTGTGGCATCTGGAGGAAGTCTTTGTAACGGAACCCTCAATGCTTAAAGACCCCTTTTATCAAAGAGGTCGTACCACGTGTTGACAGATTGCCCATGTGCCCGCAATTACTGACCTTCCCCAACCCATGAAATTGACGTTACCGTTTTCCTTTGAATGTTTTATCAAAGGGAAAAGCCTCATATCAGACTTGCTTATTTTGTACGTCCGTATTCGAATCCGAGTAATGGCAAGGAACGTTTTATCGTTCTCAACCGAAGGAATAGATGTTTAGACCGAGATTATTGCGTCTCGGGTTGCACTGAGCCGGCCAAATCCCGGACTGGGGATTAACTCGACCAGAAAGCATTACCGGTAGATACAACTCTCGGCTCGGTCAAATAGGAAACGAGGATTACACAGGGTCTTATCTACATCGGCGAGCCTTTAATCAAGTCATTCAAGTCGGATGGTTCTCTTCTCCGAGGATCTCCAGCCGATTTCATTATGCATTCCGAGGATTTAACTAAGAAGAACTCGGGATAATCACATAGTATAAACATAATACATTAATTATTTAGAAATCGTGAGATGCGGTCTGGTGTGATGTAGGTTTCCGAAAAACATTTTCTTTATCGTGCCTACATTTCGATCTTTATTGAGATCATCTTCAGGGGCTGGGACTTACAAACATTGTTTACATATAACAATTACATTTTGGATGTGAAAAAGTGAATTTATACAATGCAAAATATATTTTTTTTTTATATTCAATCAAAGTATTTCTACTCACTCAAAGTGTTTGTCTTCTGTGTAATTGTGCCATTCTTGCGTGTCGCGTCGGCTTCTTTGAGGCCTTATACAAAAATGTCTTTTCTATACCGACATCCTTCCCCACCCCTTCAAAATCCAACGTATATAAACACGAAATAGCAGGTGTAAATCCCAGGCCCTGAAGATGATCTCAATAAAGATCGAAACGTTGGCACGATAAAGAAAATGCTTTTCTGAAACCTACATCACACCAGACCGCATCTCACGATTTCTAAATAAATATCGATTAACGGTCACTAATCACCACACATAATACATTAAATTCACTACTTTTCGTGGTCCGCTTGATCAATTAATACAATTCAATTATCTCAACTTAAAACCTTAATTAAGTGAATAATACATTAATAAAAACTATATTATCTTATCGTGATAATATTGTTATTGTTATTCTACAGGTTGTTAATAAAATTTATTTTTTATCTTGATCCACTATATTCACTCTGTGGTAAAAAGTAACACATTGACACAGATGGAGACGAAAATATGTAGATTTGACAATAAACAACGCTTAAACAAAAATGAGTGTCTGATAATCAGAAACAATAGGACAAACAAGAGAATGTATATGCGTGCGGGTGTATTGTGAATGTGTACGCATGTATATGATTGAGAGAATACAAAAATATATAAAGTTGTTTTGAGGGGGAGAGGAATGGGGAGAAAGAAAGAAAAGTGGAGAGAAAGAGGGCGAGTTAGAAACTGCTAAAGTGAGAAGAAATACAAATACAGAAAATGTAATTGACAGAGAAAAAGGAAAGTGATGAATAAAATAGAAATATTAGAAATAATTATCATAGATAAGTAGAGAAACAGAGGTGAAGAATAAGAGAAAAACAAATAGGTAAAAACATATGTACATATGAGAGAAAAAATATATTATATACTATAGATATAAAAATATATATCTAGAGAGAGAGAGACAGACAGAGAGAGAGAGAGAGAGAGAGAGAGAGAGACAGAGAGAGAGAGAGAGAGAGAGAGAGAAAATGAGAGCGAAGGCGAGAGATTGATTGATTGATCAATTTTTTAATGTTTTATCATAGTCCCAGAATTTGGTCAACACTTACCACTGACCTCCAGCGATTTTAGAGAACATAAGAAACATGAAAAAATGATTGAGAGAGAGTGCGAGATTGAGACTTTCACTGTGTTGTTGTTTAAAACAAAATCCATTAGATTTCGTGGTCCTATTGACCAAATAACTTGGTACTACTGAGATAAATAAACCAAATAACTGAGATAAAAAAGTGAGCGTCACGAGCGGGATTCGAACCCACGACCTTCGGCAAAATACGCCGCTGCTCTACCACATGGGCTATCCTGACATCGACCCACACGGACACCAACTTCCCAACTCAACTCACCTTGAAAAATGGCAAAAAAGACGGAAAATTCGAAAGATTAATTAATTAAAACGAATTATTAATTTTATTTTTCCATTTATAAAAAAGAAATTAAGGGAATATTTAGTGTATTTCGTCAATTAATACCATGGTTCGTTTATCAGTTCGTTTGAGGTAAGAATATGACATATCATGTGTTAAGGAATGTTTGAATGATAGTTGGCATGTTAAATCCTAGTGGAGCACGAACTATGTTTCTCACTTTTTTTTTTTTGCATTTTTTCTTTCAAAACCTTCGGGCGAAGGGAAACCAACCAAGAACAACCAAGAAGTTTATCTCAGGGTGCTTCCGAAGCGGATAGCAGAAAGTCTCAATTATTCAAATTGCGATAAGGCTAGTAATTGCTATTCGCGAAGCGGCGCCCACCCCTTTTCATCGGCTTTCTTATTTGCGGACGCCCCTTTCGGAAACGAGGGATGGCCCGCGACTTTCTTTCCCCGATGAGTTAGGAAGCGGGGTGGAAACCTTATTAGAACTTGAATAAACATCAAAACCATGGTCGGAGAAAATGAGGTCACGCTTCTTTCTCGGCTCCGTCGTCTCGCAACTTTTTTATGTATCCTGTATAACTTATAAACGTGAGTATCGTTTGGTATCTTGTGGCGTGTGTGTGCTAGAGCTATAATTTTTGTAAAGCATAAATTCAAGGACTACGTCTAAGAAAGAATTGTATATTTTTGTCTCATTTTGGATTGAGAATAAAGGGCAAATAACTGTTTTAAGCACCTAGTCAAATAATTGTAGAATAATTATGAATTGATCAGCATACATCCAACAGTCACCAAAACAATTTAAAAAAAAATTAATCCACTCTCAAACTACTCATTCAGATCAGATTTTTATTTGCGTGGGATTAGCCTGAACCAACAATCATTATTTCAATAGTTAAACAAAAGCAAAAGTAAGATGTACATATAAATCCAAACAACATAAAATATATGAAAGCTTAAATGATTTAAAAAAAATTAATATTTGTAAATTAATTTATTATTTAATTAAATCAGACAAAAAAATTAAAAAATTTTATACCAAGACATCCTTATACAAACACAATGCCAAAAGTTAGTTTTATAAGATAGAATTATTATAAAAAAAATGCCATGTTTTATATTATTACATTGTTTGATATATAATTATAATCAATTTTTTCTGATAAATAAAATATGATAAGTCAGGTAATTCTGGAACAACAGTGCATAATGTTTTTTTTAAATCAAATGCAAATAATCATGATGAACCCTGAAGACGATCTAAATAAAGATCGAAACGTTGGCACAATAAAGCAAATCCATTAGAGTTCGTGGTCCGATTGACCGAATAACTCCTTTTCAATTAATTAATTTTTATGAAAAGTATTGGTTGAGATAAAAAAAAGTGGTAAAGCAGAGGCGTATTTAGCGGAAGGTCGTGGGTTCGAATCCCGCTCGTGACACTGACTTTTCTTCTCAACCAATACCTTACATAAAAATTAAAGAATAAAAAAAAGTTTATCTAAACCTACATCACACAAGACCGCATCTCGCGATCTCCAAATAATCAAACTTTTATAAAAATTTACTTGAATCAGACAAGTTAAAAGGTAATTATTTATAGGAGGAATATTGTAGGAATATTATGCTAAGAACAAAATAATATTTTGGAATAGTCTAAACATGCACAAAAATTGTATTATGATTATGTTAAATTTGCAAATTAAAGATAAATATATGTATAGTGTATAAACTACAATTTTTTGAAAATATCTATGATTTGGGCGATTATAAATGATAATAATTGATAATAATTTTGAAAGTTAATTGACGAGGGGGTCACAGATTAGATCAATTAAATACGAATTTTTATAGCAAACAAAAATTTACCTTTTTTCTGATGTCTAGATTCACTTAAATACAATGACAACAAATCTAAAAGCTGTTGATATACGAAAAGAAGAAAACATTAGCAATTCTTTGGACATTTAGAAAAACCCAGAGGAGTTAAAATCTTTTTTGTGGACCATCTGAAGTAGAGAAAAAATAAAATTATACTTTACGAATCCGACCTAAATTTGTTTATTTTTATTGCTATAAAAATTGTATTTTAAGGTTATAATTTATATTAATTATTCTTTTTATGTATTGTCTTGTTTGATATAAAACGAATAATTAATAAAAAGATTAATTAATTGAAAGAAGTAAATTTTGATATTGGATTTTGGAATATTTCGTATATAATGATTTAATACCACCCTTGTCAACACTTTCTTAATGCGAGAAAAAATTCCATTAATATAAAATAACTTTAAAATTGTCGAACAACGAAGGTAGAAAACTATATTGAAAAAGTCAATATTTTTTAAAGAATGTATAATGTATGAACAAGAGTCTATTTTTTTGCGACCTAGCATAGCAAAAAAATCATTAAAATCCATCATGTTCAATTATAATTAAAAATATCGTGAACGTATTAGCTATTATTGAAAGACTCGAATTGACAGGTTAAAAAACAAATTTAAAAAATAAATATATTTTTATAATTTATAACTTTATGTAACGTCGGATAAACAAATGTTTTACAACAAAATCAATTCTTTAAATAAAACCTAAAATTTAGAAGTGGCTAAATTGTCAGTGACACTATCATTTATACGCGGATATACGTGTGGCAAATTAATATTTAACGGTTATCCAGACTTTTCTAATCATTGGAGTATCTCAAACATTAATTTAATGCCAAGGCTTCGAATAGGGGATTGTTGTTATTCATATTCATGAGGATATTTCAATGGAAAAGTATTTACCGATTAACCATAAGGGTGCTGGGAACATTTTTGATTCGGATCGTGGAGAGAGAACAATAATAATAATAACCGCTTTGTTGACCCCATAGAAAGCATGTTCAGGAGCAGTAATGGCCCCGGACGTCTCGCCGTTTTATTGACGCTTCCCTTAGCACGAATATAAATTGGCGGTTAGTATTAGTATGTTTTTTCCCCTCCCCACATGAACAAGAGCATGGAAAACGATTCCGGATAACGATAAGTAGACCTGTCAGAGGCATGTGAGAGGCCGAATCCGAAAGTCTCACTTCTGACATTCTCATCACTCTCCCGTTTTTACCCTGCTCGACTGGAGTACAATGGAACAGTCGGATGTTTGACAGCCGAGGCAAAAAACGTGAGCGTACGATTTAACGACGTGCTGCATTTTTTAACGCCGATCACCAAGACTTAACAAATACACAAAGGTTTATTTTTTTAGACAAATTTTAAAATTTGGTAGGAAATGTCATAACATAAAAAATAAAAATCCGTACAATTAAAAATATTTTTTCTTGTTAAAATCATATTTATTCATTTCATTCTGTAGTTTGATTTAGCGACTATGACTTTAATGTTAGCGATTTAGTTTACTGTCTATTTTTTATTTTGCTACAAGAATTGCATTATTTTTCTAATTAAACTTATGATTCTTCCTTCTTGAAGGTGGGATAATAGGTCATAGATGACCTATTATCCCACCTTCAAGAAGGAAGAATCATAAGATTAACTGTTGAGGTCAAAATATAAGAAAACATCGTTTCTAATTAAACATAAATTATTTTTACTGATTTTTATATTTTAAAAAAACCACTCGAATTAAAAATCTTCTCAAATATCGTAAAATTGCAATCACCTTGTACCAAAGTTTTTAATAATAATAATAATAATTAAATTGGTTGAGATAAAAAGTCAGCGTCACTTGCGGGATTCGAACTCACGACCTTCGGCTAAATACGCCCCTGCTCTACCACTTGAGCTATCGTGACTTCGATCCACTCGGACACTAACTCCCCATCTCCACCCAACCTTTCGAATTTTCTCTCTTTTTCGCCACTTTTATCTGAACCAATACCTTACGTAAAGATTAATTAATTGAAAGATGTTATTTGGTCAATCGGACAACGAAATCTATTGAATAATATTAATGTGGGCAGTTTAGAAGGTGACAAACACCTGGGGTCATCCTGTTCCTCTGCTGTTTAAAACGGGTTCCGGTAGGTGCCCATGAGTTATACGTGTATAACCTATTCGTAGTTTTGTTAGAATGGCCTTTTCCCTTTAAAACCCGTTTTCGAGAACCAGGGACGACTCTTTCTTAACTTGCCACAGTGTCGCAAGGTTATTTCTATTTTTGCACACACAATATTGAATTTTGTATTAGAAATACGTAAAGTGTAGTTTTCAAGTTTCCCCATGAAATTCTATTAAAACAAGAAATAATTAAATATGTAATAGGATTAAATATTTAATAGTGTGTAGTTTTCTTTCAGGCGTAGATGAAAAAAGTTTTACTGGTACGATTTTGTGAAAACAAAATTAAGGCCATAACCTAAATTTAAACTTTGGGCCAAAATGAAAAGTTAAGAAATGGTTGAAGCATTTAATTAATTTTTTATTATACAAATATATTTTTACTATATTTGTTTATGATTACGTACTTAACTGGAGGCATCTTTCCCAAAACCAGAATTGCGTCCGCGGTCATTTTCAAAAGAAACGAGCTCGTAATAGCTCTCTTAACCTTAGAAGAAAACCACTTTCGTGAATGACTTTTCCTATATGTTGTGTGTAAAGGTTAAGCGATGTGAAAGAAGCGAGGATGGTTGACGATGGCGTTTTTTTTAATCATAAAAAGTACCCGCTTCCCCAATGCTCTACCAACTTCACACTTCACGAGCACACTTGACGTATTTTTCATATATTTTTCAACCTCATTTTCCCCTCGGGAGTGTCGGGATTGTCTCAGAATCCGTTAATAAGTTTACCCCTCCGTGAGAAACTTACCATGGTATGCCTCTAACTTAAGTCCTTTTAATAAATTAGTTGCAAAACAAAATTAACATCCCAGCCAGTGCTCCTAGAAGTGTAATCATAATGAAACTAATTGGACTAGTACAAGAATCTTGTTTCTATTATAAAAGGAAAACCAAGATAACATTCCCTCGGCTTAATGTTTCTCTTGAAAGGTTAATGGCAAGACAAGAAATTCATTTTTATTAATAAAATTTAAGTAAAAACAGTAAACAATGCATAAATTTTCGTAATTAAAAATCACTGATAAGTAAGGTAAATATATTAATAGCTTTTCATATTATTAATAATATTTTTTAAATAAAGTCAAGTATAATATTGATTGTGAAGGGAGGTGTAAAACTTTCTCCCGTTTAACCGCTTTGTCGACCGAAAGTATAAAAATAACCGTACGATGAAGATAAAAATAATAATGCATCACCCAATTATAAATAAATATTTTATTTGTCGAAACGCCGATTGATAGAAATATCAATGAAATAAAAGTATTAAAACTTGCAGTTTTAAAAGTTAATTCAAAATTAATTGTTTGCTGTAATTTTTATTTGTTTTTTCAGCAACCATAGTTTACAATGTAACCTGATGTGGTCTACCGTATACATGTTCCATTGCAGTTTTAGTAATAATTATTAAATCATATTTTTATTGTTTGAAATCATATAATTGCTACAATATGTTTAAATTTTAGGTTTCGCTCTCGCAAATGTTATTTTTTTTAAACTGTAGATAGTTGCTACACCACCGTTTGAAATTACAAAATTGAAATACCTTTGACGCGCTAAAAGCCATCCGCTGCAGTAGCCTAATTAACCCAAGCAATAACGGTTTCCACTTGTCGCTAGAAGCCTCATTCAGCATGAAACATAAATCGAGCTTTTGACCAGCTTTTCGCTTTGCCGCGTCCAGGCTTAAGCTCGTTCGGTTATAGGATTAATTACAGAATTTACAGAGATAAAACAAAAATATTAACAATTATGGTGTTCAAAAAATAATTTTTTATACTAATTTTGATTGTTTTAAAAATATTTTGATAACAAAGGATTTGATTTTTTGCTTTGTAATTGGATAATCTTACTTTGGAGTTAGGCTCAATATTGGCTGAGTTTCTGTGTTCTGTGAAACACTTGTAATGCTGAACTTCGCCACCTATTAGAGCCTTAAAAGTTGGTTTGAATAGTGATGTTGTTCTGCAGGACTAATTAGATCACTTTAACAATAATATATTTATCAATAATATATATTTGATAATCTTCTATCTGCCTTCAATTCAACACCGCCCATAACCTATTTCCTTCACTTTTTTTATTCTGCATTTCTCGGTCACACTATCTCATTTCCATTCCTATCCATGATCCCTGTATTCTGTATCATTTACTATATCGAATACACGAATATCAAAACAGAATTAACAATAAAAGCGAGTAAGATAAAGTTGTAGTAGTAATAAAATATAAAAAGTAAAAAAGAAGTGAAGCGAAGCTAATGGGAAAGAAAAACTGGGTAATGAAAGAATACTCATTCTTCTTTTCCCATACACATTTCATTACCCATCCACTGGTCTTTCCATTTATCATGTTTTCTCTTTACTCATTTCTGTTTATTATATATATAATATTTTTTCTCTGTCCTTCCTTCGTTATTTATGATAAGAGTCTATCTCTATTTTCTCTTGTAATCTTATTCATTATACTTTCTCGACTGCACTCTTTTTTGCCCATACTCATTATTTTATTTATTCTCGTTATTACGGCCAGTTTTTCAACTCTCTCTCACTCTCTCTCTCTCTCTCTCTCTCTCTCTCTCTTTCTCTATATCTATCTCTATGTCTATCTTTTTCTCATTCTCGTTCTATCGTTCTCTCAAACATTCATAATCTCATTTTTCTTCCTTTTTTCCCTTTCGACTGTTTTCTTCTAGTCTTCAATATCGCACGCGTTCCATCATACTCCTTTTTTCTTGTATTTCTTTAACAAAACCGTACTTATCATTTTTATCGTTATTCATTTATCTTTTCGTTATATCAGTCTTCTCTCATTCACTATCAATCTGGCTCCCCCCCACTGCCTCATTATGTCTGTCTGTCTCTCTCTCTCTTTTTCCGTCTGTCTGTCTGTCTCTTCTGACTCTCTCTCTCTCTCTCTGTCTGTCTGTCTGTCTCTCCTGTGTGTGTGTGTGTGTGTGTGTCTCTCTCTCTCTTTCTCTATCTATCTATCTATCTATCTATCTATCTATCTATTATCTATCTATCTACCTATCTATCTATCAATCTATCGATCTTTCTGTCTATCTATTTATCTATCTATCAATCTATCTATCTACCTATCTCTTCCTCTCTCCCTTTCACTCACTCTCTTCAGTAGGACTTTAAAAATTTTGCCTAGAAATTGTAATTCTAATTTTACCTCAAACATTTTCAATTAACCGTAAGTGAAATCTATGAATTTTTAAGATGCTTCCATATTTATATCCTATAAAATAGAAAATTTAGTTGTTATTAAATGCTATTAGATATGTTATTAAAATGAACAGAAAATAACTTTTAGCAAAAAGGATCTTATTACCCCGCTCACACTCTCCCAATTTTCCTCCCCACTATATTTAGTACCATCTTTCTCTCTCACACTCTTTGTCTCTTATTCCAAATTCTTATTTATTATTCATTGTGAACTGCTTTTTTTTAACACAACTTATTAATTTTCTACATATCGAGTATATACTATCTTCACTTTTTATTCATTCATCCAGGATTAAATTGTCATAGTTCAATTAATTTTGTACAGAGAAAGAAATAGAGAGATAGAGATAGAGATAAAGATAGATAGATAGAGAGAAGGAAAAAATGGAGAAATAGAAACATCTTGATGTAATTATGCATAAATAAATTGAATTGAATTGATGCATTGAATTATTAAATTAAGTAACAAAATTATTGTATAAATTACAACAAATATTTAAGGTAAGTTATGTAGGTACATGATGAAAAACTGAGTAGCAATTGGGTAAACGGAAAATTTATTTGATTTATAGTCGTGGAAGTTCGATGTGGTACAAACATGACAATGTCACGGATGCACAACTACTATAAACACCACTGATTTTTTTGTGAAGGTAGATTGAATGATTTAATACTTTTGGAATTTAAAAAGAATCTGAATCTTTTGAACTACACTATTATTTTTTCTGTTAATTTATCGATAATATAGCGAAAATAATTCCAAAACTAACACTTTCAACTTACCTATAATATAACTGTTATGGACATTTTTATGAAAATTCCGCTTGAGACATGGACTTTTTGGCACAACAACAATTTGGGATAGATAAGTTTTGAGCATACTTTTAAAACTTTTAGAAAAACACGTTTGGCCTAATGTTAGGATATCTATGCTAACAATTTTTGAAATTGTGGTTGAAAGAACAGATCTTTTTGTACATCAATGTAAACTAGGATGTTGTTGTATTATTCAAGATAATACAGCAAGTTTTAAGTTGTTTTGTGTGTTAGGTTAAAATTAAGACTCTTGAAATTACGCGCAATTTTGTTTTACCAGTAGTTTTTAGCACTGTTTTTAGAAATAACCTATAACATATTACAAAAATTTTAAGTTCTAAATAAAATTTATTATAATTTTAATACAACAAATATATATTTTGTTGCCACTCAAAATTCTAGAAAAGGTGGCATTAACCGAATGGATGATGTAATATTGATTTGACAATAATTATTGCTTTCCATAATACAATTTACACTATGGAATTGAGGAATGAAATCAAAATTTCATTAATTATACACATCCTTTGAATACATGAAGAGCATTTCAATTATGTCCAATCCAATGGGATTAGTGCGTTTCTGTGTTGTCATTCTTCATTAGTAAATTGTATGTGCATCCAACATTCGGAACGAATGTACATTAATGCTCTCGCGATTATCAATCGCATATTAAAAGGAAAAACTCGCATAAAATTATTAGGTACGTTATAAAAAGCCATTATAAACTTCATCGTCTTTTTTATGATTCTGTTTGACTTTATTCTGTTCTTTTATCCTACTGATTTTAAGGCTAAGTTTGCAAAGATGCGGAATATTTTGAAAGATGAATGAGAGAAATAAAGAAGAAAAAATAACGGAAACGCTAAAAATTCTGGAATGTTTCCAGACACAATATCATTAATAATTTTCGATTATATTCTTCCATAATGACCAACTTCGTTGACTTTTGTATCACTGGCTTTAAAAAGTTTCTTTAAGCCACAAATAAATATTTTTATGTGACTTTTCACTAGAGAACAATTGTGTTTTTATGTTCTGCGTGAAAGTACGGAAAGTTTTGGTTATTAATTATTTTTTATTTTTTTGAACAGTTCCACAAGTTTTTATTTCTTGTTTTAATATTATTTTTCGAGACTTGGAAACTAAATGGAGATAGATCAATGTTTGTTTGTAAAAAATATAATTTGTGTAGTTTCTTCTTTGTTATAATCTGACTTAAAACTTCTAAGAAATGATTAGGCCTATAAGTCCTCTTTTCTTCGGCCCATAAAAGAATTATCATGTATATATGTCCCCGACGACGTAATAACCGGCCATAACATGATTTACCGGTTTATCAAGAGTTCAATTAAAATTGATAAACTGATCATAAATCATGGTAGGGGGAGCCATGGTGCGATACGTGTTGATTAATGTATTCGAAAAAGGCTAGCAGCGCGCGCTGGAACGCGTGCCAAAGGAAGGGGTTGAAAACATAAAAGATATTCCTCGAATCAAGGATGATTGATGGAGATAATCTCGTGAGATACAAGTCGGCTGGAATTCATTACCTTCCTAAGAAGAGCGCGGCACGTGGAAAAGGGCGCGTCAGTCAGATAAGGCAGATTTAAAAAGGGACAAATCCATTCCCGTAATTTATGAGCCCCCTCCTCAAGTTTGGTTAATGGGCCTTTTTCATACGCCTGATTGATGTCGTTTTAGCAACATTGCACTTGTCCCCCGGAGTAATCAGAATGGGCTATTATATGTCATATGTATTTACGCTCATAATTCTTCTGAGAGGATAAACTTTACCGAATCAGCAAACCTTAAAGGCAACTATTATCTTTTGAATCGAAAACGGAATGAGGTTTTGAATGGATGTAATTAGTTTTAACACATCTATCCATCACAGTTTTTTTGCAAGTTGTCGCTAATATCCTCGACCACACTGACGTCATTGGCCAGGCTTAGATTTGTTAAACAGTGATAACAGGTAAACCATAAATTATCAACCTAGATTGAATTGCTGTCAACGGCAAATTTAATTATCTTACGTACAATATTTCTTTTTAACTAATAATTTAAATTAACTATAATGCAATTTTTTTACCTAATAAATAAGCACCACAGAGAAGGCTTCATTGAGAACAAAAATAATTTTTTTTTTTTTTAGAGATTTTGTTGGTTTAAAGTTTGCCGTCCTCTGTTTCACTGAGTTTATTTGTAGGATCCAATCCCTTTTGATGATAATTAAAACTCGCAGTCATATGTTCGATTCCCATCGTTGTCCCTTGAATTTCTGATATTTCTCAATTCCCCAAAAAATTACCCGAACTCATTCTTTCTTCGTCATGATAAAATAACCAGGTTAATAAGACCCAGAATAACCTACGGATCACTAATCAGCTTACAAAGATTAGCAAACCTATGTATCACAGGGGCGATGAGAACAACCCCTACAAACGCATTAGAAACCTTGCTAAACCTACCTCCACTTGAAATATTCATACAAGGAGAGGCTAGGAAAAGCTCATTTAGGCTCCAAAAACAATTAAATTGGAAAGGAACCAAACAATTCGGGCATACAACCATAATCAATAAAATCAGACACCCATTTTTAGAAATGGGGACTGATTACATGATCCCGGAAACAATCTTCACAACTTCCTATAAAGTCTCAACAGACTATAAAGGAGAGGAAGAACACAGGAAAGCACCAGATACAATGACATGGTATACGGATGGCTCCAAAACAAACGAAGGAACCGGATCAGGCGTTTTCTGTACAAGCCCAAAATATGAGCAATCAAACTCATTAGGGAAGTATACTTCGGTCTTTCAAGCAGAAATACATGCCATCAACGCTTGTGTCCTGGAAAATCTCAAAAAAGGTTACACTGACAAAAAAATCCTCATAAGATCAGACAGTCAAGCAGCTATTAAAGCATTGGCATGTAAAAGAATTACATCAAAACTAGTCAGTGAAAGTATCCAAAATCTCCAAAACCTGGGAGAACACAACAACCTGATAATATCTTGGGTGCCAGGGCACAGGGGAATTCTGGGTAACGAAGAGGCGGACAAACTGGCCAGAAGAGGATCTGCAAGACCATACATAGGCCCCGAACCTATCCTTGGGATAACAAAAACAAACATAGAATCCTCCATCGCAGAATGGATCCAAACAAAACAAAGAGAGAAGTGGATAAACTCTAGCGGTGCTAGACATAGTAAACTTATGCTGAAACAACCCTCTCCAAAATTGGCAAAAACACTGCTGCAATTGGAGAGGGCAAAACTCAGAGGAGTGGTGGGACTACTAACCGGTCACTGGTATCTGAGAAAACATCTACACAACATGGGTATATACAGCGATGACCCCATTTGCAGATTATGTAATGAGGAGGAGGAAACAGCCACTCATATCATCTTCGAATGCGAAGCAACAGCTCAATGGAGGTTTAACCTAGCGTACGAAAAAGACACAGGGAACCAAATTGCAGCAATAACAGTCAATGACTTGATGCTTCTGAGAAGAAGGATTGAGTCTATTGACTAAACTAGGGAACTGGGAAGGTACAATAAGCCAGAAGGCTGCAGTGCCCGGGGAGTGCAAACCCCGCTTCCTAGTATCCTTTTCTACCATTCCATACCATACCAAATAACCAGGTGTTCTTATAGGCACGGGAAAGATATACTTAAAAAAAAGGAAAAATTCGAATGGTTGTAGGTTGAGATGGGGAGTTGGTGTCCGAGACGATCGAGTCACGATTGCTCAAGTGGTAGAGTAGCGGCGTATTTAGCCGAATGCCTCGGTTCGAATCCCGCTCGTGACACTGACTTTTTTATCTCAACCAAGACCTTAGAAAGAATAATTAATTGATTTACAAAAAGGTTTTTACTCTACACATTTCCTCAAGTAGTGCGATTGCCCACATCTCTGAGGTGATTGACTCAAGATTTTGAAATATTTCCTCTCCCTAGTATATCCCTGATTTTCCCGAAAAGCTTGCGTGCCTCTTTTGATGACATGCTTTGCAGCAATGTTGAACTTTCCTGTAATACTTGAACAGGAAGTTGTATAAAAACTTTCATAAAGGCCGCCAAAGCGACATAAACAATCAATAAGGCAGAGTTCCAACGATTGAGGAGGCAGACGAGAGGACGGCGGCAGGCCTAAGGAAGAGCCACGCTGAAATTGGAAGTTACTCGGTCGCTTGCAACTTTAGAAAGAAGATAAAGTAAAAATAAAAGTGTGTGACGTTATCAAGACAAAAAAACTGCTAGTGAAGAATTCTAGTGGAGTGGTGTTCTTTCATCAAGGTTCGTTACACTATACTATACAACTTGTCCAGTGAAAAAGAAACCATAAAAATAACTTTACACTTAATTACTTTCTATCTTAAGAAAATATTCCCTTTTCCTTACTAAATTAGTTGTAAACATTTATAAGATATATTCGATTCATTAATGTGTTATTAATATAAGAACCTACTATTTTTAACGGGTACAGACTTATTATTTTATTTTATTTTATTTTTTATAACCATATTAAACCCACAACGTTATAAATACGCGCCCACAACGTTATATACTAAATGGGACTCCAAGGTAAGTGTAAGTACATACATACAAAATTGGTTAATATATTGCTTTACCTCCTGTTCCGTGGCACTAACTTTTTCATTTCGACCAAAACCTTACATAAAAAGATTAATTAATTGAAAAAATATTGCTTTACGTTTCTTTCTATTAATCTAATAATAATAATTATGAAGATAGATTGAATGGTAGTTAAGAAGATAGATGTATATTTTTCTGGTAAAAGACTCGATAGTTGTTAAACTTAATCGTATATTTAGTAACTCCCAAACTAGTGCTTAAATTTGGTGAGATTGTTTTTGTTGTCGGCGGGATGATGAGGTAGTAGCTTGGTTATTTCTGAACATTTTGGTCAGTCAGCCCTCGACATTTTTGTCTTCCGTTTTTCTTCATCTTCAGAGAGTCGGCGATTTTTATTGGTCGATTAATTCTTGTAAATCAAGTCAAGGCAGTGTGTAGTAGTTTACTTTTTTCTTTGTTGGTATTCATGAATTAAGTCAGGATTTTACGTCGTTTGTACGCTTTATTTATTTTTTATAACATTTTATAGTAATTAATTGAATATAATATAATTAATTGAGTAACAGATGAGAGCGAGTTATTGATTTGGGTGCTCGTATGTCTCCTAATTTTGTGGTTTTATACTTTTGAGTATGTTACAATTTTCGACCTTTTAGTACGTAACGGAGTAACTTTAAACTAGTCTGAATAGTTTAAAGTCCGTTGGGTTCGTTTAGTTGCATAGTTGCATACATTTTGTAGGTTGGTCGTTTCCGAACATTTTATTCTGCACTGCCTTTTCCCGCTGGAATAAAGAAATTAAACTGACACGCAAAAGAAACACCAATAAAATATCACACAAATGTCTTACTAAAAATATAGACATTTTATATACCAAAATAGTAGTAAGGATGACCGGAAACAATCATTTGCCTAACACAAATTGCTTTTTATAAATTTGGTATTATTTTTAAATTTTCTAAAAAACTAGTAACTGCAATAATAGTCTTTATAACCATTTCTATCAAAGTTTGTAATAAATTTTAGTCTCAACATATATTAACCAATCAGTTGTATAAAGGCATTAAACTTTGGCACATTATAGACTTTGTATTACCGTTAACATGAGAGGGATAATTTCGATATGCAACTGGTAATTATCAGGCTAGTTTTAGTAATGATTTATAACTTTCTTCGATCCTTTTAAAAATTGATTAAACAGCAAAAGGAATTTTCAAATTAGTACACACACACACTTAATAACAAAGTTTACACAACAGTTCATATAAATTAGTATAATTTACGTGTACAAGGAAATACAGGTCGTTCAGTTTTGAAATAAATAGTAACATAAAACAGAAATAATATAAAATAAAAAGCTATGTTGCTCAGATTACAAATAGTTGCATACCGGACCTGTTCAACTTGACAGCAATCGAAGTTAAAAATTTGAATATTAAATTTGGTTATGACGGCGTTCTTACACTAACAAACGTGGTAAAAAATTGAATGTTAACCAAAGAACAAGTTTAAAGCGGATTATAAACAAAAGTATCCGATGCGTGTCTTCATTCGTCAAGGGACAAGTTGTAGAATGGGGTTTGAAGTTTGCAGAGACAAGTCGACTTGTCTAAATATCCCGAGGCCCTCGGACCCTCACTCGGACAAACACCCCGCCGCCAAGAAGGAACTTAGCTCTTATGCTAACAAAGCTAAGTCAGCAAACCTCCTAATTTACGTAACGTAACATTTTCTTTGGGAGGTATTATAGCATCCGTTTGTGAACGAATGGCAAATATACACCTTTAGTCGGGATTAATTTGGAATACATAAAGACTCACGTAATTACTTTACTAATTCAAACAGAAAAAAATATGAACGCTTCCCAAAAACAGTGTTTAACAAATTATTCAGAAATCGTGAGATGGGGTCTGGTGTGATGTAGGTTTCAGAAAAACATTTTCTTTATCGTGCCAACGTTTCGATCTTTATTGAGGGCACTCTCAACATGACACGCAAGAATGGCACAATTACACAGAAAACTAACACTTTGAGCCCTGAAGATGATCTCAATAAAGATCGAAACGTTGACACGATAAAGAAAATGTTTTTCTGAAACCTACATCGCACCAGACCCCATCTCACGATTTCTGAATAATTATCGATTAACGGTCACTAATTACCACACAGTGGTTAACAAACTTTAATCCTCATTTTCTAAACATAATTACATAAATTATAAAATTATTATAGAAATATAGGTTTGTTCATAATTAACATGGACGGAAATATTCTCATTGTTTTACATCCTTGTAATAAAGATGTAAAACGTTTCTCTCTATCCTCACACTGACCCTCTCACTCTCTCTCTCTCTGTCTGTCTGCCTGTCTGTCTCTCTCATTCTCTCTCACTCACTCACTCACTCACTCCCTCCATCTTTCTCTCTCTTTCTATCTATCTATCTCTGTCTTCCCTCTTTCTCTTTCTCGTGTTTTAAATCTCTCTTTGTAATTAGAAAGTCTTTCTTAAGATTTAGATAATTAGAATTAAATGTTACTCATTATAATTGTAACATACATAAAAAAAGAATTACGAGAGTTTTAATCGCATAACATCAGACAGTTCAATTAGACTCTCTATTGTTAGGTATAATTAAATTATATGTAATACAATAAAAATTGAAAATGCAACCTTTTCCAATTCAAAGATTGGGAACTAGATATTAGATAATTATAGAAACTAGAGAGAGTGGAAAAAGAGAGGGAATGATAGAAAAAACTTATTATTTACAATTATAAAAAAACTTACAAATTTAGAGGAAGAATGAGAGAATTGAGTTCAAAAGGAGAAATTGTGAAAGAGAGAGAGAGAGAGAGAGAGAGAGAGAGAGAGAGAGAGAGAGAACGAGAGAATTTAAGAGAGAGAGAGAACGAGAGAATTTAAGAGATAGAGAGAACGAGAGAATTTAAGAGAGAGAGAGAGAGAGAGAGAGAGAACGAGAGAATTTAATAGAGAGAGAGAGAGAGAGAGAGAGAGAGAGAGAGAGAGAGAGAGAATTTAAAAGACAGAAAGAGAGAGAGAGAGTGTGTGAAAGGGTGAGATGGAGAGGGAGAGAGATATAAAGATCAGCCAAATATATATAAAAGTGAGCGGTTTTGAATTATAAATAATTATTTAATAATAAAACATATACAGCACAATACATTTAAGCTGTTGATTATTGCGGATAACGTCAAATAAAAGAAAGTGGTTGAAACAGCTCGAAATATCTTGAATGCTTGATATAATAGTTTTACAAAATGCAACAGATAAAATTACTACCTACGTAAAAAAGGTGAAGCTTAAAACAACATACTTGCCATTCCGATGATATTGTCTCTCATCCGGATGATTCGAAACCCTAAAGACCACACAATTGCCTGTAACGGGCATAACCCTAGAAAAACGCCTGTTTAAGCACATTCTCTTCATCCTTCTTCATTCTCTTCATCTGCAACCTTATTCCTCAATCTATTATTCATCATTGTCATCATATTGCAAACATCATCGCTAGCACTTTTTTGCGATATGAGTTGCTGCTCCGATGTATTTTTTAGATTTGAAAAAAGCGTTGGGTCGGGTATGCCGATAATACTGTGAAAGCTGAAATATAACCATACATTTTATCTTTACCTAATGTTAAAATGTTAGTTAACCGATGAATTCTCCAAAGTCATAATAAGGTCCTCTCTATCACCTGGCTATCATACAAAATAAAGGGATACCCAGATATAGTATCTTATGACCCATCCTCTAAACAGTACAAGGCAGACCAACTTTTACCTTTTCTGAAATTGATTTTACCTTCCATGTCGTTGGTTCAGTTATCAATCGAGCTCAAACATATCCCATTTCTTCATCGTAAACCGGCAAATAAAATTCACATTCCTTGACCGATGAGGGGAAAATGGCAGTAAATAAAAATATCAACATGACACTTCACACTACAGTAGTGCGTCCTTTTAAATATTCTCCAACTCTCAGCTACTAAAAAAGTGCGGTTCTTTGGATGGAACCCATATCCGCAATTCAAAAGAAAACAACTCCGACACTCTCCAGATTTCTTAAAAGTCTGCTGGACAAACCACAAAAGCTGGTACCTTTTCCAGTATTCAGTCATACACCTTCCTTAAAAACCTTAATCCAATAAGACTTGGAATTAGCCAAAAACAGTTACAAGAAGTTTGTGCTAACAGTTATGTTGCCAGAAAAAACTTCATACCGTACCTTTTCAGATAATCCTCACGGACGACTGAAACGTCTTTGGCCTCGCGCATTCTTGAGAGGCAGTAAGAGTGGTTAACGCCTATACATAGAAGAAACTTTATTCGGATTGGATTCTCGGCGACAAATGAAATGGCCACTGAGAGCTTTAGTTAAGTATACTTCAATTTAATTCATTGAATTCACTATTTTTCGTGGTGGCTTGAACAATTAATAACATTAAATTAATTAAGGTTTGGTTTTAAGTAGAGATAAAAACATTTGTCACCGAGAATCCAATCCGATTACACGACATTTGAAAACGGCAAAAAGGAGGGAAAATTGAAAAGGTGGGGTTGAGATGGGAAGTTAGTGTCCGAGGGGATCGAAGTCACGATAGCTCAAGTGGTAGAGTAGCGGCGTATCAAGCCGAAGGTCGTAGGTTCGAATCCCGCTCGTGAAACTGACTTTTTTTTCTCAACCTAAAACCTTAATTAATTGAAGTTTATTTAGTAGCTTCTCCATTTTTCTTTATTTTTTAATTTCTTACGAAAATCATGTCTTTTGGACATTTTTAAACAATGTTCAGCTAAAAAATAAGAAAATTTTAAAGAAATTTTAAAACTTAGTGCAGATATAAAAAAATTGAATATACGATCCAATCAACAGGAAATAAGAAAAATTTGAAATGGTTTGTCCACGTTTGATAACCGACTATAACCCATTCTGTATACGCCCTAACGAACATACGAAGTACAAAAAGTACTTAGTATGTTCATTTATTGGTAAACATTCATTATTTTATTTCAAGTTTCATTTTTTATGACTTATTATTTTAATATTCACTAGAAACCTTCCTTAATGGCAGTATTAATGTTTGCAAAGTGATTGAAATAAATCTGAAGTGGAAGAAATGATACGTATCCAAAATGAGAATTTCAGTTCAATTTTTAAAGTATAATCACTTTATTATATACAAAAATTTATTCATAGAGATTTATACATCATTACAAATCCCTTGAACAAACACGCATTTTTTTCAGGCAACTGGCGCACACGTTGAACCGGAACTGGTCTCGTCCATCTGTAAGGATGTAGGATGAAAAAAGCTGGAATGGAATTGAATCCTAGTGGAAGAAGCCAGCCGTCGCGGCCGACCATTTACAAGATGAAAAGAGGAAACCCAACAATTTGCAGAGGCAAATTGGATGCAAACAGCCCGTATCAAAGAAATGTGGAATCTGAGAGAACAGAAATAGCCCTTTGACCCTTCTAGATAGACATAATAAAACTTATCCTGAACTTAATGTTAACTTTATGTTGTAATTAATATTGTAAACATTTGATAAATGTGATGTAATCATTAAAATTCTATTTATATTTTTTGTTATTCAGATATCAATTATCGAATTTGAAATATGGTTGGTAAAAAAATTTAAGAAAAGTAAGGAGGAAAGTAAAACCAACAACAATTCAAACACACACAAAACTAATAATCAATCAAAAGCCAGAAAAACATTTTGACTCCACAAGCATAAACAAATAACTATACACAAGTGAGGAAAACAACATTCTCAAAAATTCATCCCCTCTTCCATTCGGAAAATTGATCGTATCTATATATTAAGCCGAATTAAATGAAAAAGCCAACAGTTTTCTCGGGATATATCGCTATCTCCCACTTGTTTGCAACTAATGTTTTATGAATGTAGTTTTTCTAAAATACTACGAGTCGAAGGCGATAGATAGGGAGGAATGGAGAGGGTTGAAAGTGGGTGAGAGTGATTGCCAACGAGAAAGAAACCGGGATTTATGCCGAAGAGGGAATCTGTATTTATGCGCCCCCCGCGTACCATTCGGCTAGTAGTGGTTTAGAGCAAAAGTCAGTAAAATACGCTATTAGCGGATTCAGCTTTGCGGTTTACTCGGCCAATAAATTTAACGCAACGGTGAAATATTGGCCAGACGGGGTCGTGGTTGAAAATTTCAGAAAGGTCGGACACAGATGGCGAGAAAAGAAAAGATGCGAGAATTTACTAGGATGAACTAAGCCAATTTGCCGGGTTTTTCTCTTCTAGTTTTTCTTTCTATTCTAGCTTTACATGGATCTTTAAATTCATGGAAATTGCTGGCTGGACGTTTCATAAAGGTAAGAAAATAATGAAAAGATTTTCTTTCTTCTTGATCCTATAAACCGTCCAACTTTGCACTTTTTTCATACTAATACTTCATTAATTAATTATTGCAAAATCTATGCATGCTAGTATACATTTAAAATCAGAGAGTAAGTAACCAGATCGAGACGCTCGAATGGCCCTCGAACCTCCAACTTTATATATTGCAAATCTGCGCTTTAATGAGTTGCATCGAGACAGTGATGTTTTTTGTTTCTTGATTTTTTAATAGCTTTGTTCTTTCCATATTAACCAGAGAACGGATATACAGTATGTCATATTTTTGGTGGAAGGGAAAGGGTCGAAAATTTCAAAGGGCGAAATGTGGATATCGAACTCACTGCCGCGGAATCTACGAGCCGAGAATCTGACAGTGTCTCATATAAGTCGATGTTATTTGAGGAAGTTGTTGCAAAGTTTTGAGTTAGTTAAGTTACAATTGGTACCGTTATCTTGAGGAATTAATTTACTAACAATTAAAATGATAAATAAATAATTAACTAAATAGGATCGTAGTTAAACAATACGAGAAGGAAGAAAGAAATAGTTTTTTGAAAATAACTTGAGAATGGTTGTGCCCAATTAAAAATCTTTTGCACCGTTAAATTTAGCGTAAAACCCCTCTCAAAATTTGTTCAATTGTAAATACCTTGCTATTTGAAATAGATGAGGCTCTATTCGTATCCCGCTTTTCTGGATAGGTAGAACCAACATTTTTGTTTCACGAGAAAGAAGACGAAAAATAAAAATTTACATGTCTGATTGAAAAGTCTGTAATTCATAAACGGCTAAAAGGATTTTAACGTAGAGTTTTAGCGACTTATATACCATAACAAAAAATATATCCATGATACATGTAAAAGATTTCTATAAAAAAAAATATATAAAATAAAATATTTTTGGCAAAAATTAATCTCGTTTGTTAAAAGGAAATAATAGTTCGATTTTAATGTTTGATACAGTTATAAAATGCACTTGACAACTTCTTTGAAACGAATTATCTAATACGAAAATCGGTTTCTCAGGCATTAAGAAAAAATCGATCAGATGTTGCACTTGGAATGTCCGTCGCGCAGAAGTTTGTCGAAATTGTCATTCAAAAAATTAATTTACATCGATTTCCGCAAAAGTCGGTATCTACGGTGTTTTTAACGCTTGAATCAACAATGATGTAAAATCCAAGTTTTGATCTTTTTCTGAATATTTTTTTCGCTGGTATATATATGTAATAATACTGAACTGCACTAATCAACGTCAAACTTCTGACATTTGCTTGCTAACAAACCTAAGGAGTTTCTGTTAAAAAGTGAGGATAAGTAATTCCATAAATACCTCACTTCTTCAATAACAACGTGTGAATTATAAATAGACTTAATGGAATTCTTAATAAATCTACTTAATCGGGGCAGCGGAACAAAAAGGGCTGTACTCTCAGGCATTAAGATATTCAAAACAGCATTGCCCTCCATAAAGAAATAACGATTTACTTAAAATCAAATACTTAGGTCTACACCCAGACAGCAAACTGACCTCGAATCCCTTCACGACACTTAGGAGACAACTTCACAGAAGATATAGACAACTACGAAGACTTTTAGGGCCAAAATCCGTCTTGACCGTCAAAACTAAACTAACCTTATACAACACATCACTGCGGCCACTTTAAACACAGTGAAATTGTGCGGTTCCACCAAGCCGTCCAACATCCGGCGCATCTAATCCATCCAATCAAAACTCCTCAGACAAATCCATTGTAAACCAACTGATCTATTCACGATTCGAAATGTTTCATTCTAACCTCTCGATTCATGCAAACCATACTGCTCGAACCCTGTCTACAAATTCCCACTCCGTCGCCTTGATCGACGATACCACGAACTTCATTGCCCCTTAAGCCCTCATTGAGTACCAGCATTGGCTGGTCCCTTTTGGAATGTTTCTTCCGGGGGCAGTGCTGGCACTAGCATTTGTAAAATGTACGAGTAAGTAAGGGTTCAAATAATTTTTTTTTAAATAAATAAAGCGGACCAACAGTTCGGCATGACACAGATGTTGTTCAGGTTTAGCCTATTCCAGTTATGTAAAATGTATACATATCTAATATTTCTTGAATAAACACTTCTCTCAATCTATTGTTACCTCATTTTCTGTTTTGAAAAATTTAAAAATTATCTTTAAATCCCCACCTAAAATGTATGTGTATTTATATTAATTGCTTTAGGTTTAAAAACATACGTGGTCGGAGATATTTATATTTTATTCATTTGAAATTACTCGGATCTGTTTTGCTTTTCATTGGTATGCTACGATACTTCACCAAGTGTACTCTTCTATGTCTATAACTGAGTGATGACTGATTTATATAAGCTCAAATCTGTGCACGAATGTCCATACGTAAACGCATGCGCAGAGTTGAGTCTATCACTTCTCACAGTTGTCACTCTTCCGCGTGGACCTCGAGTCAAGGAGGAAGTCGAAACCCTTTCTAACCGGAAAGATCCCGGAAGGTGCAAGTTGGAGTGGGCGAAGTCAGATGGGCTTGAGCCGTGAAACCGTCCGTAAAACGAGTTAATGAGATTTGGAGAATAAAATTGAATGCAGGCAAAAGAAATACATTCAATTAAGCTAATATTGTTTGTTTAATTGGTCGAAGGATTATCAATCTATTATAATTTATTTCTAACCGAGGATTATTCTTTCAATTTGTTTGTTTTCCCTTAACTTTTTACTCTACTCTCTCTACACTAATTCCACCATGAAAAAACAACTTGGCTGTCAAAAACTGGTAGCAAAAGTTTTAATTCATAGCAATGAATTGAATATCTAATTTTACACGCAATGAAATGATTATAAATCGTTATTTAGAGATTAAAAAATATTATTTTTTGTGTTAATATCGTTGTTGGTTAAGATAAAAATTAAAATGTTCTAAGGCGCAGAATATTCTAATTTAGTATAATTTAAAATCAACAAATCAACAAAATACTGCTTTTTTGCATATTTTAATAAACCTTCTAGCAAAAAAAGTCATACAAATAATAAAAAATTAAATTTGACATCAGTGTTGTGCTTAAGAAAGATTATGAAACCCTCAGATAATGACTTTTACGGAAATCGGTGTAAATTAAATTTTTGACTGATAATTTCGACTTACTGCGTGAATTTAATTCCTAGTGTTTGTGGTGAGTAGTGACCTTATTATTCGATAATTATCCAGAAATCGTGAGATGCGGTTTGATGTGACGTATGTTTTAGAAAAATATTTTCTTTATCGTGCCAACGTTTCGATCTTTATTGAGTTCATCTTCAGGTCCTGGGATTTACAAACATTGTTTCCATTTAAGAAATACATGTAGGATGTGGAAAAAATGTGAGTATAGTAATAATAGTGAAATACTTTATTGTTATTTATTACGTTGGAAGGTTAATCAATATCATTAGAAAACAACATCACTTTTTATTGCTGGATTCAACTTGATGTATTGATAGCTAACTGGCCTTGATAATATTAATCGTAATTCCGCCAGAAACTGAGATATCATTGTGAGGGGGAAGAAGATCGTTGATAACCAATTTAGTTGTCATCACTCCGATTCCTGAGATGAGTGAACGGTCCGTTAACAGAAATCATCAAAGTTTGTTCTCAAAATCATTATATCCTGATCGAATTTCTCCTCTAAGTTCAACTTGATTCGTTTACAGCTTTTGATATGTCGTTGCTAAATTAAGAAGTGATAATATTTATTCTGTCAGTTGATAGAACTAAGGTGTAATAAACGTGTAACAAAAACTATTTATCATTCTCAACTTTGTATAGTGATTGTAACATATTATGTACATGTATATGGTGGTATTTAATATCCATGGTCAATTAAATAAAAATTTCCCCCACTCAACGTTAGGAGAATGCGAAATCAAATACAGTTTAATATCAAGAAAGGAGAGAAATAACCAGTACAGCAGTTTAGCAGAAATATTGCCAAAACGTCGCTAGCAAAAAACCAGCACTTACACTTTAGGAAAAAACATACAAATTAAACAATCCATAATAGAAAACCTGAAGGAATGTACAAAAGAAAAAATTATATAAATCATAAACTGATTTTGCTTGATGGTAGATGCAATTTTATATATCAACCAACGTTTTGGCAATCCATCTTTGGAGTAAAAAACCCTTTAAAATCATGTAATAATAGTGTAATTTTTCTCCAAAAATGGAAAAAATTTCAAAGTAAAGTAAAAAATATTATACACGTCCAATCAGCTTTTGAATTGCCATAAAATGGAATGAGGTTTGGCAAACAGCTTGCAAAAAACAACAACAGTCATTTGGTTTGATATTTATTAATCACATTTCATGTTCGAACTGCCTTGCGGAATGATGCAAACTTGCTCTTTTTAAAAACTCTTCACCGGTGAGATAGAGTCAAGGGAGGTGGATTGACAATCATTTTCCATCCTTTGCGGTAGTTATTCAACTGAGGTTGCTTATTTAATAAGTTGATGATATTCACAGTTTAAAAATAAAATAGTTGCAACAAAACAAGTATAACTAAAACATTGTTAAAGCATAAATTGTTAGAAGCGACTGTTCATAGATTTCATAAATCCGTTAATTGTATAGTTTTAATATTACCCGTTCTTGTGGATGCTTTTTAGTTTATGAAATATATCATTATTTCTAAAAAGTTATACGCAGTTATCCTGTGTTCATTGTATCTAGTAGCAAAATGGTTATTACCCCGCTTTCGATTTAATATTACAATTTGAAACCACGGTCGAATAAATGCGTTGCCTTTATTTTTAAAGTGGCAAAAAGGACGTCCACCGTTTTCCCGTAGAAAACGTTTTAGAATTTAAATTGTTTCTGTATTAGTGCAGAGCGGTTTGACAAATGTAACGATCCAATCGTGAGAACTGTCCGTTATTTGCTTTGCACACTTATCAGAGAGAGGATTTCTATCAGCGATAAATCATTCAGGAGAGCGAACATGTTGTTTTTATTTCTAAACGTCCACCATTCAAAAAATCATATCGGTTTTATATGCCGACGCACTTGCAACGTGAGAATATTAATGTTATCATTAATTAACATTAATTGTAGCATTTTTGCTTCAATGCATTAGTTTCAGTTTCATATTTAAATTTAATATCTCCTCCTGAAGATTGTTCGTTCATAGTAAGAATTAGCACAGGATTTTCAGACGCCAAGACGTCTCGAAGGGAAGCCATCCAATCACCAATCTTTACATATTTTATGGCTGGCAAACCTACACACCAAGTGAAGACATTCGCGGATGATACCTCATCCCTTTCCTCATAACCTGCCTCTATTTACAGCAGAAGCAACACTCTGACCTCATTACAGACTGATACATACGTAGTGGCGCATTAAGTAAACGATAAAAAAAGAGCAGTCACGGATATCTAACCTGCCCACTAGTTTACATACACACGTCATCCAACAAATCAATTTGCAACCTCAGTTTCCACTTCGACAGAAGACCTACATGGAATACACACATAAAACAAAAAAGACCTCTCAACCAAAGATACAGACTACTCAGACTCTTAAGTGAATCTAAATCCACTAAGTACAAATCATCCACAACGACCATTCGTGAAGGATATGATCTGAACAGGATTCTACAATTTCCACTCCAAGCTCTCCATCCAAACCAATCCACTAGTTTCAGTTCCCTCTCATCAACGTCCCATTCCAACAATCCTACATGCCTTAAGCCGTGAACACCCTTACCCGATGCTACGCCATGCGACGCTACCCGACGCCTTGGCACGTTATGGTAGGGTGTGCACATCTATGCGACGTCAAGCGCACGTCACGTTCAATCACATAGCGTGTATCACAAATCAGTATAAAATCGCAACGCCTCTTTTGTTCTCAATGCATTATTTTGAGCAACACCATGTAATAGATTGTTAGTTAAATTTTATGAGCACAACCATGTAATAAATTGTTAGTTAAATTTTATGAGCACAACCATGTAATAAATTGTTAGTTAAATTTTATGAGCACAACCATGTAATAAATTGTTTGTTAAATTTAATTATTTTAGATAAAGTTATTCCGGTGTTTTGATAAATTTTCTGCCTAACCATCATAATTAATTTTTTTTTAAAGTCATGAATTTTTGATCTTATTTAATTTGGTTTATATTAAAATAAGAATGTTGTAATTAATATAACGTCAAAATTACATATAATAAAAATATGAGTGTACTGTTCTGACGCTACTTGAACCAACTGTGCTGAACTGCATTTAGCTTGGTTCAAATAACAAATTGAAAAGAGTCAATAAAATTCTGATACATTTAGCAAAGGTAGATGACGACGGTTGGACTAGCCGAGGTACGGGAGGACAATGAAGTTAAGGAAGATGTTTTGAGGACTATGAGAGTTAGCTTCTCCTTCTCCCTCCCCCTTTTAGATAAAGGACACTAATTGTATATTGTCTTGGCCGCTCTTGCTTCCTTCCTATTCAAATCCGGGATGCTTCCGCCGGCGAAGATGAGGAGCAAAGAGGGGTTTGTAAACAAAAGACCAGGAGGTGGGCCTACAACTCGGAAAGAAGTTTTGCCGAGGGTGTTATCTAGAAGAAGACGAGGCCTACTACGGAAGGGCCCTGATGGAAAAACTTAATAATATATTTCTCGTAAAGAAAAGCCAGGAAAGTTAAAAGTTAGGCGGCGATTCAACATCGCAAGGCCAAAGAGCCCTTGCCCCCTTCCTTTCCACGTTAATGAAACAGCAAAATTCAGTTTTCCTCCTTATTTTTTCCTTATACTTATTTATTTAAGAGGCCGTTTTAACTCGCTTCTGTTAATGCAAGAATTGCTTTTGTTCCATTTTCAAAAAATGAAAGCAAAAATGCCGGATACTCTTGATCTTTTCTTACACCAACCAATTTCATCATTATGAAGCAAAAAAGAACAATTTCAGTCTTGTAATGTTTTCACATAAAATTTGCTTCAGATCGTCTTTAACGTCATATTTTTCTTCTTTAAAAATGTTTTCAATATATTAAACCATAATGCTACAGATTCCTTTTACACTTTTGTTGAATTCTGAACACATGATCGATGCAACAAAACATAAATAAATAAAGGAACTGACCAAATAATTTAACACTGTTGTTCAATTAAAATATGAAATGAACATGAATGAACTGGAACAAACAAATCGCAGTTCAATTTGAATGTACACGGAAGGGAGGTAAATTTGATAGCGCTAAGAAAGCAATTAGACTAATATAAGATCGTAATAAGTTTACTGTACGGTTTTTAACAACAATAAAATTATAAGATAAACAAATGTTAAACGTTTTCTTGGGGTCTGTTAGGTGACGAATCATTAGTTCCACAGTTTCCGGGTTTTTTTTAGCCAATCCTCACTGCTTTAGTTTGCCTGATGCTTTTCGGCTTCTTGCGGGCAGAAGCCGGTTAGCCCTGAGAGGGATGGTCTTACTTCTAATATCCTTCACGGCCCTACCCTACACATGTAGGGTGATATATTTTTCACAGTTTTAGCCTCTCCGACTAATGTGATGTTATAACATCTTGGAACGAGAGCGCCTGTAACTGGCATGATCACCATATTTATCCTAGGACAGAACGTCTTAAGCAAGACTATCCTTGAGCATCAACCGTGAAAACCATATCTTCCCCTTCAGCTCTAGGTCACCTAGGTTTACTGATGAACGCCTAGTGGTATAAGTAGCTAGCATTGCTAATAGGAATGGGAAACCTTTCCGAGGGCCATTACCCGGCTGGAATAATGGTCTTCATTCTTCCATGTGATTGGGTATTCGCAGTATTGTTGGACTCATAGTGGCAACTTGTTCTGCGTCTCAATGCGGTCCCTTTGATATCGTAAGTCTAAAAACTCCGCCTGAAAAACCTTACTTCTATTACCGAACGTGCTAGTCAGTAAACCTACCTCTTTTAGGGGCGACTGGGCCAACGCTCATGCTAACCATGTCTGACTAGGAATGATGAATGCATCACTTGCTCTTGTGTGTTACGGGAAGTTACAGGACTAGAAAGTATGTGCTGATTGGAATGCAAGTATAAGCCTTTTTGACGAGCCAGCGAAGATCTCGTCCTGAGAACGCTGATTTGGATCGAAGCTGGTCGCAGCGCGTTACACTGAATCAGGCGCAGAATATAGACGCAGATATACGGTTCATTCGATTGATCAGGTTGGAAGCATAACACTGAGGACCTGAAAGTGTACTGTAATCCTCGCAAGATTATCATGGCGGGCAGGCCAACTATTAACAATTTGATGTGGTTTTGTGCGAGAAATTGTGGGAGAAAGTATTCTCCAGTTTTCAGTGCCTGGTGTCCTAATACGACTTTTAGCTTAATTATCTATCGATGGAAACTTTTCTGATGCCATTTCTTCTCGTAGTGATTCACTGAAAATGATGTGACACTGTACCACGTATGTGTTAAACATATATCATTAAGAATAGGCGGACTTAGTAAAGTATCCAGTGTTGATCAGTGCAACCCTAAAACCAGCCTGCGTTTTTTTTTTTTTTTTTTTTTTTTGGGGGGGGGACAGATCCCGCAGAAGAAAACAGATAAATAATTGTGTAAATTTTTATAAACTGAACGGTACAATATCTTGATAAAAATGTCATAACTAAACCATAAAATTTTAAAAATTTTTATCCAGTGTTTGTCATGCATAAATAAATAAAATTTCAACTCGCAGGTTTTAATTGAAATAAACTTGTTTTGACAAAACACGGGGCGCCGTATCAGAATCGGATGGGTGGAATTAATAGGGCGAAGGGGGAGGACTAATGGGCTATCCCTTCAGATATTCGCGGTCACATATTCAATTCATTTCCTGAATGGCTGGCGTTATTTCCGTTTGAGACGGCCCGTCCAGGATTTATGATTTTACATTGCTTTATACGATAGTGCAGTCCGCTCCGGATCTACCCTAGTGGAATGCGTTAGCAGCCGATCACTAGAGTAGAAGCAAATGAGTTAAGAGCTGAAATGTCTCAAGATATTTAGTGCGTGATGTATAGTTGGATATCTATTTCAGGGTAATTTCGTATGTATATTATTTTGCATACAAATGTTACAATTTCGACTGTTCGGTTAACTTCATGTTTTGAAATATGTTGATAATATATTACTTTGCTGTTTTATGTACCTTCGTACTCAAAACATGTTTTACGGGGTTAATTACTTACACTTGGTCTTATAAATTTTATTTTATAAAATTATTTTAAAAAAATTAAAATCATTAACAATGTGATTTAGAAATTGGTCTTGGTAAATGGCTACACTCTTTTTTTCGTATTATATGGAACTTACTATTGTAGAATTAACTACAACAAGCAAATATAATGTTGATACAAGATAATTAACTTGTGTTGACCTGAGAGGAGAAGTCAATCAATAGTGTCACTCCATTTTTTAAGATAGGTAAACCTAAAGTAAACACTTGGCACTCGCTATCACTCGAGTGAGATCAAGAGGCCATAGGTGTTTCAGTCGGCGGTGTGGAGTATAGGGAAGTGTGGTAGAGGAAAATTTTGTACGACTGAAGTGAAATGTGGTGAGAAAAGTGGTACAGTCTGGGAGTTGATGAAGCGCCGATTTATCGTTCAGTAGCAGGAAGAGTAAAGTGATGATGGGGTAGCTGAGATGCTTACTGGTTAAAAGGGAGTTGGGCATGTTGCTAGTTTTTTTTTTGGCAGATGGATATTCGTACACTGTCTCAGGGCGTCTCTGGCGTGTCACTTCTTTACGATACATCCTCGGAGGTTAGCTGGGTGATTTTCTTGGCAAAGAGCTCATTTAGCCAGTATCATCGGGGGCATCACACGAAACCCACTGAAGTATTACTCTCCACATTTAACACTTATTACGTGCAATATGATGTGGTGTAACCTTATTACTAGCACCTTTTACACTATACAGTCTAGAGTTGTTTGTGTGGTTCCTTGACTAGAATCCTCGTGTAGAGTAAAAGTTGAATTTTGTATTTATCTCGATTTTTGTTTGCTGCTCAAGATCAACTAAAAACAAAGGAAGAAGACTTTTTTAGGCATGGTGGACAAAATTTGTCACATTTCTTGCAAAAATACATGCATTGCCTGCTCTTCTTTGATGATTTCTTGTGGGGTGTTGTGGTAGAGAAAGCGGACAACTACGCAGAAAACATTATCCTGTTTGAGCTAGTCCGTTTGGTACTCTACGTTCTTTCCTGACAGATAGTGGATTATCAATGTACTTGTCAACAGTTTGCGATGACATGAAGACATCTTTATTTCATGCCTTGTATGAGAATTTGTTAACCAGCACTTTAGTAGTCCTTGCAAAGCTTGACGTAGCTAAGATGCTGGCAGAGGTGGAGGTTTTGGAGTTCGCTACGTCATTTCATCGTCATTTGTTATGGATAGTGCAGAAACGAGTTAGGAGTAAGAACTCCTTGAGGAGCAGTATCAGCCGTTCCATTTGTTGTCAGTACTTCTGGGTTGGAGCACGTACGTGGGAGAAGTTGTTAGCCATTCCATTGTAAACCTAGTGTGTAAAACAGAAACAATGTATGAAACACGTTTGTCGGAAAAGTTCAAGTTGGCCGGCGGTGTTATAAGTCTCCATAACAAAAGAACATGTGAATGCAATGAAAATCAACTAAATAAATAGTGCATGAGTGATGTCTCGACCGTGGTACCATGTTCCTTTGTTTTCACATTTTCAAATTCAATCGAATTATATTTCGTAAGATCTGTGTAGTGTAAAATAATGTCTAATGGTAATACCATAAAAGTATAAACGGTTAATCAAAGTTTTCGTAAAGATTTATTTAACAGGTTTTAATTTTAAAAACAATGCGTAACATCCTAATGATTAAATATTTTCCTTGAAAATAATGTTTTAGACAATAAAAGTCAATAAGATGTAAATGAGTTTTAATCGTTGAGACATTAAAATTCAATAATATGTTTCTTAGACAATAAAAGTCAATATTTTTTAAATAATTCGTAGCATTAGCAAAGTTGTTTTTCCCGTTGCTTTAAATAATGCGCAATAACTCACTCGTCGATCATTCGCAGAAACATGGAAAAAAATGGAAAGTCTAAACGATTTCATTTGTTTTCCTGTTCTGTAAATAAAGGGTTTATAATGTAGTAAAATATTTTTTGTTGTTATTACGATATAAATTTTGTATTACCACTCATTATATGTTAATTATTATTACTTTATATTAATACATTAATTTCAACCGGAGTTTCAAACATTTCTAGATTTGATGATCTTTGTTATAAACAATTCTATTTGGTTGTCCCGACAGATTTTTTGTAATGAAAACAAATCACAACACGACAAAACCTATTTAATTTTTTCCAACAAATGTGCAGACAAAACGACGGACAATGTACACTCGCATACACGAAAGAGTATTGTTACAAAATTAGAAAGAGAACTAGTTCCCCAAAATTATGCCAAACATACCACAGACATTTAAAGATATGAATAGAAATAAAAAAGTTTCATTATTATATACAACGTGGTAATAATAATTATTGTTTACAACAACCATAATAACATACTGTGCTACTAATCTTTATACCCTCTTTAGTTTAAAAATAAAGAAAAACAGTTCCGGTTTTTCGGTTAATTTTCTTTCAAACCAACATTAATACTTTTTAGTAATAAAAAATAAAGTAAAAAAAAGTAATAAAAAATTCTTTCATTACTAAAATCCTTATTTACACAATCTTGCCCTGCAATCGTTGGGGAGGGGGGTATCTCAAGATATTTTGAGGTGTGCTCAGGGGTTAGAAAGGGATGTAACTTGAGTTCTTTATTATTCTCCTTTTTTCTCGACGATATCCCTGATTGTCTTGAATACGTTACGGAAATATTGAAATAAAGATTCTTTTGTATGCGGACGATATTGTAATTCTGTCAGACTCACTGGCTACCCTGGAAAAAAAATTAATGCCTTAGATACTTACTGCAATAAATGGAATCTTTCGGTCAACCTAAACAAATCCAAATTATGGTTTTTCGTAGGGGAGGCAGGCTTGCGGCTAATGAACGCTGGTATTTTCAGGCCTCTCGCATAGAAATAGACAATGAGTATAAATATTTGGGTCTAACTCTCACTTCTAAACTTTCGTTCAATATTCATCTCAAGCTAAAGACTCAAATTGCAAAATATGCAATGAATTCAATTTGGGCTAAATTCATTTCCAATAATCTTGTCCCGGTGCAGTAAATACAAATTGTTTTTGGCTATTTGCCGCTCGATTGTGTCCTATGCTTCCCAGGCTTGGGGTCCAGTTTTATGAAACAATTGAATCCTTACAACGCTATTTTATCCGTAAAATTTATCACTTCCCTTCTTTCACCCCTAACTACATGATCTATCTCGAGACCTCAGCTGAACTTTTGTTCCAATTTACATTAAATTTACATACTTCCTATGTCTGCAGGGTCCTAAACCTTACGAACTACCGCCGTTCCAAGAATATTGCGCTGGAAATCATAAGGTCAAAAATGTCATGGTTCTCTTCCTGGAATACCTTGGCGAGTTACTTTATTTTAATTATAATCCAATATTTAGCAGAATGCCCAGTTTTAGCAGAATTCCGAGCACGGCATATATATANTTACGAGGGTTCGCAACAGCAAAGGTTATATCAACCATCGAGATGCCGGTGTTTTTGAAAAAAAAAAAAAAACATTTGTATGTCCGGTTCGAATGCAGGGCCGCTGGATTCGAACCCGGGACCTTTACTTTACAGTGATAAGCGCCGTGTCAACTAACGCCTAAACTGTTCCGGCCACCGACGCCCCTTAATCTCTTTATTAAATAACCCCGACACCTTAAATTCAGTAAAGTTTTGCGATGGAAGCCGGAACTACAAGAAAATACTGTTGTTTTTTTAAATTATTAAATGTTTATTGTACATATCAGAGACACCCTGGTTATTTATATGTGCATAAATGTATGTAAATATAATTAGATATGTTTTATTTTAGTTTATTTATATAGTTGTTTTTTCTCCCTTTTGTTTATTCTTTGAGAAGAAATGTGTTGTCTGCTTATTAAAAATTTATAGTCTGACTCCGGCAGATGGTTGATAACACTTATGTATTTTTAGTTATGTACTTTTTTCTCTCTTTTGTTTATCTAATAAAGCACTTTTTCATTCATTCATTTTATTCATACTTTTTTATTAAAACTCATGGATTTCTGATCTAATTTTATTTTCTCTACTTTAAAATAAGTAAGTTGTAATTTATATAATAATAAAAATACATATAGTTTGAAATGAGCAGAAAATACTGTCCGGATTTTGTTTTTGAGTATAATTTCAAGTGTGAAATCAATATAACAAGAACAAGTACAGTGGTTAAAAAAATTCAGTAATATTCCCGGTGCTACGGTTGCAAATTTTATTTATCAAGTCACTTAGAAACCAACAACGTCCTTACCTCCTACATATTTATAAGGGCGAGGTGTGTTGGAACTCGTAGAGCCGAAACGCCGCGCCGGACCCCAGATAAAATTGAATCAGGCTCTGCCTCCAAATTGTGATATATACACTCTGGATACAATTTAATCTACCTTTCTAATTGTTAATTAAACGAACTCCGATCGGCCATAATTGTTATGCAATATTCACCATTTACGAGATTACCACAAAGTTAGTTAACTACGAAATTAATTAAATGACACGTTAAATTACAATTTTGCCTATTGTAATTACAACGTGTATGAAATATATATTAGGTTATTCAACACGACCTGCAAAGCTGCCATATGAAATTATCTGATTACAGAAACACAAAGAGGTCCTCGAACGAGTTTCAACAGTCTGGTTCCATTAATTAATGCTATATGCCTCATAGCGATTATTGCACATTTTCAAATATATACTGGCACGTCTGTTGTCCTAATTTTGTTTTAAAAATTGTTCAATAATTACATAGATCCATTCTAAATAGGCGAGGTTTATTCATGAATTGGGATTCGAACGAAATTCAGCTATGACAAATCAGTAATGTCAATGTCTTTAGAAAAAAGTACAAACTGACTAATTATCATCGGAAGATTATATAGAACGGTCGAATACAAGTAAATATCCAATTTTGGTCAAACTGTTCCAATATTAGACACTCTATCCTAATTGTGAAACTTGATCTGAGGATGTTCCGCTTCACAATGGCGAATATCGAAGCCCTTAGGATGTCCTTAATGGTTTAATCTGACCTGATAACATCTCAACATCACGTTTCCAAATATTTAACATCACGGATATCTTAATTTTATTTGCATATATTTATGGATTTCTTATATTTTCTTATTATTTCTACGAACCCTCTCAGATAATTGAGACGACGCGATTTAAACTTGACTAAAGGCCGCACCACGCCATAAAACCACATTACACAAATTTCATTATTATATTGTCTATATACAATAAGCATTAAAAAATATTTAAGTTTTTGTTTTAAAACATTATGTCACCATTAAGAGAGTAAATTAATTGGGCACTCTCAACACGACAGACAATAATGACACATCTACACAGAAAACAAACACTTTGAGCCCTGAAGATGATCTCAATAAAGATCGAACGTTGGCACGATAAAGAAAATGTTTTTCTAAAACCTACGTCACACCAGACCGCATCTCACGATCTCCAAATAATTAAAAAACAAAGTGAGAGAGAAATTAAAAAATCCGGCACAGTTTGCATTTGCCTTTCAAAAAAAGGAAAGTTTATAAGGCAGCTATTTACCCTGTGATTTATCCTTAATTTCACTAGATTACGACAACTCTGCTGCTGGCCAACTTGAATCCGTTAAGACGTCCTCTTGGGAGGTCCAATTCCCTGGGTCACAGGGAGGGTCGCAAATTCTCTTTTGCATAATTTAAACCTTCCCTTTGACTCTTTCAGCCTTGAAAGGTGACCGTTTAGTATATATATTTTATCAACACATTGAACAATTTAAATTTTATCTTTTCGGACTAAACTAGTTTGCGTTTTAAGTTCGTCTTAAAGAAAAAATTTAGTAATTTTTTGTTCATTAATAAATACAATCTTATTAAATGTCGCAAGATTTTGAAATTCTTCCTCTTTGTGATTTGTGAGTAAAATAAATTTGTATTTCGTCTCACCAGAAAGCCCTTCTTCCGATTCATATTGTTCACACGTGTGGAATTTAATTAATCCAAGACCCAGGGAAGGAAAGCGTATACAATCGCCTCTTTTCAACAACAGTCGAGCGAGTGAGGGGATGACACTCGCTCTTGTGAAAAATGATTAAGGGGTGAGGGTCTTTCTCGGCATAGAAGAGTTTTATTTTTTTATGAGACAATAAATCTTTACAAAAAATGTGGAAATTAAACCGAACATTATCGCGTAAAGGGTTTTTAATTGAAAATTATAAGCTGTAGAAATTAACCACATCGAAAGACATTCTTCTTAATTTGACGGAAAACGGATCCTTTCGACCAGAAAAGTCGCGGAAATACTTCTTATCTGATAATTACTCTATCAATTTCCTTCTTGATTTTTTAAATTTCCTATCGATGTATTGTACAAAATAAGTTTACCACATACAATAGTACTAAAATTAAAGAAAACATCGTACTTTATAAAACAAGACGAGGATTTTATTCTAAAATTTAAACGCTAAACAAATTTATTACTTAAATAAAAAAATGGCATACTAAATGGTGGGACAGTGGGACATTACACATCAACACGTAACAGTTTCTTTTACCATTTCTTTATAAGTATATACATTCAACTATTTTTCTCTGCCTTTATCTCTCTTCCTCTGCTTTTCAGTCTATCAATGTTACAAATGTAAATTTTCTGATTTTGTTTACGCTAAAAAATTTACTCTTTAATTGGTGTATCTATCCGCCTGTCTGCTGTCTGTCTGTCTGTCTGTCACTCTCTCTCTCTCTCTCTCTCTCTCTCTCTCTCTCTCTCTCTCTCTCTCTTCGAATCGAATGAAATATTTATAAAATGAAACAAAGTAATAATTAATAATACAATTATTATAAACAAATGAAACAACTTAAATTTTGTCCTTTAAATTATTGTTGGTAAATATTCAGATTATAATACAACCTCTAATTTTGTACAGATAGAATGAAAGTTAATGGAAACGTTTACCTAATAAAAAATAGTTCTAGAATTGGTGAAAAAACGCGTTGAAACAAAACGTGATCGTCGCGAGATATAACGCTGCATCTACACATTTTATAAGACTATTAAATAATTAGACGTTTTTTAAAATTCACTTTATTTTTTGCGGGGTCTGTCTGTCCCTTTTTTAAGTTTCGCTCAAATTTCATTTTACTATATAGTCCTTTCCCACTAATTTTCTCAAAGGCAAATAAACATTTATGATGAATGAAAAAATGAACATTACTGCCATAAATTTTAAAAAGTAATTTTTTTTTCTATTTATGTACAATTCAAAGCCGCGAGTATTTATGAGGATGAAAATTCGTAAACGGGTAAAAGCCAAACTTTCAATTAGCTGGACGATTAAAAAACGTCCCAAAAAATTATGAAAATCCTCGTATCGGCTAACTACCTAAAGTATTTTTCGCCTGCAATAACGCCACTTCGATATAAATTAATTTTTTTTTACAAAGCTCATGGAATCTCGTAACACGTCTTTTTTGGAGGAGACCTAGGAGATTTATTGACGAGAAAGGCATATTTAGTCGTTTTCAACCGCGTATAAAACTTAACCGTGAAAGTGTAGCATTGGTATAAATCAGACAACAAAGGTCGCGAGAGCCGCCCCATGGGATGCAAAATGGGGATGAAATTCAATATCGAGAGACCGCATCGTCCTTGGCTATCTCAAATTCATTTCTCTGTTTTGTATCGTGCCCCTCTCATTAATATTTATAACTGTAGAAATGAGTAAGAATTTCATATCTCAAAAAGTGTAATTTAATGACTAATTTTTACTCTGAGACGTTTCTTTATAAATGTTGAACTTTTGAATTTAAATTGGTTAATACAAAACAGAGTCTACAAATCATCAAGAAACCAACACTTTATCTGTTTATTTTTAATTACATTTTCCTTTTCTAAATTATGTTGGGCTTTACCATTTAATAACATAATAAATTAATCTGATATCTTGAGAACCTGATGTGACGTAGGTTTTAGAAAAACTTTTTTTTTTATCGTGCCCACGTTTAGATCTTTATTGAGATCATCTTCAGGGCCTGGGATTTACAAACAATGTTTAAATATAACAAATACATGTAGGATGTGGAAAAATAGTAAATTTATACAATACAAAAAAAATATTTTTTACATTCAATGGAAGTATTTCTACTCAAGACGTTGAGTGAGTAGAAATACTCTGATTGAATATAAAAGATATTTTTTGCATTGTATAAATTCACTTTTTCTCCACATTTTACATGTATTTATTTAATATAAACAATGTTTGTAAATCTCAGGCCCTGAAGATGATCTCAACAAATGTCGAAACGTTGGAACGATAAAGAAAATGTTTTTCTAAAACCTACGTCACACAGACCACGTCTCACGATCTCCGAATATCAATAAATTAATTGAAATTTGTCTTTTTTAAATTAATTATGTAATTATTTTTCTCTCCCTCACACTCCTTTTCATTTCAATAATTGTCTATTTTTTACTACTTAACCATCTAGATTGAACAAATCATTTTGCATTTGATTCTATCACATTCTCCTTTTATTATTCTCTCAAACATTTACTACCTCTTCCCTCTCTCACTCTCTCTCTATCACTCTCTCTCTCTCTCTCTCTCTCTCTCTCTTTCTAATTCATCTTAATTTTTTACTTTTTTTTGCCCTGTGAATCTCTATACGTATGTCTCTTTAATGTGAATCTGTAATTTCAATTGTTAATTGTTGATTCTATATAATTTTTTGAATGTATTAATTTTTCATTTTTCTCATCTATTGTAAAATGAATTTACGCAGTTGAAAATATAACCTTTCTTCTACATATTTTATCAGGAGTTATAAAAATATTAGGGCACCATAGCAAAAGAGAGGCGCGAGTTAAGGGAGGTGAGTAGTAAAGCCCTGGGGAAGATATTCTATCCGCGTGATGAGGATCGTATGTAGGCATGAGCTTCCTCGAGGGCACCAATATACAGTGGAGACGCCCTCCCTTTACAAGATCGCACGCACGCTCAAAATGTTATCACTTCGAACTTTCTCTCCGACATCCGAGTTACATTGAATAATAACGTTTTACATCTAATAAAACGAGTTGTAAGTTCGTTAGTTATAAAGTTGCCAACGCGCATGAATATTTTAGACGGGTATGAATATTACTTCCCTCACAAAACGAACAGAAACTTAACTTCAGTTTTTTAAGAGTTTCTTTGTTCCCAATTTATGAGCCATTAAATACAAATGAAATTAGGACAAGATCACGTTTTTTTAATCCGTCGATTCACTTTTTTGTAATATCACATTCAATATACCACCTTCAAGAAATGCTTCATTAAATTAGTTTTGGTACGTTTTTAAAGATTAGAATGTTTGATGGTAAAAAATTAAAATATATGAGAAATAATAACCGTTTTAATTTTATTACTAGTATTATGAGTTGGTGCTACTATTTTAAACACCACACTAGTAGAATGCCCATTTTTTTTAAACTTCCAAAACTTTATTAATACTCCTTAAAAATGATATTTAGGAAAAGTAAACACAAAACGAATACAGTGCATATGCAAGCAGTGGATTGGACAAATTTTAGCATTTTAACAACTTCTCCAAAGATATTATTTCTTGTAACGCAAATTCTTGCTTTTCAAATTTTTCCAACCTAAAATATAACTTTACAATTAATTAAGGCTTTTAGTTGAGATGAAAAAAAGCTAATGGTACGAGAGGATTCGAACCCACGACCTTCGGCTAGATACGCCGCTGCTCTACCACCTGAACTATCAGGCTGAGATGGGGAGTTGATGTCCGAGTGGATCGAGGTCACGATAGCTCAGGTGGTAGAGCAGCGGCGTATCTAGCCGAAGGTCGTGGGTTCGAATCCCTCTCGTGCCATTAGCTTTTGTTAATCTCACCTAAAAACCTTAATTAATTGTAAAGTATTAATTGGTCAAGCAGACCACGAAATTAGTGAAACTAAAATATAACCCAAACATACGGCGTAAGTAATTTTAATATCGAACAAACAAAAGTTAACTTTAATACTAATAAATATGGCGTGATGTTTTAGCATAATTTTTGATATTTTATTATTCACTTAAATAGATTTTTGTATTTTAAACGTGCATTTATTTATTACCTATCTGAAATATTACTATTCAAAGAACTACTAACTTTGTAAGCACTAGTTATTCAGATATCGTGAGATGCGGTCGGGTGTGATGTAGGTTTCAGAAAAACATTTTCTTTATCGTGCCAACGTTTCGATCTTTTATTGAGATCATCTTCAGGGCCTGGGATTTACAAACAATGTTTACATTTAACAAATACATTTAGGATGTGGAAAAGTGGATTTATACAATGCAAAATACATTTTATATTCAAACAAAGTATTTCTACTCACTCAAAGTGTTTATCTTCTGTGTAATTGTGTCATCCTTGCGTGTCGTGTTGAGAGTGCCAGTGAGATTTTGCTGTTTTATGTTTATACATGTTTCGTTTTGAAGGGGTGGGGAAGGAAGTCGGTATATAAAAGACAATTTTGTGTAAGGCGTCGGCTTCTTTGAAGTGAAAAAAGCTGACAAAGGGGAACAATGTGTTGGTAATAGTTCGGCCAAATTATCCTTTCAGGATTATATAGAAAGGGGATAAATAGGAAAAGGAAAGCTAAATTGTTGGAAAATTAGACTATGTGAAAAGTATTTGATGTGTGGAATGTAATGTAATTTATGTTATCTATATTGTATTTGATTAATGATATGGCGTAGCTGCGACTGAGTTTGCATGTATCTGATCTGTAGTTGATGCTGTGTTTATCTCTGTTGATATAAACCATTTCTAAGAAATTACGTTTATATTTGTTTTGTTCTGTATGTAATATTTTTGGATTTTTGAAGTCAAAATTGTGTTGGTGTTCAAAGTGGTGGGTAGCAAGTGCTGTAGGATTTTGCTTGAGTTTTTTGCAATCATAGATATGTTGTGATATCTGAATAACTATCGATTAACGGTCACTAATCTCTACACATTTGTAAGCACTTATTATGCCACATTTGTTGAGAGTTTTGTTACAAAAAACATTACAGTATCGTATAATCTTTAGACGTTCATAATCTTAATGAAAAGGATTTACTGCTTGGTACGCAGCTTTCACTTTTTCTAGCAAAAATGTATTTGTTTAAAAATTCCTTGTTTAACCAAAAAAATACATCAATTACTTAATCAAACATATATATGACAAACGTAGTGGAGGATTGAATATTATACATTTATATAACAAGAAATTTAAGATGGGGAATTTCTTCAACACTTACCAGGTACTTCAAAAGAATTATGTATTTGTAGGTGTACTCCACTTTTTCAAACCAATTTTTTTTTAATTTATACTTTTATGTATAAAATTACCTTCAAAACGATATATAGGGTAAATATGGTGGAGGAACACGTAGAGACTTTTAGCATTACTGTAAACAACAAACCAGTTTCTTCAAAATTGATTATTATTTGAAACAGACAGTTATTTTCACTAAAAAACTATTACAGATTTACTGATGTTACGTTGATCCAGGGAAATAATTGATATGAAAGGAACTTCGCTGAGATTACGGATTTTAACAGCATAATTTTAACCATTAATCCCTGTTTGTGTCGGGTAATAATTGACCGTATTAATTAATCTTTTTATCGGCTGAAGGTCGTGGGTTCGAATCCCGCTCGTGACACTAATTTGTCATCTCAACTTAAACCGTAGATAAAATGAATAATTAATTGGAATAATTTTTAACGTTTCATTGCTTTTTTTAATATATAACCCTGTAACATCCGACGTCTTCACTGTCACTCAAAATATCACTTTGAAAAATTGTAAGTTTGTAAAAAAAAAAAAAAAAATGGGAGGTCTCAAATATTAGCTATTAAATGGAACATTTTATATATGTTTCAATTTACTAGTGTCTTCCCTAATTTTCGCAAGACCTACTCAACCTACAAAACAATTGAACCTTCTTTTTGTTAGCTTAACCTTTTCTTTCAAACATTGCAATAATTGGTTGGTCATTTTCTTAGAAGGTTTTCCAATGAAAACTTACATTTACATTTATAGATTTTTTAGGTTCATTCAATATTGGACTAACTGTTAATGTTTTTTTAAAATTAATCTTCTATCATTAATTCAACAATCATTAGGGATGAATTTATTTACCACCCGAATAAAAGAATAACCATGCCAAACTACAGATGATATTTCCGTCTTTAGTAGTAGCATATGATATAGTCCGTGTTTGCTGTTAGTGCAGCAGTACCTTTTTACCGACGTTCGTTCGGTTGGAATAAAAGTATAACGAAGTAATCGAAAATTCGATAAATGACACGAATCGATGCTTTTGATAATGTGCTGTTTTATCGACACAATTTTTTTTTTTTTAATATATAACCCTGTAACATCCGACGTCCTCCAAATTTTCAACGAAAAGAACATGAATCTAAACCAAAAATCTGTGCCTATTCTTCACAGTTTAGTCGTCTAAAACAGTAAGGATACCATGTCCTAGTACGAGGCATTTGGATTAGAAAATATTATCTCATTATTGGAAATGTAAAAAAGTCAAGTAAGTCAATACTTACGTAACTAAGTATAAAAACAAAAACAAATCATGTTTGATCGTTGAAACAGTTCAGTGAAATTTTATGGCAGTACATTAAAATCGATAAAACTCCGAAAAAAATGAACCCAATAATTAAGCTTTAAAAAATATCATGTTTTTATACCAACGAAAATAATTTCTATACATTGAAGAACGAGGTTTAGCGGAAGTTTTGCTTGATTCTCCAAAAGAAAAGAATTTATTGGCCAGAAATATTTCCTAAGCGAAAGAAGACACCTCTGATATATTGAGCAACCCTCTCGAGGAAACGGATTTCTAAAAGGCAAATTCAATAAAACAAGTTGATTTGACATTCTTTCTACCAGCTAAAAAAATGTGTAAAGTATATACCCATTTATTTCGTGGCCCGATTGACCGAATAAGTTCTTTCAATTAATTAATCTTTATGTAAAGTATTGGTTGAAATGAAAAAGTTAGTGTCACGAGCGAGATTCGAACCCACGACCTTTGGCTCCATACGCCGCTGCTCTGATCACTAGCTATCGTGACAACTATTATAATATAACCTCAAAGACAACTACTGGAAACTTGTATCTTGTTGTCTATTTCAAAGTATAAGTATTTATGTTTATCGTTATATTAAATTACAGAATAGTTATTTTAATATGTTATAAAGGCAAAACCAGATAATAAATTTTTACTTAAATTTATTCTAATACTAATTGATTTTCCTGTGTTTTGATGAATTTTATTTTAAAATTAAAAATAAAAATTTTTAAATTATAAAAAAATTAAAATAATTTTTTTTTTAAATTTTAAAATTTAAATTTTAATATGTTATAAAGGCAAAACCAGATAATAAATTTTTACTTAAATTTATTCTAATACTAATTGATTTTCCGGTGTTTTGATCAATTTTTTAAACTATAACAATTAAATAATTTTTATTAAAAGTTATGAATATCTGATCGCATTTAATTGGTTTTAAATGAAAATAATTCTTTTGTAATTGACGTAACGATAAAAGCGCATATGGTTTGAAATAAACAATAAAATATGAGTGACCGATTTTTTTGTCTTTGAGTAAATTTAGTTATGAAAGTAATAAGTGAATCAATTAATGCTGATTTTAAAATTGTTGATTAAAAAAAAGAAAAAAAAGCTGGATCTTATCAGATGAATAAGGGCTTAGTGTACAGGGGTTCGCTTTTAGCCGTGGTTTCCAAACATACTTGTACCCCTATTCAACATCCTCCCCCTTGGAGAATGTTAATCACGTGACAAGTAAGCAGGTAATGCCCCCGCCGTGTCTCGTGTTGTTTGAAATATGCGAATTGTTTAGCCCTTGCCTCGGTGAACTTAGAATACCATTATCCAGTCTTGCCTAGTCAATTATTACAGGGGAGATAATAATGGAAATTGAGATCCTGGTCCATTGAAACTTGAGTCGTGACATCGCTGCTAAACATAAATAAAACAACCGAAATAAAAGGGTTCCATGATACTTTTACCAAGTTTGCATTTTGATCGCGTCTTCCAAAATTGTACATTTTGGAACGTACAAAATGAATAAAATCTTTACATAATAACCCATTAATAAAAATAAAGCAATAAATTCAAATATTGACAATTGAACAAATATTAGATAATAGGTTCAGATTTATTTTTTGCACTGAAGCCATCAGGCAAATTTGTTTATATTTTATGACTCGTTTTATCGCTATGCCGCTAATTATGAAAATCTTAGAAGAGGAAAGCTAACATCGGGTTTCTCTTATCATAAATTGCGAAAAAATAACCTACCTTGAACTTCGAGCGACATTTACCAAGACGGATCTGAAACAAAAAAGATGAAATTAACCACTTCGAGTATAACAGAAATGCCTTTAATTAGTTATTTCAATTTGTGATGATTATCCCTGTCGAATTACAGTTTTCTTTTGCTGATTAATTAGCTTTGTGTTTCAAAAATAAAAAATATAATAAGAAAACAGTTAAATAATTATAGATACAATATGAAAAGAATTCAAATATATATTAGTGATCACGACTTTGTTTCCTTGGCAATCAAAAATCAGTGTGATTGCCCAAGAGACAAATTTTAAACAAACAACAATACCAAAATTAATAAATAAATGAATAGGCAAATAAAAACTCAAACATACACACGCACACATTATATACAAAATAAAACTGCACATAGCTCTTTTTTTGCGCTAACTGCTAGGTTATATCGGTTCGGGATGCCCCTCGCTACTCATTCTCTCTCTCATTCTCACTCATACTCTCTCTTTCTCACTCTCTCTCTCTCTCTCTCTCTCTCTCTCTCTCTCTCTTCCTATGTCCTTACTATTTCCTTCTTTTTTCTTGCTGTATTTCTTTACAATACTATTGAAGTATAGTAATTCAGTACTGTTCAACCTGACGTATTATAGCATATATTTATCCTTACAATGTCATAAAGATTGTCTAGTACTACGATTTCGCTTCAAAAAGGAGAGTAACGTTTGTCACGGTTTTATTGCCTTCATGACAAAAAGGAGAAAAATAGACAGAATTTGCTACACGGGGCTAACAAAAGGTTAAAAGTGACTGATAGGAACAACATTAATGAACCGAGAAGTTTGTTGGTAAACGGGAATAAAATAATATTGATATGATTCATCCCCATTGTCTCTCTTTAAACATATATTAACATAAACAAAACATGGGTTACGATCAGAAACGCAAAAATATCGAGATTCAAAACTGTTGCGATATTCACGCTGAACCGGGATTGGGTCCGTCTTCTCTCGCGGATTTTTTGAACTACTCAAAAGCGTTTTGGCATCGCGCCATATACAGTGAGGAACTGTTCTCATTTCCTTTAAGTCTGTCATATTTATATGACATTATATTTGTTCTATACTTGTATACAACATTTATATGCCCTAATAGTGAAATATTTTTATCTCACATTATTTTACTTTGTGTGACATGCACATAGAGACGCAATCATCTTTCTCTTCCACTCACTCTCTCTCTCTCTTTCTCTCTCTTTTTATCTCCATTCTTTCACTCTTTCTCTCTCCCTCTCTGACTCACGCTTTTTTTCTACCTCATTCATTCTCTCTTTCCCTTATTCTCTATTGTAATTCAGTCTTTCATTTCTTCTCCCTCAATCTCTCTTATTCCAACTTTCTCTTTTCCTCTAGATCTAATTCATCTTTCTTTCTCTTTTAGGAATAAGAATTTCCCCTCTACTGTATCAAATCGAGCGGACTTCCTACATGTGTATTAATTTTATCTTAATACACATATAATAAATACTTAATAAATCTCCTATCTGCAGTTGTAAGTTTTGCTAGCTACCATAGGCAACTGCAATTGCTACGATATCTTTTACGAGCGAGATTCGAACCCACGACCTTTGGCTCCATACGCCGCTGCTCTACCACCTGAACTATCAGGCTGAGATGGGGAGTTGATGTCCGAGTGGATCGAGGTCACGATAGCTCAGGTGGTAGAGCAGCGGCGTATCNGTTCTTTTTTAGATAGCACAATTGAATTTCTCTTGACTCAATGACGCTGTCAAAAAGTACGTGTATAATATGTTTGGTTTAAAAATTCTATCTTTTTTTGGAGACAAATTGTACGGGATACCAAAGGCCCAGTTCAGTTTTTTTTAACTTTTTGCCATAACGTTAGGTGGACGAACTTCAAACTTCTCCTACATCAATTATGGCTAGTTCACTGGAAATTCCAGCAATTGTTGGAACAAGTAATTCAACCAAGAAAGTCGAACCAGATGATTCTATCATTTTAGATGCTATCAATAAAAATATTTATCAAAAGCCATTTGATAGCAAAATTGACAAGCTTAAACAAATTAAAGAAGAATATTTACATGAGAAAAACAAGCTAGTTAAGCTTAAAAGATTTGCCAGCTATTACTTTAGATCGGTGGTGCCCAAAGTGGTCCCTACGGACCCCCATGGGTCCCTGGTGTCATTCAGTGGGTCCGTGTAAAATGAAAAAATGATTTGGGGGTCTCTGAACAACGCCGTGGGGGGGCCCTCGCAAGGTTTAATATAAAATAATATAATATAAACCAGAAGTACGTTGATTATCTAAAAGTGCATGTTTAAATCGATTTTAAGCGATCTTTGATTCAGTGTTCGAATTCCTGGAACCAAAGACAATTATTTGCGACACAATTTAATTAACTCAAAAAATGACATAGTCTATATGTCTGATTTATTTGACAAATTTAAGGAAACTCATTTGAAACTACAAGGTGACCAATTAAATTTAATCAAAACTAAAAGCGTAATATCTGCGTTCGTTGCAAAACCTCTTTTTTCCAACCAAAACTTGGGAAGAGGAGAATGCTCTCAGTTTCCAAATCTTTCGAAATTGCAAATTAGAGATGAAGATTTGCTTGCTTCCTGTCAACACTTAACGGCCCTTCACACATAATTGAGCTAAAGATTTGAAGACATTCTTCACTTGGATATTCCCGACTGGGTGTTGTACCTTTTTGCGCGTGGACAAACCCAAATCCCAAACACAGATGAATCCATACTAATACAGGAGCAGCTTATTGAAATATCCACAAATGAAAAACTTAAACCAATGTTTGAACAAAAATACTAGAAATTCTGGTTACAAAAACAGATCCCAATTTTATATCCTTCATTATGAGTTATTGTACACAAGTTGTTGACTGCTTTCCCGGTTTACTATTTGGTAGAACGTGGATTCAGTGCCGTTATGAACCTCATCACAAAAGAAAGAAACCGATTAGAAATTATACACTCAAACATCTCATCACGTTCATCCAAGTCATTAATTTTTTTATTTTACTTTAAATAAAAGTAATTAATATTATAATTTATGTATAGTTATAATTTCAAAAATACTTCTTCAACAAAACTTTTTTTTATTTTTTGTTTTTATATTTATGTGGCTTTTTCACTTGGGGGTCCATGGGTCAAAAATATTTGGGAACCACTACTTCAGATGGTCATCAAGTTGTAGTCTGTGAAAATATTAAACTTAATAGATTAAATATTCAAATAATTTGTTGAAGTCGTGAGGGACGGTCAAGAATGAGGTAGTTTAGAAAATAATAAATATTAAAGTTTTTTGGCACTCTAAATACTACACACAATAATGACATATCTACACAGAAAACAAACACTTTGAGCCCTGAAGGTGATCTCAACAAAGATCGAAACTTTGGCACGATGAAGAAAATGTTTTTCTAAAACCTACGTCACACCAGACCACATCTCACTATCTCCAAATAATAATTTCTAAAATTACAATTCTTACCAAATTTGAGATAATATACACTTTTTCTACTATCAAAATCAATCTATTATATACTACTGGTAAGTTTTATGGGGAAAATATTGATGATATATAACTAACTGAAAGATTTGTGAAACATTGTTTTTTTGAAATCTAAATAAAAACATAACGGTATGTTTCGTCATAAAAAAATCAAAGTGTAAATATATGCAAAAGTTCTGTAGATTCCGATTGGTTAAAGCTCCTGTAAACACCAAATCATAAATCATTCACTGTAAAAGCAAGGTTAAACGTCTAACGGGGACGTAGTACCAATCCTTTGCTTTCCCTTAAAATATTTGAGCTGTCTTTTTTCTGTATGATTATGTTTTCCGAATTATTTCGTTTCCTGTAAAATATTACATACATAAAATTTTTTCAACCGTCTACTCTGACACAAATCAAAGTGAACAATTATAAAATACATTAAAATAGAAAATATGTTAGATCTTTATGCGTGTTTTCATATTTTTACTAACCAAATAGGTGTTATAAATTGCTGTAAAATATGCTAATTTTAAGTAATTAATCTTTATGTAAGGTATTGCTTGAGATAAAAAATCAGTGTTACGAGCAGGATTCGAACCCACGACCTTTGGTTAAATGCGCCGCTCTGCCACTTAAGCTACCGTGACTTCGGACACCGAATTCCCATCTCAACCCACCTTTCGATTTTTCCCTCGGTTTCTCACGATTAAAGTTTTATGTGTAGAGTCTAGAAATACGTTAAATTAAAACCCCTCACTAAATTTCATATCTTTATCTTTATCTATTTACACGCTTTTGTACATAAATGGATTACTATTTTTGAAATTTAATTTATATTAATCCCGTTCGTGACACTAACTTTTTTACTTCAACTAATACCTTATATAAAGATAAATTAGTTGAAAGAAGTTATTTCGTCAATCGGAGCACGAAATATACAACGGAGTTAGTAAGTAAAACGAAGTTTATCTTCTCTAAAGCTCTCCGTGGCTATTTCATTTGTAGCCGAGAATCGAATCCTCATTACACGACATTTGAAAAATGGCAAAAAGGTGGGAAAATTCGAAAAGTAGGTTGAGATGGGAAGTTGGTGTTAGAGTGGATCGAAGTCACGATAGCTCAAATGATTAGAACAGGGGCGTATTGAGCCGAAGGTCGTGGGTTCGAATCCCGCTCGTGACACTAACTTTTTCATATCAACCAATACCTTACATAAAGATCAATTAATTGAAAGAAGTTATTTGGTTAATCGGACGACGAAATATATTGTGGATTTAATTTATAATTAAACGAAAAAATCTTCATTTTTTTATTAGTTAAAAGTGCAGATTCTTGTGACATTTTCCTTATGTACGGTACAAATACACAGAGAAACTCAAGTCTGACGTCAAATGGAACATAAACCTTCATCATCTTAGCATCAGCCCCTCTCGTAATTTTTAAAATGTAAATTTTTAACGGATTCAAGGCGACGGCGCTGCGTAGGAGTCGGGATTTTTAGTGAGAAGGCCGCGGACAGGATATGAAGAATTCAATGTATCTTGTTTGAAACGGACATGTCCCCAAACGCGTCTAAAGTTCCTCCCAGAACACTGTCCTTTTTCATTTTTAACGGGCGGCTTGGTCGGGATGCGAGTACGTACATGACTCAGGGCTCAACCCACTTGTCCCCTCGCCCACTCGGCCCTCCATCCCCTGGGCTACGGCTGAAAACCGAAGTTGGCCTTAAATTAATAATAGAAAGGTGAGATGACTTTGGCCCATGATTTAGTCAGTGGATACGTGGCCGCATTCGGCCGCACAAGACATACAAACTTTGTTTCGAACCAATTTAACTCTCCGGGCATAATTTAATTTTGATCAGGAAACCTAAAGTGAAAGTCAAATTTTTTACGATGAAAAAAATTGCGAAAAACCCTCAGTAATGTCATCATACAAGTAGCACAAACTCTCAACTCATTTACGGGCGTCACTGCTTAGATAATATATAATGAAAAATTTGATACCCATTTAATAGAAAAAGCCTAGGATTACTCATAATTGACCCTTAACTTATAGATTAAATGTTTTTTTATTTAATGATGAGTGGAGCAGGTTGGTTGCACAGCGAGCGATGTTATTTGCTACACAAGAGATTCTGGGTTCGAATCGTGGCATATAATTAATAATATCTACGTGATTTATCTTATTATGTAATAGCTAATCATCTTTGATACTATGATACACAGTAGTAGTTATAAGGAAGTAAAAACTTTTTTCATACTATTTTTTCACACTTGAAAAATGATTATTTTCTATGTACAGTTAATAGGTAACCATTTCCTAAATCCGAATCACTATAAAACCAGCTTAAGAATAGACCAATTTTTCTATTATTGCTTTGGTCTCTGTACATTATAGAACTAAGCCTAAAGAAAAATATTGAACTAACACCAGTCACCATATTTTTTTAATTTAAAACGACAAACCGTTCTTAAATTGCTAAAATATTTCAACATTAATATATTTTTTATGCTGCGTAAATTGTTCAACGACTTTTCATAAGCAACTAATTAAAAACAGTAGCGGCTAGACCGAGATGGAAATGAAAAGCCAGCGACGTGGGTAACACTGCATTTTTCTGTCAAATTTTATAATGGCATTCTTGTTTATGATGACTTATAAAAACAAAAAAGTTCGTATTTAGTTCGAAAAATTATGACTGTTGTATTTGTTTTGATTTTACAACACGCTACATTGACAGGTCATTTCAGCCCCTCACGAAATTTTTAACCTAGATAACTAATTTATAATATATTATTTCTTATTTACATATTCATATCCCACATCAAGGACGATGGAGTACTCGATATTCTTCTATCACCCTTTACGAACACACGCACGCACGATTTAGTGTGAAGGCCAGAACGCTACCCTGATGAACACCAGCATGGTTAGGGAAATATTCTGAGAAGGAATTGCCGTCAATTACTCAAAAAAACTGGTCTATATAACTGTCCATTATGTGATAGTGGGTGGTGGGAAGAATGCCCTTGACATGAGCAACATGTCTGTAGGATCCCACATTCCATCAAAAGCTTGGCTACATCGAGAAAGGTCCCAGAACAGTACTACCACAATTCAAGTAAAACAGTACAATATCTACCACATGATGGCACTGTTGGATAGTTAAATTGAGGTTGCAAAAAACTAATTGATGATCGGAAATTAGATTTTAAGAATTTAGGATTGGAAGAATTTTTTAAGATTTTTTAATAGGAGCTTTTCAAAAATTATACCCGAAATTGGTAGTAGTAAATTGACAAAATTGAAGCAGTACAATGTGTTGTCTTATTTCGTTTAAGAAATATTCGTATATAAGAGTGTTTCTATGCTGTAGAAAGTAGGTTGTATGAAGAATAGCATTAACTTGATATTTAATGATTACTTTTTTGGGTAGATGTTGGAATTTTAGGAGTAGTAAATTCTAAAGCTTTCTTTGAATTGAGATGGTTTTTGGTGATACGTTCGATTTTCACCTTCCAAGTTTTCGTGTTGGGGGACGATACAATAGAGGATTGTCTTTACTCATATAAACATCAGAAATGGTTAATGTAAAGTGAGTACATCAATTCACAGGTTGAAAACGATAGTTCTACTATCAATGTTTGCAGGAAAAAAGAAATTTTTTAAATTTTTTGTGAGTACAATCATTGCTTTTAATCATTGCATATGATGGGGTTTTGAGTATGTGTTGGGTATAGTTGTGTGTTAACAACCCATTAAATAGTCTTATTAAAAGTCCATTGGGTTTTCAAATATGCAAATATGCTATATCCCTGTTGCACTTCATATTTACACTCATAAACATATATTATCATCAAACGTTTTACAGAAATAAATCTTTCTCCAAACTTTATATTAACAATAATAATAATAATAAAATAAGTGTGGAACAACAACCAAAAATTGAAACAAGTGCTCAAAAATTTGCTTCCGTAGCATAGTTTTCACATCGACTTGCTTTTTACACGCTCCCTTTATGGAACCAAGAAATGACACCCTTCAATCATGTAGGACGTGTTGAGCAACCTTTCTCCGCATGCCGAGCACACCTGCGGGCTTTATTCAAAAAATGTGCCAACACCGGCCAATCCTGTGTCCTGATTAGGTTGATCATTGTTCTGCGGATTAGATTACCTAGCGGCCGTGTCCGTTGCATTCGTTACAAAGATGATGGTTGATTCATCATAAATTTCACTGAATTCATCCTTCAATAAAATTATAATATTTTCTGTTGATTCTCAACGGCTTGGTTTTTCTAAAACTTATTATACATTTTTTTATTGCAGATTGATCTTTTAGTTAAAAATTGGGTTTTCACATAATGTACTAATATGGTAATGTTATTATGTGTTAATTGCTTAAATTAAAATAAATAACATAAATTCAATACTTTTCATTTTTATCAGGAAGGAGGTTCTTTGTTTATTATCATATTTATTTTTAATTTTAGTAAATCCAAAAACTGTTTGTATTTTCCATGATATCATTATTTTTAAGTCTCTGTCATTTTCAGTTTGGCATTGTTTTCCAATTAGTGTTCAATATTGCCAATTTTCATTCTAATTTTATTCATGTTGTAGTAATTTTCATATACACCGATAAAGTAAAAAACCTCACTTCCTTCAATTTTACAAACCAGAAGTATAACACCCTTATCAGAAATGTTTTTTTTTTTTCAATCTCGCACAGGGTAAAAAATTAGGTTCAATAATCCCGCAGTGTTGTAACGACAAACGAAAAGATTTCGGTCCAAAGCGGTGAAGAAGTCGTTGATTGGAGCCATTCTTTCGCAATAGAAAATCCATTATTAAAAGGCTGCTGGCCCCATATTTACAAAGGAAGTTTCTAATGACTGTATTGTGTTATCACGGCATGGAACGTAGGATTGATCGAATTGTAGCGCTATTGGTTTAAGAATCCTTAGGGTTAAGTCATCTGTCGCTAAAATATTTCACTCACGTAGTGGCCAACTTGAATCTAACTGGAACTTATATTTTCTCCCTTCAGAGGACTTTGTACGATCCCCTTTCTAAACGTAGCAGGGCAACCGACCCTTCAGACCATTTCTGTATATGACGCCTCTTTGTTATTTTCAAGCCAACGTGCACGCTGTTATCAGAACCCCTTTGCTTTGTCAAAACCTAATTAGCCGTTACACTAAGTGCGTACTTCATTAATTTCTTCGTGTTTCCGTCGTACGTTTCCCACCTGCATTTGACATATGATATTAAACGACCTTTGGTCAACAAAACGAAATGCTTTTCTTACCTCGCCCAAATCAAAACTGTCCATTTGAACAGAAATTAAATTTGTTTCCTTGCCTTTTGGGGGATACAGATAACTGTCAAAATCTGTATGAGATAAACGGATAATTCTAGACCTTGGTTACTCTCTGTGTTACAATACTGAAAAAAATATTTTCAGGCTTTGCGTGTATACAACGTAGGTTACCTTTTTTCCGGGTCAATCACTACAGAATGTACAATAACAACGAAAACTCATTAAATATTTTCACTAATTTCGTGGTCCGCTTGACCAATTAATACATTAAAATTAATTAAGGTTTTTGTTGGGTTAAAAAGTCAATGGCACGAGCGGGATTCGATCCCGCGATCTTCGGCTAGATATGCCGTTGCTCTACCACTTGAGCTATCGTGACCTCGATCCACTCGGACACCAACTTCCCATCTCAACCCCACCTTTTGAATTTTCCCTCCTTTTTGCCATTTTTCAAATGTCGCGTAATCGGATTCGTATCCCGCTCGTGCCATTGACTTTTTTATCTCAACTAAAAACCTTAATTAATTTTAATATATTAATTGGTCAAGCGGACCACGAAATTAGTGAATTTAATGAATTAAAATGAAGTATACTTCACTAAAGCTCTCCGTGGCCATTTCATTTGTCGCCGAGAATCCAATCCGATTACACAACATTTGAAAAATGGCAAAAAAGAGGGAAAACTCAAAAGGTGGGGTTGAGATAGGAAGTTGGTATCCGAGTGGATCGAGGTGACGATAGCTCAAGTGGTAGAGCAACGGCATATCTAGCCGATGATCGTGAGTTCGAATCCCGCTCGTGCCATTGACTTTTTTATCTCAACTAAAAACCTTAATTAATTTTAAAATATTAAATATTTTGTTCACATTTGAGTGGTTTGTTTTTATTAGCTATCTAGTGAAAAAGTCGATTCATTGAAAATTATTGAGCGAGTTTTTTATTTGGAGACTATCGTGCGAGTGGATGTAATTTCATACTGAGCTCATCAACATTTTCTAGGTGGGTCTATTTTTTGACAACAATAATCGAATAATCACATCAGGTCAAAAAATGTTTAAACATTTAACAACACATTTTTTATTTATTAAATGCCGTCGTGTCTACCATATTAATAATTCCTGAGTTCGTATTTTGATAATTATTTCTTTATTGGTAGGGAGATGTTCCAAAACATACACCCCCAATGAGATTCGTACCCACGACCGCGGCATCGATGAGCTGTAACCCCTAACAAATTGCATTAGATCTATTTAAAAAAATATAATTTTATTAGTCATAGTGTCTGCAAAGAACTTCAAATGTTGTTCCATCCATTAATATTATCCAAAAAGCTATTAAAATTTATATCGAACAAACAATTGTTGTTTATTGTTTTGCAATTCGTCTTAACTATTTATGTGACGAATACCCAAAAAACAACGTTGCTAATAAATTACAAACTTTTATTTAAATTAAAATATATTAATATTAAAATATACATAAAGTATTTGTATCAAAACGTGTATATATTTTGTTAATTTTAAAACCATAAAATTGTATAGGTAAACATAAGTGGTTGCAAAATTTTTTGGAATATTGAACAAATTACTTTTTTGCCGATAGTTATCCAGCTCTTTTCTAAGATAAGGGTTGATAAAAAAAATATATAAAAAATCCCTGCCACTTAGGATAGGACGGATGAACGCCTTGAACCTTATTCCTTTCAATCCTTTTATGGTCAATCCGGGCGTAAATCTAGGATGCCACTTCTTTTAAAACCACTTTCTAAAATCCAAGGTTAAACTATGACGAGATTAAAGCAATTTTTTTAAATACTATCCAAGATGTGAATATAATGAAGTTCCATAGATATAAGTTGTGTATTAATTTAACTTTCCTAACATTAAAATCTTTAAAATTCATGTTGATTTTTTTAATGCCTAGACACCTTATAAGCTTGACGTATTGAAGTTCAATGTTTCTCGCAATAATTAAAAATCTTTTAAACAGAAACATAGTTTGACACAAAATTGGTTACCATGTGGTAAGGGCGACCTACTCGGATTTTTCACCCTAAATATTCTGGGTTCGAATCTCGGCATAACTCTCGGCTTTTTAACTGATAATAATATAAAAAAAGGTATTGTGAAGTACTTAACCTCAGCTTCCAAGACACCCAAATGGTAGTTTGACGTTAAACAATAATATATATNAATTCCTATCACAATTTTACATTTGTTGTTTCTTAATACATTATGATTATGCGAGTTATCACAAACTGTCACGTAATATGTGTGTGTGTGTGTGTAACATTATTTATATTTTATTTATATTGTTAATATTATTTACTTTATTTCTTTTTACACTTATTACTTACACTCATAATAAGAAATTACACGATATAAGAGATATCTCGTGTAATCAAAAATTAAATCAAAATTTGGTCGTGTAATATTTCATACACAAAATATCTCATATTCTAACTGGCAACGCTTAACTTAAAATGAAAACTTAATGTTGGTAAAAACTCTCAAAACTGTTTATGAAGTTTATAAGAAAATTAAAATATGCTTAGTGGACGGTACCGTTTTTTGGTATTAATTTATATTTTATGTGTCTTACCATATATTTCAAAAATGTAAATAGTTGTTCATAATTTTTAATATTTTACATCACTTATTAATGGTTCAAAGTCATAAAGAATTTAATAAATTTGTCAAAAGTTCGCCTTAGTAACTGGGAGTTTTTTCTAATTGGCCTCGTTGTTTTTAATATATAATTATAATATTTATGACCCATTAATTATATCTCTGATAAATAATGAGATTAGGTTTTGATTTCGTAATTAAACGTGTCACATATTAAAGCGGAATGCTTTGAATTAATTTTTTAATATATTTTATTTATAAACTATTTAGATGTTACGATTTTCTCTTCCTCTTAATTATTTGTGTAGACACATTTTTTTCAATGTTTGTAAGAATCACTAATCGGCTCTCCCCTGTGGATACAATTATAAGGAATCGGTTCGAGAAAACTCCCCAAAATCAATGATAGCGGCAAAGCCGATCAAGGTCGCTCGGGCTGTTTACTTAGAGAGAAAGGAGAGCGAAACTGACCGGAAGGATGAGCACACATCTTTTGTAAATATAAAGGGGTTTTCAAGGGGGTTGGGCGTTTAAAAGTGATTTCGTCTGTCTTGCTCATTAATTGTGTACAAGCTCGTTTTTCTGGAAGAAAAGGCCCGATCCGAGACCGGGGTTTACGACCGTGCGGATAACCCATTTCTATGGTTTAATGGATGTGGGTCACTAGTGACGCCATTACACATTGGCTTATCATTAATATGACGAGTATTAATTAACTTTATTTCAAAATTTTACAAGATAAAACGTTCAAATCCGGATGTTCGTTGAAAAAGAGTCAAATGCAGAATTATCAGTATTACAACAGAAATCCACTGGAGGTTTTGCTCAGCTGATTTTCAGTTTGTGCACATTCTAATTGAAAACTTGTCTCCATTGAACCATTGGTTACGAAAATTCACAGAAAGAAAAATTTATGATACATAAAATAAATTTCATGAAATAATAAAACCTATCATAAGAGGGCGTTATGCAACAGTTCCGCAAAGCAGTTAAGTAGTGCGGGTATACATAACTCTCGCCCCGTTTAAAAGGTTAAAATCAGTTAGTTCATACTCAACTAATGAAAAGTAATTTTAAAATGTATGCCGTCAAGTAAAAACAAATAATAAACTTCTGACTGTGTTTGGAAAAATTTAAATGACATTTCTATCATACACTGCTGAATTATTCTTGGTGCAAAGCCAAAACGCATTTAAATTCGCGGATGTAGATGAGCCCAGTGCCAACTGCAATAGTGGAATAATTCTTGTGTAAACTCTTTTAAATGAAATATAATTTAAATTTAAAAAATGCATTTTTTCGTAAAGAAAATATTGAATAAAAACTTTACGGTAATAAAACATTGAGATTTTAATATTTATCAAAAGGTATATTACAGATATTATAATAACCTGGAAAAGTACCAGGAATTTATTTATTTCTCCTCTTCAATCCGGGAATTTCATTCTTCCAATGTAATTCTCCAGATTCTTGTTTAGATTCGGGCTTCAAAGGGCAAGTTTAAGCACTCCTACTTGTTTGATTTCAAGAACTAGTATCTACTGACTTTTGTTGCCCGTCTGGCACGGAAGGCTTCTCAAAAAGAATGACAAAACAAAAAGTGCTTTCTTACTTTAGTCATTCAAATTTCATATTTTTTTCTCCTTTCTTCATTTATATTCACCTCCCTGCCGCTTTTCCCCTCTCTGAATTTTAATTCCTTTTCGAAAAATTACAATCTTTATGCTTATAATTTCAAATTTGGCGGAATTCATGTAATTTGCAAATAAGGAAAAAATGTTGTAGAAGGAAGCAGATTGAGAAGTTATATTATGTGATTTGTTCGAAAACAAATAAACGTTTCCAAAAAAATTATGACAGTTCTATTAACAAAATGTATTAGAAACAAAATATATTTAAGAAAGCGGTATAATTTTTTTTCTGGACAATAAAACAATATATGAGTAAAATAAAAATAAATTTGATGTGTATTTACTAATTTTGAAAATAATCAAATTTGTCAAAAAAAATGCCTGATAAGATAGATACAAGCAGTGGTTACAGCTAATGGTGTACGATTGAAACGCAACACCCCCCACAAGTTTGACTGGCATTCTTGATTGGCTGGCCGAGGTTTTGACGGATGGATAATAAATAATGATTTGATAGATGATAGGTAGAGATTAGCCGGTGTATCCCGGCGGACGGGGCTATAATGGGCCTGGGCCATTCAGTCCGTGTCCAGCAAGCCCTGGTATATGGCCACTGTCACACATTAATGTCTACAGATTTATGGTAGGTATTAAGTTCCCTTTCCTCCCCCGCGTTCAAAGCCGGCTCCACCCTTATATCTCTCCCTTTCAAATAAGCCTAATTCCTTCTCATAATAACCCACGACAGGATAATATCAATAAACTTGTACACAGTTTCGTTCAATTCGAGTTATTAAACAAAAAGTTAATCTGTATGTTTTTTTTTATTGTATGAATAATAAAAAAAATCAGTGTTATGTTATCTTAATACGGAAAATATGTAAAACTTACGTATTAAATTGGTAAATATAGTTTTTCATTTTTCCAAATTCTTCCATTAGCTACCCATAATGTCCGATGGTAGAATAATATCATTATTCTTGTAATTGTGAAGTTGAATTTTTTCTCACAATTTAATTTTAATTTTAGTGTGTACACTAACATCATTAGCAATTACTCTGTTTAAAAAACTTTTAGTAAACAACAAACCTTCTTATTAACGAAGAAAACTCACAAGTTGATATGGATAGAATACTAAAAAATCTTTCATCAGTATTTTTATAGGATAATTCCGCAGTAGCTTATACAAAAAAATAGAAAAAATTCACAAAATTGAAGAATATTTGAACAAAACACAACCTCTATGAGGATCTAAAAGAAAGAAAGGCCTACTTTTGGTTGTAACAAAAAGAACTGATGATTTTTTGAAGACAAGCTTTTTGAAGGCAGCGTCGGTGTTTGAAATGAACCAACTCATACCAGTAGTTCTACTTATCGTGGATATTTGTTTAATGGTTTTATGGCCTATCATATTTGTCATAAAAGTTGTTGTAATAGAAATAAAAAGGTCGATTCATTTTTGTAAATGTTGGTTCAACTTAAAGGCAGAAAAATCATAGAAAAAAGTCAGTTGTATTTACTGTTTCATTTATTGTATTCCATCTTATATGACAAATTCAGGCTTATCATTTTCGTGTTAAGCTAACAGACAAGACGAATAAATAATCCAAGTTTAAATCCTTAGCTCTCTTTGTTAAAATTTGGGGCATTTTTAGGGTGGGCGGACGGCTATCCAATGGCCGCTTACCTATGTTGTAAAGCACCCAACCTTTACCAAGATAGACACCTTGTTACCATTTAAAAGAGGAAAAAATATTGAAAATTTTAATTTTTTTTAAATTTTCAATTCGTCAATACCATTTTTTAATGATACGCTTTACTGTAAATATGGAAAGTGAAACAAAATTTGGTATTTGTAACCTAATTATTCGTCTTCTCATCGTCGGGTGAAAACAGCGTAATTTAACGTATATATTTTAAAAAAGGCTAAATTTTCATGAAGAAGGACCGAAATTAACAACTGAAATATTTCATCGTAATATTTTCATCTCAACCAAGACTTTACATAAAAATAATAATTAAAATTAAAATGGTCAATTAGACCACTAAACATATTGAATTTAATAAGTAAAATGAAGTATAACTTCACTAACAGCTCCCCTTGGCCACTTCCTAAGTCGCTGAGAATCGAATCCTGATTTCACGACATTTGAAAAATGACAAAAAGGAGGGAAAATTTGAAAGGTTGTTGGCTGAGATGGGGAGTTGGGGTCCGAGTGGATCGAAGTCACGGTAGCTCAAGTAGTTAGAGGAGTGGCGTATTGAGACGAAGGTCGTGGGTTCGAATCCCGCTCGTGACACTGACTTTTTCATCGCAGCCAAGCACTTACATAAAAATAATAATTAATTGAAATAATTAAAATGGTCAATTAGATTACTAAACAAAAATGGATTAATATATAATATGAAATTTTTATGTCGAAGAAGCCAATTTTTTCAAATTAAGGGGTCCAGACGCTCACGCCTTCTGGTTGCGTTGGTAGGAGTCGGGCAAGAGAGAGGACTACGCGTATGGGATACGTCAGATCGTCGTTATCCAAAAACTGGAAGTAGAGCTATTGGAGCGAGAGTGTAGTGAACACTCGGAACCCGACTACGTTTGGACTTTCCCCTATCATATCAAATCGAGCGGCGTCATCGGTTGTACCCAATGACCCTACTAGCTGAGTAAATGGAATACCAAGATCATTTGGAGGAGGAATGGTAAAAAGAGCCATGGCAAATTTTTTTGGAAGGAGAATCCTTACATGATAGAGTTATTGCGGGCTGTCATGCAGCAACCAAATAAGAAAAGGGTGGTTTTCCCATAATTGAACCCGGACGCCGAGTGTGATCTAAGAGCATGGTACTACACATGTACATGCAAGGCATTAAAAAAATGCAATATTTACGACACAATTATTTGAGTAGTAAAAGATGAATTATCATACTATCATTATTTATTGTTAGTCGAATAATGATTTAAATTCTGGAATAACGTTTATTTTTTATTTACGTCATGGCAATAGTCGAGTTGGATAAAAATTGTAAACGATTCATTTAAACGGATTACAATATGTTTGGTAAGCAAAGGAAACTTACTGAATGTACTAAATCCAACCTTCAAAGGGATTTTTACCCTTTTAACATGGCTACCCTACCAACAAATCCGGAGTTATGAATGCTCAGACTAATTTACAGCACAGGGGGAAGGTAAAAACATGAAAGGCTTCAACGTATTTTAGGAATTTATTGTACAAGAAATAATTTCTGGAATAATGCCAATCAATGTCTTTGAAACTTTTTAATTGGTTATTAACGTAAATAGGTAGGCAGAAAAAGTATGTTGGTATTTACATTTTTAACACGGTTACGCAAAAGCTATGTCAATCATGTTCAATCATGAAAAAGTGGGTGTGGAAGTACTTTAGAACTTCCAGTGATGAGTCAAGCTCGTTTTAACCATTAAGAAGTGGGAAACTAAAAACAGCTTTCAAGATTTGATTTTTTTCAACGTTGAATGATTTCCCTGTATGAGATAAGTCCAACGGACAAGATAATTATTTTTAGTAGTTCTTTTCAAATGTTCAATCCAATCATATTGTTCCAGAGCAAGAGAGCTAAAGGGCGAGAGGGTGAGAGAGAAAAAGCGATAAAACGAAAGAAGAAAAAATGATAGCAAGAGCCACATGAGTCTACGACGTTTAACACAATATTATTGTAATCAAAGTTTTAATGGGAGTCGAGGCCCTTTTTGATTCCTTCGGAATTAGGTTAGGGCGTAAACGAGAGGAGTGAAAAGGAGGCGCACATAAAAATAACCGACAGCGGCCCCCTCGCTTCAACTTTGTCAAACTTATCTCAGAATGCTGCCTCTAGAGAGGTAGAGGTTTTCGGTCTATTCTTCTGCAAGAACTCTGAAAAATTATGAATTCCATCCGGTGTTTTTACAATCACGCAAGGAACACCCCTCTCTTAAGAGGTGAAATCTTAAAATTAAACCTCATAAATAGGAGAATGAGGATTAATTAATGGCCTTTGTAACAATGAGAAATGTTTCAATATTAATATTTCAAACTTATGTTTTCTTCTCACAACACCGCGGAGCCTACCATGAGATATTGCACATATTTTAACTTTCCTATTTCAATTTTAACGTCTATACTTTGATTTCGTCTGCCTAAATTGTTTGCGGCGAAATGCTAGAATCGTCTTAGACTTCTGTCCGTTAAATTGGTCATGATTGTAAAGACACTCAAAAATTGAGCAATTTTAGAAATTTTGCTTTAGTAATAGTAGTAAATTAGGGAAAGCTTAGCCCACTTAATGCTATATTTATTAATTTTTATGTATTATATATTTTATTAATTATCCATTAGTTTGGCGTAAACCGTAATACTTGAGTCCCAAAAGCTGTACATGATGAAAACCCAAAAAGTAAGTTGAGTTTTATATTTAGTTCTTCCTGTATTTTTCACGCTTGTTGGTAGATTCCAATGTTACAATGTTACCACCTCTTATTTTATCCGTAAAATTTATCACCTCCCTTCGTTCACCCCTAACTGCATGATCTACTTCGAAACCTCAGTTGAACTTTTGTTTCAATTTACATTAAATTTACATACCCCCTATGTCTGCAAGGTCCTAAACCTTTCTAACTACCGCCTTCCCAAGAATACTGCGCTGAAAATCGTAAGATCCAAAACATCATGGTTCTCTTCCTGGAATACCTTGGCTCGACAATTTCAGATGAATGACAATTTTTCCCTGGACAATTTTAAAGAGAGGCCACTTTTACACTCAAAATTGATCAAACATATCCGCACCTCTCACACAATGAAATATCTCCTTCATGCTCAAATTCCTCTAGGTTTTTGCTGTATGAAGATCTTAATATCAATCAACCTTACCTGATCATGCGCAAATTTCTAAAATTCCATCCACTCACTGATTTTTCAAAGTTAGGTGCGAGTTACTTTACCTTAATTATAATCCCACAAGAGTCAATAGTGATGTGCTCTCTCTGCAACAGGCAAGCTCGAGAAGATTGTTTTCGCTTTTTAGCAGAATGCCCAGTTGTTGCTGAATTCCGAGCACGGCATGTAGGCTTGCCCACGTTGACAAGAGAGCGCCTAATCTATTTATTTATTTATTTTATTTTTTTTTAACGAGGGTTCGCAACAGCAGAGGTTATATCAACCCTCGGGGTGCCTGTGTTTTTGAAAAAAAGCCCATTTGTAATTATGTCGGGTTCGAATGCAGGGCCGCTGGATTGGAACTCGGGACCTTTACCTTACAGTGATGAGTGCCATGTCAACGCCTAAACCGTTGCGGCAACCGACGCCCCCTAATCTCTTTATTAAATAACCCCGAGTCCTTCAATTTAGTAACGTTTGCGATGGAAGCCTGGAACTACAGGAAAATACTAGTTTTTTTTATTTCAATTATTAAATATTTATTGTATGTATCAAAGGACACCCTGGATATTTATTTGTATGTAAATATACATAGATATGACGTTATTTTAGTTTATTTATATATTACAATTAATAAAGGTTTTTAGTTGAGATAAAAAAGTCAATGGCACGAGCGGGATTCGAACCCACGATCTTCGGCTAGATACGCCGCTGCTCTACCACTTGAGCTATCGTGATTTTACTATACTTTTTTTATTTCAACTAAAAACCTTAATTAATTGTAACATATTAATTGGTCATGCGGACCACAAAATTAGTGAATTTATTTATATAGTTTTTTTCTCTTTTTTTTTATTCCTTGAGAAGAAATGTGTTGTTTGTTTATTAAAAATATGTACTTTTTAGTTATATCCTTTTTTCTCTTTTGTTTATCTAATAAAGCACTTTTTGCATTCATTTATTCATTTCTTTCAAACATTACTGCACCTCTTGCAGATTGTCAAAATTTATTATTTCCTATACCAAATTCACATTGATTTAAAGATTTTTAATTATCCCCACAGTTTTATTGCTTAGCATTAGAATATGAGCGAGCAGGGAGCGGCATATGTGCCTGTAGGTTAGCCGATTCGAGTTGGCGTAGTTTTTCATTTAAATTATCGCGCTCACCTTTGAACCCATTCACTAATTTCTCAAAATCAGAGGAAGTCAATTTGGCTTTGTTTCTTAATTCAGAACTTATATTTCTTTTATATGCACGATATATGACATAACTTGCTTCACATTTTTCACGAGATCGTCACTCGGCGGTGTCATGGTGCTCGTATTTTCTTTGTCGCAATTGTTTAAAAATGTATTTTAAACTGTTTGAAAAGTAAAAGTTGGTTTCTGTTGACGTGGCGAAGAATAAATAGGGATCGGTTTGCGTGGTTTGACTCCTTAAGTTTGCGAAACGCGGCGGAGCCCTTCACCGCTGTCGGCCGAAGCTTCGCCCGAGTTCTAACAAATTATAAAGTCAATACACTAAGCTCCCTGTCCCGCTTACTCTCCGCTCTTCTAAATATATTTTAATTTGCATACCAAAGCAGTTTGGAGCCGTTTGAAAGAGGAGATCCAAGAGGGGCGGAGGGTAAGAAGACTTCAAAAGGACTGCCTTGGGAAAATATGGATATGAGCCTTTTAATCACATCATCTCCCACCCTTTTTTTCACTGGGGGATTCGAGTTTTGAGTGAGATGTTGAATACGGAAATACTAATTAAATCGGTAACTCAACTTGAATGCTACTTAGGGGGTTGCTATAAGCATTTAAAATGTAAACAGAACATAAATTGAACTCAAGTTTGAGATTGCTTTTCCAAAGAGGTTAACCCGATTAAAACAGAAAGATTATTTTTAAAATTGACTACGATTATAATTATGGCGGAAAACATAACATGACAGAAAAGTTTTACAAATTAAACAACAGTTTAAAATTTAAACAACGTTACAAACTTTCGGATAATAGTTCAACCATTCAATTGCAATTTAACTGCAAATAAACACTGTGTAACAAATTTAATAAAATCACATGATAATAGCAAAAACCAAAATTATTTATCCGGCGAGTTTTCTTTCAGGGCTTTTATTTTCCATTAAAATTGTGGGACGAAGAAACCTTTTATGACGTATTTAGCCCCATCACACGTGGTTATAAGATTTAAAAAATTACAGCTAATACATAAACACCTAATCTAAGTTAGGTGGTACTGAAGGGATTCAATATTCAACTCAATCCCATTCTCAGGCACGCTAATAAATACATATACACAAAAATGTTTCATAAAATTGTCGAGTCACCGTGGTATTTGACATTACGCCGGGACTCGCTCCCAATCTTTCTATACACATATATTATTCTTTAATTTTTATTTTCCGTGACGTACTCTAAATATGGCCTCACACATTGTCATTGTGGTCAGGCTGTTTTGCCTTTCTACCCAAAATAATAATTTATATATTTTTTCATTAGTCTCACAGGGATCTCCGGGTTGTTTTCTTATTGCTTTTTATGTCGACATAGCCTAGAATCCAAGCAATAATAATAATTAAAATTGTTTGTATTTCTTTATTAGTGTTTAGTTTGTCCATATGGAAAACTTGACGGAAGGATAAGGCTAAAATCTTTACTTTCCAGGTAAAGAAGAATTGGTTGAAGCAGTTCGCTAATTATTTGTCTGAATTATACAGATACATTTCTCTTCTGAGTACATTATTTTATTTGCTGCTTTATATCGTTTTCACAAAAGTTATCTTAAGATTATGGTAAGACATTGGCCAAAACAATAGTTCTTTTTTCATCAAATTATCATTATTCGAAATGCACTAATACAAATAAAGTAAACATTTTTGACCATTATATCTTGAACTGTTTCAAACGTGAAAAATTAAGGTATAATTGCTGAGCCAATTTACTGTATAAAAATGTCAATTCGTTCTCAATGGATTTTTTTCTCAATCGTACGAATGTAAAGAAACAAGAACACTCAAGTAAGATGTACCTTTAAAAAGTGAGGTTGGAGGTGATTTTGGACTCAAGGGAATCAAAAGCCTATTGACACAAACTCAATAACATCAAACGCTAACCGCTAAAAAGGATTTACCTGAAATGAGTCTGAGGGGCTGACTTTCCTGTTGTTTCTCCCCCAAATCCAATAAACAAACAAAACAGACGAAATCAAAATCAACCGGATCGGAAGGGGTACAGGAAGAACGACGTATTCCTTTAGAAGAAAAGAAGGAAGGAAGCAATATTTGTATATAATCTATTTAAGAGGCACCAGAGAAAGAAGGTGGAAATCAATATGTCGCCGACAATATCCCATCGGCGGCCCTTCAAGAATACACGTGCATCAAGGGCGGAATGTTTGAACAAGGAAGAAGCATACATTCATGTATGCCTTGTCGCCAAATGGAGCCTGAATTAAACATGGGGCCGAGGCGCGGCATAAATATGTCCATGTATAAACTGAGGACAGCAAACTTCACACGTGGTCGATCTTGTATCATGACCGGCCTGGAATTTACATAACTACCCTACGCGGAAACCCATTCACAATAGTTTAGTCGGTGTATAAAACGGCCAACGTATCCCAAATGCTTTCGGTTTAGCTATCTTGAAACGAATTTCCATCCGAGGTGTATATTCATCTCTATTACTTGTTTACCATGTACGCCAAAGTCTGTATCGATTGAAGAAATCTCGGCAGAAGTTTTAAAAAGACAAATTTCTTTGTCACATGTTAACGAAAACCCCAAGCAATGGAACCAAGCATGGATCAGTAGGTTCGAATATTTTCAATGCTCACATGAGCTAATATCGTATAGGTGAGGGCTGTTGGTCGGTTACTACTAACACATCATTGAGAATGGGAAAATTCCAAAACGTGTTTGACAGACCAACGCAACGAGGATAGGTAGTCCAATATGATTAGTAAATTACATATTTATCACCATACAGAGAAATCTGACAATATCAGATTCTCTTCTAGGGCTTTTTCTGCTACAGCTTGACGGTAAATTTAGTCGAAGTATTGTTAAGAGCATTTACCTAAAGTCATAAAATAATTTAATTAAATCTCCTACTTTTTAGTTGAGTACAGTGACGATGATGTCCTCTGCTTGTTTCTGCGCAACTGTGTCGCTGAGTTGCTCAAAGGATTGACGCTAAGAGCATACAGCTATTAATTAGCACCTCGGTAATGAACCGGAATGAACCAGTAATGGAATCAGTGTGATTGGGGCCCACTACTCCACCCTTTCACCCAGTCCCAATTCTGTTATTAAAATTGGTAAAGAGAAGCATTTCTCAAATATTGTAATAAGATGGGGAAAGGGAGCGTCAATTTATTATATCTGCAAGTTTTAGAAAGAGCAGCCCTTTTGTCCTTCTCGACACTTTGTAGTATGCCTTTCAAATATCGCCAGACCGTGCGCACTGTTTTCAGCAGGCTGGTAATGAAGACCTAAACCGGGTTAAAGCAAATATTGTGCTTTGTTAATTCGGCCATTGTCTTAAAAAGGCAAATTTAGGAAATGAAATTGTTCTTAATAATAGTTTCACTCGTTTGTCGCAGCTTCCATGTTTATATTACGCAAAATACTACTTTCTCCAGAACAGCCGCTCCATCTTATGTGTGTAAGTCTTCTTAAAACATTTTAACCATGTAAATCAGTTGCCTAAAGAAAGTAATTAGTTTTTGAAAAAATATTGATCAAATATTTGAAAAAACAGCGCAGTTTCGTTTCCCTTCTTTATCACGCAGTTACTCATTTTATTTTATTCTTTATTTCATTTTCTCTCTCACTCCATCAACAAGTCTCAGTTTCTTTTAACATTTCTTTATAAATTTATACATTCGACTGTTTTTTCTTCTTTTATTTCTCTCTCAATCTCTCTCTCTCTCTCTCTCTCTCTCTCTCTCTCTCTCTCTCTCTAACACACACTCTATCTATCAACACGTCTCAGTTTCTTTTACCATTTCTTTATAATTTCAAAAATTCGACTGTTTTTTTGTCTTTCTTTCTCTCTCTCTATCTCTCCCTCTCTCTCTCTCTCCTTTGCGGTCTATCTCTTCTCATTTTCTCTCTCTCACTTTCTCTATCTTTCTCTCTCTCTCTTTCTCTCCCTCTCCCCGCAATCTTTCGATCTTTATATTCTACTATCACGTTCTATCCTTCTACCTTCTATCACTAACTTCCGATTTCTCTCGTTTAGTGCATGACAGTTGTGATACTTAAATACTACTTCCTAGAATTATACATGATAAATTTATGAAAGACTAGTGTTTAAAAATAATTTAAATATAAATAAAAATATTTGGATAAAATATTATTGTCTGTTTTAAAATGTTTAAAATGTGGCATTATTAGAACGATTTTTGTAAAAAATGTTTTATTAATATTATGTGAACTATATTCTTAACATGCACAGAATCAGGAATTGTTAATGTTTACATGAAAGCTTTGCTATTTACCAATGACATACTAAGTGCAAATTATATTTTGTAATTTTTTATTTTTCTTAGAAAGAAGATGAAGAAAAAGAAGAATTTTTGAAAAAAAATTTTTTCAATTCTTCTGCTTAGTACAAAATACGGTGACAAGGTTGAGAAAAAATCGTTTCGCTTCTAATATTGATCGAATATTATATTCTAAACAGAAAATAATAGTCTTATCCTGTTTTTTTTTTTTTTTTTTTTTTCGTTATGAACTATGCATATTAGCCATGTGACAAATTCGTATATGTGTGTTCAAATTTGGGGGGTTATTGGGAAAATAGGGGCCAGGGGCAACGGTGGGAATCGAACCCACGACCGCGGCGTGAGAGTCTCTCATGCTAACCACTCGGCTACCGCGGTCCCCCTAGTCTTATCCTGTTGATCAACCCAATTTTATATTATTGTAAAGGAAACAGCTTGTTAAATGTTTACTGAAGGGAGCACCGGTGGCCGCAACGAGTTAAGCGTTGACACGGCGCTCATCACTGTAAGGTAAAAGTCCCGGGTTCGAATCCAGCCTCCCTCATTCGAATCCGACATACTTACAAATGCGCTGTTTTTCAAATACACCGGCACTCCGAGGCTTGATGAAACCTCTGCTGTTGCAAAACCTCGTTAAAAAAAGTTTACTGTTATACTGACACCGACCAAATTCTGCCTTTTGACCTAGGCAAAGGGAGAAGTATTTATTCAACATTAATCATGTAATTTTTTGAAACACGACCTTCTCAATTTTCCCTGTTTTTCGAGAACCGAAACTTGCCCTCTTTTTGTGAAACGAATTATGCAAAATTCAACCTTTTGGACAGATATTCTAAGTAATGATTATACAAATATAATCTTTTATGTAAATATAGAATTAATTTGTTCAAATAGTATTAACATTTTTTGCTTAATTATATTTACTACGCTAGCTGAATTACTAGATTAAGTCCTTCGGATTTAATTTCTTTAACTTTCATTAAAGCAATGTTCTGTCGTGGAATATTTCAAAAATATATAAATTGTTCAATTTTAATGTTGTCGATTTGACATGACGACGTTCCCCTAGACATTTTAATCGGTTTGATCTCGTTGGTTTTTCGTGATACTGTTTTCCCTCATCCGGGTGAACGCACTTTTTAATAGCCTTGTCATGCAATCCGAGCATTCATCAACTTTATCTTTGAAACGAGCTCATTTTTTATAAGGGCGTGCAAAGCCCTCCCTCCTCTTCTTTATATGTTTATTAAAGTATTATTCATTTGAGTTTGGGTGATAAGATCTTCTTCAGAGGTCATACGGAGCGTAAACAACTTTTTGGGCTGTGAAGAGCTTTCGGTTGTTTATGCACCATCAACATGGCCTGTTTATTGAAAAAAAAGACCAAATGAACACAAATACAGAGTAAGTTAATATTTAGTTGTTAGTGTTACTTGACCTATTGAGATGAAAAGAATGTTTGTACAAAAACCGAGCGAAATCGAAAAGGGAGACAAATGTCAGCGACGCCATCAAGGCTATCACCCTGAAGCTGCGGAAACATGCTTCCTGTACGCTTAATTTTACGAATTATTCACTGGAGGATTAGGTTTTCCAGTGTTAATTGAGAATCTGTGATTCTGTACATTGTAGTTGTATTAATATAATATTAAAAATAAACGGCCCACCGTTAATTGAAAGAATAGAGCAACTGTCGTGTAAAATTTTATTCAAGATATTAAATCTGAAAATACTGTTATATCAATTAGAAATTCTGTTTGTGGATGTTCTTAAATATTCAAACGTTTCATTCATTTCTTTTCATCTCAATGGGTCAAGTAACTATATCAACATAATATTAAGTTACTCTGTATTTGGATTAATTTGGGTTTTTAATAAACAGGCCCTGATTATGGTAAAATAAACAACCGTAAGCTTGTTACAGCCCAAAAAGTTGTTTGTGCTCCATATGACTTTTGAAGAAAGTCTGATCACCTAAACGTAACTTGCTGCAGACCGATAAACGTCCAACTCAACATATTCAGCATAACAGATTCATATGAAGTTGATGAACATGGCTCGGAAAAATCAAATTACAACAATCCTTCATTATTTATTGTAAAATACACAAAAACCAGTATTGCCGGCAGATTGCGACAAGGCTGGTTCGATCTTGAAATTCACCTTGTATAATTCGGCAATCTGGATTCATGGTGATTCTTTATTTTTAAAGTGTACGAAGTAAATTTCCATTCCGGTTTCTTCAAATGTCCAGAAGCGGAATAAAAAGTGGCCGAGAAAGGCCCGGACTTAAAGCCAGTTATTGAAGTCAATTAATTTCTCTTACCACTTAGTTCCTTCTGGAAGATCAAAGACACAAAATTACCCTCGTCGGTAAGTAAGCACTCCAGGAGGACCCTTCCAACCTATTAGATAAATGGGGTTTATTTTATTGCCCTGCCGGCACTGACGAACAAATTGGCAGGCGTCTTGAGGGCCGAGATGCTTCGCTTTTACAACTCCACTTCGGCTCATTTGAAGAAGGAGAAAATTCATATAAAAGCTTTCCACCCGGGGATACAATAGTAAAATGCCCTACGAGCAGCCACCGTTTGTTGAAAATGGGCCAATGCGATTACCGGTGGCTTTGTAGGAACGAGCCTCGTATTTATTTATTGTACAATCACTTTTATGCTATTTCCCGTACCACTTGAGCTCTATTTAAATAAACTTCAAATTTATAATACAGAACAATCAAATATTAAAATACATCAATAAAATAGTGCAATAATAAATAACCAGTGCATCAAAAATGTTTGGTTAACCTTTTTCAGATATGTTATTTTCTCACTATCATTATCGATAGCACAGTAAGTGCAATCTAGAGTTCTTGCACTTCAAGAAAATCAACAGTTAATCTTTTTTAAATTTTTTTTATTTTTTTATTTTTTTTGAGGGGGGTAAGTGAAGCAGACTGTGTAAATATTAAATTAAAAAGAATGGTTTAGAGGAATAGTGATTTTTTGTAAAATTTCCCTTACTAAGTGATTACGAGTTTTCTACAATATATTGTATATCCAATGTACTTAAAATTTCGGATGATTTCTTTAGGATGCACAGAGCCCTGCTACTTTCCCCCTAAATCATAAATTTAAAAATGTCCTACGTAATTTGTCAATAAATATATTACTTACTAAAAAGAATGAGGAGAATTATAAGCGGTGAAAAATTTTTAAAAAAATGAAAGGAAATAAAGTTACACCGTTCGGCATTGCACACAGACATTCCTCTATTTTCGGGTTCCAGGTCGAGCCCTCACGTGGTTGTCGGCAACAGAGGATGAAGCGGGTAAAGAGGAAGAGGCGAAAAATCAAGAATGAGGAAAACAGAAGGAAAAGTTGGAAAATTATAACCAGGGCGAAAGCGTTTCAACCAGCCGGAGGCGGACATGCAGTTTTACTAACTTAAAACAACTGATGGACGTTCTTTGCTAGTATATTCTTATCTGCACAGATTTGCAGGATTGCGTAAAAACCTTTCCTTTTGGGGTCCTCACAGTTCCTTATAACTTAGTACTGCGGTAATTTATTTTAATACATTGAACTAGTTATGATGGAGTTATTAAATACGGCAATGACCTGTTAACAAATATCTCGGTTGGTGCCATGATCCTTCTAGCTTTGTTCAGCAAATCGTTGGTTACGTTAGGCAAAAATATATTACTTTTTTCCGCTCTGAGATGTTATTGAACGAAGTAATTTTAACTAGATTCATTTCGCAATTAATACTTTTATGAGCAGGTTAAAATTTGGGTTGAAACAAAACTGTTTTAGTTTTACAGATTTACTTCTTTTTTACCCAAAAAAATGTTTATTTTTTATTTCTATTTCTCTCAATACTGTCATACAATCACATGTAGTACGTGATCTTACCAGGTGAAGATTTGCTATTATATTCTACTATAATTGCTAATATATAACTGCTGCTAATAATAATTGCTGCTATATAACTATAATTGCTATACTATCCGATAGCAACATAGTTATCGGAGTAGGTTGCTATTTTTTTATTGTATTATTTTTGCACAGTCCCCTCAATTTTTGGTAGAATTCTCTGATAAATCTGTCAATCGAAACTGGAATGTTTTTCTTTTAATTTCCTTTCATAAATACAGGCTCTAAGGCCTCGTTTCGTTTATGAGCTCTCTCTCTCTCTCTCTCTCTCTCTCTCTCTCTCTCTCTCTCTCTCTCTCTCTCTCTCTCTCTCTCTCTCTCTCTCTNCTCTCTCTTTATCTCTCACTCACTCTCTCTCATTTTCTCTCTCTCTCTCTGTCTCTCTCTCTCTCTTTATCTCTCACTCACTCTCTCTCATTTTCTCTCTCTCTTTCCCCCATCTACCCATTCATTCTCTCTCACAGCTCCTTTTGGTATTTTTTTAGCTCTAGCTAGGAATCTGGTATTACATTCTGTCTGACGTTTAAGTTTCAGGTTTTACACTATTATGGTTCTTCTGATCTTCTTTCTCCAAGGATTTTTTTGCGATGGTTCGACAACCAAATCAACAGTTTATATCAACCCGTGGGGGGGGGGCGGTGTTTTTTTAAAAAGCCCATTCGTAAGTATGTAGGGTTCGAATGCACTGCCGTTGGATTCGAACTCGAGACCTTTACTTTACAGTGATGAGCGCCGAGTCAACGCCCGTTGCGGCCACCGACACCCCCAGGAACTCTTATTTTTAAGTTGTTGTACATTTTGCACTCAAAATAATAAATCACAGTAAATAAATAATAAATAATTGTATTAGAACGTCTAGTTCAGCTGGCCATAAAGTCATTACCATATTTCAGTCATTATATGCTGGTACCACATTTTGCATTGCTGCATGTTAATTTCGTTAACTTTCCCATGTAGAAAATTGGCCGAGGATCGAAGCAAGTAATAATCAGATGAAGCGAGGTCCGCATTATCTGGTGGTTGGGAAAGGATTTAACTTTTATACTTGGATCGACCGTAGAAGTTTACTCGAGCGTTATCTCCTTAGATCAGAACTCCTTTACGGTTTACCTACACTGGGTTACGCTGTGACAATTACTCACACTCTTTCTTAATGTTCAGAAATGAATATAACTATTATCTGGTTTTCAAAAAATTCACGGATCTTTTTTCCTACAATACTCTGCTAATATAAAACAACTGGAATAGCTTTTTACTAGAGTTCTGCCTGCATTTGATACTGCTGATTCATGTAAAACTTATAAGTACCCAACGAAGAGGGCGATGGTGTTGACACGGCCCTCATCACGGGGAGGTAATGGTCTTTATTTATATACATATATACATTTTTTTTTTTCAAAAACAACGGCATCCCAATGGTTGATATCATCTCTACTGTTGCAAACCATTTTAAAAGAAAAAACCATCTATCCATACTTATCACCACCGACAAACTTTTAAAACAACCCTCGCGTTGTGTTGGTCAAGGACTCAAGGACTTATCCCATTTAATTCAATATTTACAAGAACTGCATCACCCGATGTAAATTGTTTAATATAATATAGAAGACAGGAATGTTGTAGGAAATCATCATTAGATAGGTAGGTAGAAAGATAGATTTATTTAAATTACAAGCTTTATTTAAATTAAAGAGAGGCATTGCATATTATACAATGTTTAAAGCATTTTACAGCATGGATGGTGCACAAAAGATAAACTAAAATATATAATAATAACATAACTATATAATAATAGTAATAATAGAAAACTATAAATAAAAACTAAATTATATATACGAGCTTATTTTAGGTACAAAAAATAAAACATTTGCCTGAATGTCGAAGTATGCATGAGTGTGGCTGAGACGAAATATCAAGTACCCACAGGCCCACCAAATTAGTATAGATATGTTATATATTTGTAGTATGATGTGAGGGACGAGTCATTAGCATTTCGTTGGTACTATACTTCCGAAGTGTAGTGGCTTGTCCAGAATGAATGTATTTATTAGCGTGAGAGGTGATGCGTGAAAGGACGAGGCTGTCGAGGAATATCGAGTACTCCACAGGCCCGTCAAACAATTTAGATTAGGATTGGTTAGTGTGTGAGTGGAACTTGTAAATACCGTTTGAACGCATTTATTAGTGTGAAAGACAGGGGGCCGCAAGATCACGATAATCTTCCAACCTCCAATTTAGTTGTAGTATAGGTTAGTAAATTAGTATGAATGTGAATTATGAAAAAGTGTAAATATTATATCTATGTATTTTAATTTATCACGTGTGGGAGGGTAACAACAAACAAGATAACGAATCTCCTATTAGGTGAATCGGAAGGCAACAGTTTTTTAGTTGAGGCATAAGAAGACTCAGAAAAGAATATACACATAAGATAGATAAGAAGATAAATGCGAGAAGGTAAAAAAGAAGGTAGAAAAAAAATATAACTCGATATTGTACTCGTACCTGTATTGTCAGGCAGACGTGCATAGTGCCAGACCTTTCGACCTCTCAATATCCACGACATTTAAGATATCAAGCAACTTAGAGCTGGAAAGCGTTTTATACTCTAGATACAGGGTACGTAGCTCTGGCTGTCTGGGGAACAAAATGAAAGATATCTTCCCTAACTCTTAGGTTACAGAGCGCACACAAAAAATTCCGTCGTCTTCCTTCCATGGCACAGAATTGAGGAACTCATGATCGCATCTAAGTTTAAGAAACCATTGAAGAGTCGGGAGTTTCATAGAACCACTATCTTTGACATTTAGGTTAAAAGTTGCCTTAGAGTGGTCTAGGCCTTAAAAAGGTAGTTTGAGGACTGAGCTCGATGCTCACAACTCTCACGATGTTGATCACCTAGCCTGCACAAAAGTTCTACGGTTTGATTGGGCCAACTCGAGAGGTTTTCTAAACAAAAAGAAAAAATGAAAAGCTATTCAAAGTAGTCACTAGCTAGTCAAGTATTCCATTGACTAAACCAAGTACCATTAGATAACCAAGAAGAGTAAAATAATATAATAGAGATGACAGGAATTTTTTAGGAAATCATCATTCCTTCTTTATGACCGAATAAATTGAACTCAGACTTTTTTGAGCTTGTCCAATATTTATAAACAAGCTTAGATCGAACAAAAGAATTTTAAGTATTAGAAAACATAAAAAAAATTGTTTTAATTACTGAGTAAATAAGTTAGCTAGCCAAAAATAGCTGCATCTATAAGAAATTGTAAAGACTGCTGACGCCACATATTGGAGATCACATAAGACTCGTGAAATCAAAAGGAACTTGTAGTAGATATAGCAATATCCATCAAGCAACATTCAATAAACCGAACCTGTTTGTTTGAATAAAGTGTTTTTTTTTCAACGGGAATTTTATTCGAACAACGATAACATTCTCGCGAACTTTGGAACTTCCCCCAAATTATTCCCCATTTCCCTGTACTACTTTAGTTCGTCCGTGTACCGTATTTGGTCCGCTTACTTAAAAATTGGGTCGCCCCTTCCAAAGATCTCTGTTAGCTATGATCACTTGGAAAGTTGCATATTCCTTTTATTTTGTCAGAAACCGTTATAGCCTACCCATTTATTTTAATTCTCTTCAGAATTTGGTGATGGTTTTTACGTATATCTGAGTGTATTTCCTTCTATTTAGGAGTCTGTTGGTAACCTCCAAATCCACATTTTGCACTTATATCTGGAAGAGTGGGTCATCGAGAACGGTTTTCATCGCTGTTGTGGGGCTGCAAGTATTCATCGCCTTTGTTATATTAAAAAACGCAACAACGTAGACAATTAAAGTTTGTCTTGTGTCTCCTTTTTTTCAGAGTTAACCCTTAAAGATACATCATTCATTGTTTAAATTAAGGTTTTAATTTTTTTTAAAATGATTATGGCTTTAAAATTTCAAAGACCTGCTGTTTTTGTTTAATTATTTTATTGAGGATTCGTTAAAATGATTTAAAAAATATTATGTAATTATAACGAAAATGGGCTTGAAAGAGGTACAACATTCTGGCAGAGTCTAAAATAAACTTCTATTAAAACAATATTTGTGTTTGTTATTTCTTATTTATATTTATAATTATACTCATTATTAAATTAAAATAATTACAGAGAGATGGAATAATATTAATTAACGACATTTCGGCAATGTAACTGAGACGGTCATGTTTTTATTATTTGACACGGGCTGGCCGCCTAAGTAATGAATTTCATTAATTTCGTTTCCAGGTGGCTGGGGTCTTTTTTCCTCGATCGGCTTCTTCTTTTGTACACTTGCACAGGTCCATCTCAATAATTAACCGACCGCCTTAATTAAACGGTCCTCTCAGGTATTAATTAAAGCCCTTGACGGTAGATTTCCCAAGTGGTAACGCTGCGGCTTGCCCAATTTAGTGGTTTCTCTTACTTGAACTCAGTCGAAGGCCGAAATTTTACAAACGAGATCCAACCCATTGTTATTCATAAATTAATTGAAGAAAAGGAGACATTTAGCTTAAAATGACAAACTTAAAGTTTGTCCACAAATAAGTCTACAAAACCACCAGTAATTAGATATGTCTGACAAATAGCACTACAGTTGTTGTTTAGATAATCATGTATTTTATAATAATTTTTTTAAATTTAAATTATTTTCAATTAATTAATTTTTAATTATTTTTGTGAAATTAATACGTTATTAAAAACGTAGGTTCGAATCCCACCTGTGAATCTGACTTTTTATCCCAACCAAAATCTTAATTAAAGATTCAGGTTTTGGTTGAGATAAAAAGTCAGTTTCACAAGCGGGATTCGAACACACGACCTTCGGCTAAATACGCTGCTGCTCCACCACTTGAGCTATCGTGACTTCGAACCACTCGGACACCAACTTCCCATCTCAACCCCACCTTTTGAATTTTTTCTCCTTTTTGCCAATTTTCAAATGTCCTGTAATAAATTTGATTTTCGGCGACGAATGAAATGACCACTCAAATAGATTACACGATATTTTAAAAATGGCAAAAAGAAGGGAAAATTCAAAAGGTGGGGTTGAGATGGAAGTTAATGTCGGAGTGGATCGAAGTCACGATAGCTCAAGTGTTAGAGCAGCGGCGTATTTAGCCGAAGGTCGTGGGTTCGAATCCCGCTTGTGACCCTTGCTTTTTTATTTCAACCAAAACCTAAATTAAAGATTAATTAATTGAAAAGAATTTAATAAATAGTTATTCAGATATCGTGAGATGCGGTCGGGTGTGATGTAGGTTTCAGAAAAACATTTCTAGAATTTAATAAAGTTTCTTCAAATATGTTTCCGCAAGACGTCAAAATAAACCATGAAAACAAATGTTCGATAGAATCAAAAAAGTACAAAAAAATGTTTTTGAAATGCTTCTGATTTATTTTCGAATTAAAAAAATGGTAATATTTGTACAGACGCCTTTGATTCACTTACACTATGAATATTTACCAGGTTTTAGAACTCTATCATCTACACATAAGGACATTAATTTGACAAATTAAAACTGGAGAAATACATTAAAAAAACTAAGGAGTAAATGTTAATATAATTTTTTACACTTATAGGGATGTGACGCGTTGATAAAATTCAAAGGCGTTATGAATTTTTAGGAGAAACACCAGAAAATTGGAAACTGGTAGAAATGAAAAAATGCCACCGGCTAAACGAGTCGAAGAATTTTTTTTTGTTTTGCAATAAAAATTCATATTTAATACTTTAAAAAGTCTTTAATTAAAATGAATCAAAATTGTATTTTCCTTCTTTGCTAAAAGCTATTTTAACTTTTTGTAACCTTATATCTATCTAACCTCTTTTCATGCGATCTTGCTGGTTACTTTTTTATTCTAAAATTGAAAAAACAACAAAGGACTGATAAAAATAATCATGAAATACATGCTCAACAAACATGGAAGACTGTATTATTTACTATTTATTTATTTGTTTTATTTTATTTTTTTGCTTCTTTGTATAATGGCAAGAAATCTGAGACTTCTGAGATATAGTTTCTTATCGTTAGTTTCTTCTTATCAGATGATCAGTTTCTTATGTTATTCCAGTATTTTTGCCTGTTAACACCCTAGAATAAAAAAGTAAATAAAAGGTTTTACAGCGCGTTAAATTTTTAAAACTTAAGTTATGGAGGCTTTTAGCCTTTGAAGATACATAATGCACTGCAGCTTAATGGTGTCGCACATGGGTCTGGAACAAGTGGCCAATGTAGTGGCCGTGTAATTTATTCTCTTCGGTTTCATGGTAGAACCATTTTGATTTTCGCCGTTTCAATTAAATCACATGGACAACAGAAGAAGCGCATATCGAATCACATTGCGGATAATTATATTTGGCTCTGGAATGGGGCCACTGGGAAACGACTGTCACAATGTGAGCCTCCCCTCTTAACAGACAGGTCGACATGTTTGATTTATGATAAGGGAATTGCTTTTTCCACGTTAGCTCATAAATTATGTATTCTACAAGAGAAAAGGAGTCCTAGCAGGAGACGGCTTCTTTGCACAATATCGCTCCTGATCGATAGATGTATGGGGGTCTTTGGAAAAATAAACAACCGAAGTCCTTTCACATATGTTTATGCTTATTGTTAAAAGTTTTGGCTGTCGTTTCTCTGTATGGTCTCTATGGAATCTCATCAAATCTCAAATATCCTGGTTTTAAATATTTTAAAACCACTGTTTGATTAGGGTCGAAAAGAGCAACATCTTGCTCTGATAAGAATTATTTGAAACGTTGTTTCTTATTAATCTGAAGATAAGTTTGAATAAAACAATTCAAACGTTGCGTAATAAAAGACCGGTGATTAGCCCTAAGCTCACTGACTGTAAGAAACACATTTCGCAAAGCCCAGGATACAGAATTGTAATTTCACAAATGAATATGTCACCAAAAGGCTCCCAGTACGACGTAAACCCGATTATACAGGACCCAGTAAACAACCACCTACCGCAGACTCAAACGCAAAAGACATTTTGGCTTTACTAAATGATCAAACATAAATAGTCACTAATAAAAAATAAAACTATGACCGTTGTTAAATACGTTTATGTATATATTATGTATAAATTTAATTGGATTTTGTAATATTCCTTAAAGAGCGATCATTGCCGGGCCATGAAAAGTGATTTGTAATTAAATACTTAGCCTTGGTTAAATTAGACATTTTGTAATTTTATTACTCATATGATAACTGAATGCACAAAACATAGTTGATTAAAAAAGAAAACAATTTGGTCAAAAGGGTACTAATACTGTCAACCTAGAATAACCGAACAAAAGTTTTTCCGTTTTAAACGGAAGTAGTTAGAATAATGGCATAGATATAAACAAAGACATTCAAGGAAAAATCTATGTGAGCATAAAGCAGTAAAAATAATACAATAAACAACAAAGATAAACATTAAGACTTTTGGTAATAACAATGGTACATGGGATGAATTTCAATGATTGGAATCATGTATCACAGCGTTCTTGCCAAGAGCCATGGGAGCAGAAGAAAACAAAAACATTTTCAATCATTTAACATTTTTGTAAAAAAACAATTATATTTCAAGTTTGCTTGTGTATTTCAACGTTGTTGTTCGTCAATTGATTTGGGTTTTACGTAAGACCGTAAAACAATATGTAAAATGGTATTAAAAGAAATTAGCTGTGTGAAAACTTACAAAAAACCAAAAACGCTTTATTTAAGGTTTTAATGCGATTCCAATTCGTTTTTAGCACACTTTAATATTCACATACATATACACATACTTTAATATATACATTTTTTGACTGTATTTGCCATAAAAAGACATTTTAACCCACGTTCTTGATCACTGTTAAAATTGTATTTGGCTGCTACCCTTAGTATGGGTATCTTCTTGAAATACTTATTTTGCGACGAGCAAAGTGGCAAAGTAGGCTAAAATATTTTTTAGCCAAAAACAAATTGAGATTTTTTGGATATCAAAAATCTCTTGAATACATTTTTTGGTAAAGTAAAAAGTCACAAATTTGTTCGCGTACAAAAACTCACGAAAATACGATAATTTTGAAATGATTCTACTGATCGCTATGGCATTTTAGGGTGATTTACAATTTTACCAACTTCACTTATTAGCGCAAACCGATTCTTCGTAAATACAATAAATAGAACCGTATATGTAAAATGAAACTTTGGAGGAGTTGTTCTTATATTGACTTAAGGGAAGCACATTACTGTGAACGGACGAAATATTTTTTCCAATTTTTCGCCTTAGATCATTAAATGACAATTCGTTTTGAAGAGGTTGACATCGTAAAGATCATTCTAACTATTTAAAAGATTTAAAAAGATAACTAACTACCACAAATCCTCACGATAAGCTAACTATTTTATGAACTTATGTATCACTTATTTATTATTTTACAAATTTATGAATTTATTATCTATAGCAATGCAACAAATTTTAAGAGAAACATAAAGTAAAAATTCACTATTCTTCGTGGTCCGCTTGACCAATTAATAACATTCAATTAATTAAGGTTTTAAGTTGAGATAAAAAAGTCAGTGTCACGAGCGGGATTCGAACCCACGACCTTCGGCTATTAAAATTCAAAAGGTGGGGTTGAGATGGAAGTTAATGTCGGAGTGGATTGAAGTCACGATAGCTCAAGTGGTAGAGCAGCGGCGTATTTAGCCGAAGGTCGTGGGTTCGAATCCCGCTCGTGACACTGACTTTTTTATCTCAACTTAAAACCTTAATTAATTGAGTAAAGTAAAAATGTTAGTAGTAGCTAAATAGCTCGGATCATCTAGATATTATTCCTTTTCATATTTATCTTCCAGTTTCTTATATACTTTTTGAATTGTTAATGTTTTCTTCCGTTTAAACATCTGAGGAGTGTATGTTTATTGGCATTGGGTTTTTCTTTGGCATATTGTAACAGGAAGTTAAAAACTTGTAAAAAAACACTAAAATTCAAAAACCCCTATACAAAGATTTCAAAGATTTTACAACCATACGAAAGGAATAAAATTTCTAGAAGTGAAAAAAACGTAAATAAATATTGATAACCCGCGGGGAATCATTCCAAAAAAAATTACGAATCTAGGGGGATCATTAATCGAAAGTACTCAGTTTTTTGTGCATTGTTGCGTTGATAGAAGAGAGATTTTTTTAAAATAATCATAAGTAAGGAAAAGCGGTATTTTTCATAAAGAAAATCGTAAATAAGTAGAATATGAAGTCTCATATAAGTTTCGACAAGCGCTAATTGAGATGATGAATATGTAAGTTGCGAAGTCGCATTCTGCCGAAAGCTACCTGCAAAGTATGTAATGACTCTTCTTTACTTACAATGGCATAAAACCTAAACTTTGTACATATAGCCTGGAAGAAGAGATATTCAGCTTTCTAACGGTTAAAATGCTGTTGCATTTGGGTAGAATCCAGAGGAGTAATAAATTTTTAAGTGAACGTTAAGTTCAAAAAGTGAAGTTTTTCATTCCTATAAAAATTCGTATTTAAGATTAAGAGCCTAAAATGATGTTTAAAAGGAACATGAATCGTATTAAAAAAGTATTAAACTTTACCGAAAGCGTCTTTTGGTTTTTATAAAGTTTTATATACCAAATCTTTTTTCATCCAATCTTGTATATTATCGTCAAATACTGCATAAAATAAATCGAGAGATGTATAATAAATAATCTTGAAATTTGTATAAACCAAAAGAAAAAAACATATTTGATAAAAAATTTAAATTAGGATAAAAAAAATTCTTGTCCTAGGATTTATTGATAGAAACACTGGTGCATATGTCTAATATTTTACGACCTATTATTGCAAAAATGTTTCAATAAAATCTGTTATTCAATTTTATGTGGCTTCCTCTTGTAAGACGTGTTGGCCGTATCATAATGAATTTTTTGGCCCGCCAAGTCTCAACTGTTTTTAAATCATCAAAACATGATTCCAACTTATTAAGTATGTTTTGTAAATAAATATAATTTATATTTAATATTCTTGGGTTTTAAATATAATTACTATGATCAAATTTTTTAAAAATCTACGAATCGGTAGGTAAGTTAAAAGACCAATTACATTTATAAAATTTTTAAGAAACGACCAATTTACCAAACATAACATTGGGATAAAAACATAAATTGATCCTTTATAATAAAAATTCATCTCTAAGACGGCTTACCACTTCCAACGGCGGACATCACGCAAAAGCCAGAACGCTATAAATTCAGTTTGATTGGTGGGGGATAATGGTCGCTGCTTTAAGAAAACGAAACGGCCAATTCCATAAACTGATCATAAATCTTGTTGCCGAGACATTCGTTGCACTTTGTATTGCAACAGCTATCGCCGTAAATCACTGGATTGAGCGAGCTATCCAATTATCTCAATTTCTTGGTAACGAAATATGTACTAATTTATAGATGAAACCTGAGAAATGATTTTTTCGGGATTACAATTCAACAGTACATTTATTACGTGTACATTGAACCTAATGAGCATTGACAGAAGAACATTGTTAGGAAGGTCTATGATTTTTTCGACCTGTCTGCAGGGTCTGAACAAATTAGACCATAGATGTATTAGTAAATTAATTAAAAATGATCAAAGTGTTTATGAATGCGGACGAACAATGCTGTCTGGTGCAAGGATCATCTGTATAACAAATTTGAGACAACAGTGTAAAGGTGAAACTGATTTTTCTGCTAGCCTGTTTTTTTTTAAATGAATTATTATAATATATCCATTATATTTAGTGGTCGATTGACCAAATTACATCTTTCAATTAATTAATATTTTTATGGAAGGTTTTGATTGAAATGAAAAAGCTAGTGCCATAAGCTGGATTCGAACCCACGACCTTCGGCTAAATACGCCGCTGCTCTACCACTTGAGCAACCGTGACTTCGATCCACTTGGACACCAACCCCCATCTCAACCTACAACCTTTCGAATTTTCCCTCCTTTTTGCTATTTTTGGGTAGTTGGAGAAGGAGAGGTGGTGTCCAAGTGGATCGAAGTGGCGGTGGCTCAAGTGGTAGAGCAGCGGAGTATTTAGCCGAAATCGCGGGTTCGAATCCCGCTCGTGGCACTAGCTTTATAATAATATAGTTCATTAAAAAAAAAAAAATCAAACATGAGAATTTTGAGGAATGCTGATAGTCTCTTTTTTTGTGGTAAACAGACACAAATAAAAATTACTTTAGAATTAGATGTCTCTTCAAATCTTTTATTTGAAAAAATAATCAGCTTCAAAAGCAAAATATGGTCTATCCCAGTTAATTATAAAACCTTTTATTTGTATAAATCTGTTTTTTGTGTATTTTTGTAATGTATCAAACTATTTATGAGCTCCAAACTTACAACCTACTCTCAATAAGTTTAACTTGTGCCTGAGATCAGGTCAAGCACAAGTTAAACTTATTGAGAGTAGGTTGTTCATTTTACATAATTTTTTTTATATTATCTTTTTTTCAGAATAATGTATCAATGTACAACAAATAAATTCATATTGTCTTGTCTTGTCTTTCATGCCCTAGGTGCAATAATGGTAATATATTTCATTTAATTGTCATTCAAATCCCTTCAAAATTTAGAGAAAATAGCGCTTTAATTCAAATTCATGGAACAACCTCTACATTTGATATTGCGATACTTTTGTATGATCCAGCTTTGGTTTAAACTGGGAAATATTGCATAGTTATAATCAAAGCCGGATCTTAATATGACGATCCGGACTTGCGGGAAGGCTGAGCGGTTTTGGTGAATCCGACCTATTGTCTTATTGAAATATAATGGACCGTGTGGTCGTATGATATATGCCCTGGCTACTACTACTTGTTTACTCCCAACAATGGATATTAATTCGTGGTCCAGAGCTACGCCTCTTGGCCGCCCCCCAGGCCGATGGACTACTTCATCACCACCCCTGTGATATATAGTTAAAGGTCTATTTTGAAAATTTACACCAGCCATCCAAGCCGACCCCGTTATGGTTATAATATGGGCAAAAGGGGGTAAGAGCTGGTTTTTTCTTTATGTATAGAATATATGGGCTTTTAAAAAACATATAAAGTAATTTACGGAGAAAAAAAGACAATTGTAAATTTATCAATGTCTTAATTTTTTGTAATTTCCTTTTTAAGTATGTTCCTAAAAGCTCTACAAAAAAAAATTAAATGATTATAGTAACATATGTTTATATATATAGAATTTAAAAAAACCAATATTTGGTAATGAATCATAAAATTATACATAGAAATTTAGATTTATGAGATTTTAAATTACGACATTCTTACATTTGCTTTTAAGTCAGTGATTCTCAATCACTGTTCCTCGTCACTTTCGGGTGCCGCAAAATTCTTAAAGTGTGCCGCCAAATTTTACAGATGTATATAGTAAGATTTTCAGTATTAACCAACATAAATATGAAAAAAAGATCGAGACTGTTAAATGTAGAAGACGATATGAGAGTAGCATTGTCATTTTTACGACCAAAAATAAATGAAATTATCAAAAAACATCAAGCTCAAATTTCTCATTAAAAGTATTCTTATTATTAACATGTTATTAACTCCCTTAATAAACGTACTGTTGTTTTTGTAGTACATATATTTTATTTTACATTCAAATTTATTATCACAAAATATTTTAGACAGTGTATTATAGGTATGAAAACTACTTTTAAACTTATCTTTTTCTTTGTATCTTTAGAAGTGTGCCACGGTAAAAAAAAAGTTTTCTTCATAACACATGACGAGTGTTGATAGTTTGCGATCATTGCTATCCGTTTCGTAGTTTTGAGCTTGCCTTTCTAAAATTCGTTATAAATTCAATTTTTTTTTTTTTATTGGCCTTATGATCTTGCATATTAGCCATAGTACGCATTCTTGTGTGTTCAAATTGGGGGTTATCGGGGAAAAAAGGGCCAGAGGCGACGGTGGGAATCGAACCCACGACCGCGGCGTGAGAGTCTCTCATGCTAACCACTCGGCTACCGCGGTCCCCATGGTTTTTAGTTGAGATAAAAAAGTCAGTGACACGAGCGGGATTCGAACCCACGACCTTCGGCTTGATACGCCGCGACTCTACCACCCGAGCTATCGTGACTTCGATCCACTGAGGGCACTAACTTCCCATCTCAACTCCATCTTTTTGAATTTTCCCTCCTTTTTGACATTTTTTATCTCAACTAAATACCTTAATTATTTGAATGATATTAATTGGTCAAGCGGACCACGAAAAATAGTGAATTCGTTATAAAGGAAATTTTAAATGAAATTTCCTTCACTTTTTCTCTGCAATTTTAACGGTATTCAATAATGTAATACGTAAAAACAATCCTGCGTGTTTCGTACCAAAATACTTTCAAAATGCATCGCATTGACGTAGTTCCAGGCTCTGATTGTTTGAAAATGAATATAATTTACATAGGGCAAAACCGTTGAATGATGTGAAACGGGGCAGAGAGTTGTCAGCAGCAGGACTGTAAATTAAGGTTCACCGAGGTGGTTTCTTGTGCATCAACTCGGTTCCCTTCTCGGTTTTCTTGTAAGAGGTGATATTAGCACCATAACAGTGACTGTAACTCGTCATAAGCACCCCCAAACTATTATCCTCCTTTTCCATTACGCCATCCTCGCCCCGGCTTCTTTTTCTTCCCAGATTAAATTGGTTACCGTACAATATTTCCGCTCCCATCTTTTTAAATGGTCCAAGAACATGAAGTTACGCTGGGAGTTACCGCACAAAAATAAAGGTAACCTTTATGGGCGATAAGGAAGGTGGAATAATTCATGTCGGAAATATTATTGTCCACTATACAATAAGTTTAATACAGCTGTTTGTTACTGTATATTGGAGAGTTTACTGTATATTGGGTAGAACAATTTCAAATAAATGATGACTTTGCAAACTTAATTATGAAAATTTGAATGCACAAACTTAATAATAATAAAACTTTTTTTTATTAATTATTTGGATTTCAGATGCGATCTGGCGTGACGTAGGTTTAAAAAAATATTTTCTTTATCGTACCAACGTTTCCATCTTTATTGAGCCCTGAAGATGATCTGAAAAAAGATGGAAACGATGGCACGATAAAGAAATTTTTTTTTAAAACCTACGTCACACCAGACTGCATCTCACCTCGAAATTATCAGGTCACTAAACACCACATACTTTTAATTTCCACCTGCGCTAATTACAAAACTAACGCTACAACTAAAAACAAAACAAAATGGATAAAAAATATACATAAAACAGGAAAAAGAGGAACTAATAATTATTAGTATAATATGATATATATGTATCGCATATATCAGCGTTGATCACTTTCACTGTCACTTAGGAAGTCGCTAGGCCAGGGGCGCTGCAGCCGTCGAGGAAGATTATTTGGAAGTGTGCGAAGTGAAAGTTTTCTGACATTTTTGACTGGATAATGGTTTGTGAAACTTCTAGCAGCGGTTTTTCACTAGTTCAATGACATATTGGATTGGTCATTGCGAATGGTATGTTTAGATATACAGAATGAAACATTGACGATGGTTCGAAGGATTTTTTGTTGGTTTTCTTGAACCCCCTACGTTCGATGTCGTATGTCCAAATGGGTCTCAAAATAGTTACATAAATGAGTAGTTTATTTTATATAGCCAGTTTTGATCATTTGTCTACAATGATTTAAGAGGTCTGAAACTGGTCGTTTTGTCATTGTACCAAAGAAGCGGACTAGATTAGCTGGTGAGAAAGGGTACTATTGTAGTAGATGGGAGTGGTTATTCCCTGAAAGGACATGCGTCACATTTTTGTGTGTTGACTATCATCTTCCATCTTTTGAACCACTGTTCGAGGGATCTGACATGGGTTCACAGGTTTCTGGTTAAGATGAGATTATGAGAGCAAAATATGGTGGTATCTTCGGCACAGGCCGTAAAGATCGTTTCAGAAAGAGTTGGAATCTGCGGTATTTACCGTGTAAAGAATGGGTCCTAAGATATTTGCTTGTTGTACCTTTACATCTGTTCAATAGATAGTGGATATTGATGACGTGAAAGTATATATCGGATTTCAAGAAAGGTTGGAGGACTCACTTAAGCTTCCGGAGCAACCCGAGTGAAATGTCCAATCGTAGGCTTGCTTCAAATCTAGAAATACGCCAGAACAGCAGACATTAAGAAAACTGAATTGAAAAATAAATTGAAAAACATACACCGCACTAATTTGCAGATGGCGTCAGACTCTCGGCTAGTAGATCCCGCGGTCGTGGGTTGGATCCCCACAGTCGCCTCTGGACTTTTTCTGACGCCTAAGGAGACCGGTGGCCGCAATTGAAAGAAATTGACACGGCACTCATCAATGGAAGAAGCGGGATCAGATCTCAGCGACCCTGAATTTGGTCCCCCCAAAAAAATGAGTTTCTTCGATGGAAGAACACCGGCACACCGGGGGCTCAAATTCACACTTGTGTCGCGAGCCCCCAAAAATATGGAGCCAGGGATGAAGTACAATAAGCTGAATAGCTGCAGTACTCAGGAGGGAACTCCTCCAGTTCCTGGTATCCATTGTAAAAAAAAAAAGAAAAAAATTGCAGATGAGTTACTTGCATATATCATGAAAACCATAATAATAAAAAAATATTCATCTTTGCTTCTGTTATAATTATTGAGTTAATTTAAAAAAACTTAAATGAAAACATAGTATTGAATTCTGGGATAAATCCATTTAACTGTGATAAAAAGCTTAGAAAAGAATGGAATAAATTAAAAATTTTAAGAGATATTCTTCAGCAAGATTTAACGAGGTATGTTTTTTACATTTGCACAATCTAAAACAACAACATTCATTAAGAACAGTTATTACGTCTCAATTAATAATTCGTTTATTAATAAATTACTAAGTTGAAAAAATTTAGCAAACAATTTATAAGTGTTTTACTAATGCTCTTCAAATCTGCTTGATAGGGAAGATACAATTTAGGCATTTTGGAATTGAAATCCGGACAGTTGAAAAGAGAATATTAACACGCTCAGAATTGGGTTTGAAAGATGTGCTCGAAACGTTTCGAAAATTGTTGGCACAATGAATCAATACGATCGAGTCCGTAACAGAATTTCATTTATCTTGAGGGTGCCGTGGATTCACAATAGAACTCTGGTCTGGATATTGCGGTGTTGGTATATATCACGGTATGGCCACTTGTTCCAACTGACGCCGAATCAGCCAGCACCTCTAGTGTTATTAAACGTGCCCTGTGTAGGCTTGGAGGGGACAGCCGTGGATTTATGCCGTCACGGACAAGTGGTGATAATGTCCGGGTCACGTGGACACATATCTTCTCCCTTTCGTGGTCATGGTGACGGTGGTCATCGCGATCCGGCGTAGGATCGTAAAAACAATTGTTCCACGCTTCTTTGTTCTCGCTCCTTTGTCCCAAATAACAGTGAATCTTAAAAGCACACCATTTCGATCGCCTGTTTACTAAATTTTCAGTAGCTGTCGTTAACAGATCGTTCCTTGGTGTGACATCGTGTAGACAGTTTTTAATGAAACAATTTATATTTTTCTGTTTCTAAATTTTCTGTATATGAAGTATTATAGTTAATAGGAATATTTGCGAACAGCCACAGTTGATGTTCAACAGTAGTGGTGTAACAAAATAACGATGGAGCAGATATTGAAAATTGCAACTACAATTAAAAATAACTTATTTATTAATTTATACGATTTGTGAAAGGGCTAGTATAAAATGCAAAACCATACATTGTATTACTTACTTTTAATAGTGCCTAGATTGTATATTATTTTACTGGACCTAATATTTCATATTATTAAATTCACTAGTTTTCGTGGTCCGCTTGACCAATTAATATTTTTCAATTAATTAAGGTTTTTAGTTGAGATAAAAAAGTCAGTGTCACGAGCGGGATTCGAACCCACAACCTTCAGCTAGATACGCCGGTACTCTACCACTTGAGCTATCGAGAATTCGATCCACTCGGACATTAACTTCCCATTTCAACCACACCTTTTGATTTTTCCCTCCTTTATGCCATTTCCTTTTTTTTTAGTGTCCGAGTGGATCGAAGTCTTGACAGCTCAAGTGGTAGAGTACCGGCGTATCTAGCCGAAGGTAGTGGGTTCGAATCCCGCTAGTGAAACTGACTGTTTTATCTCGACTAAAAACCTTAATTAATTGAATTTCATATTATATTTTCAAGGGTTCCATAACAACAATCCCAATGGATGCCTGACGCTAAGTGAAGTGTGTATAAAAAAATAAAATAATAACAATATATTTGGTAGGATCGGGGATGTGGTCCAAGGAATGATCTGGTGTTGAAACTACGCCAAGTTTTCGGTGTTTTGTTTTACCTTCCTCAGACAGCTAGATTCTCTGTCATTGTTTAAAATTGTTTTTTCTTTTCAACATGTATAAATATTTTTTCACTCTTTTTGACATTTCTTATACTGAGTACAATGTTTTAAATAAATAAATGATAGTTATTACAAACTATTATCACAGACAAAAACAACGTAAAAAAAGAGGACTCGAGAAGGTCTTGATTCTTTGGACCACATCCCCGATCCTACCAAATATATTGTTCAATAACAGCTGGTCGATCACCTTTACATCATTAAAATAATAATGCGTCTTTAATAGGCGGCTCGTCTACGGACCGTCGCACGAGCCAAGTGGACGGGGTGCCCACGCGAGAACGCGACTCAGTACATTTCGATCCGCGGCCTCGGCGCTCCGTTGTAGCAAGGTTCGATGTCGAAACTCTGTTTAAGACTTTATTTCTGGGCGGGGAGTTGTATTCGGGGGAGCAGTTGTCTCGCTGCGATCTGTTGAGACTCAGCCCTTGCACGGTGATTCGTATTTGAAGAAACGGATCGAGACCCCGTCCTTCGAATAAAGGAAAATATGGACCAATACCAAGTATGAGTGAGGGAAGGGAAGAAGGGCTTCTCTTTCTTTACTCGAGTTTGTACAACAGGAACGAGAGACCGAGGCGGGACACAACCTACACGGGTGTGGTAAAGATCTGTGAGTCTTTGGATCGAACAGAGAAGGACGTCACCTCGAAGCGAGCTTGTTAAACACTCGTGTTGTACGTGGGTTTACTTTAAGTTACTCTTGCGATCTTGACAAGTGAGAAAATGGCCTCACGGACAGGAAACGAATGCCATCGGAATTAGAAGCATGCATCAAGCTTACTGAATTTAGATTAAGGTAGGCCGTACACTGGAGCCGTTTTCGGCCGAACTTGCATGGCCGAATAGGGCCGGATGATCCAAAAGCGAAGAAACGAATGAGCACACGTCCATTAGAACCAATTCGTTCGGTCGTGTTGGGCCGTGTACGGCCGAAGCACTTTCCGATCCAAATAAAGTTGGATTTTCCAGTCCTATTCGGCCGAATGGTTACTTCGACTTCAACTGTCAACCACGTGACATCAAACGCTCACCATTGTTTAACGCCGTTCTTTGCTTTTTCGTTTCGTTTTCATTTCGATGGATTGCGAAAAATTGATAAGTGCGGTTGAAGAGCAGGCTCTTGGGACATGCGTGATCCATTCTATCATCGGAGAGATGTCCAGCGTAAACTGTGGTCAAGGATAGCTTTAGAAATGGAACTTCCAATAGTTTTGTTTATTTCTTTCATTCCATTTGTATGTAAACTAAGAATTTTCGAGCAGCAACAAATCATCTACATCCATTTGGGTTGTGTCGTGAACTGACGAAACTCGGCTACAGTGGACGTCGGCGTTCGGCTCTATTGTCGGTCCGTTTGGTCAAATAGTTCGGCTGTTGAACGGCCGTCGTAGTTCGGTTCCAATGGACGAGCAGCCAAGTCTTTGGACGGTCATGAGAAATATATTTATAGCGAAAGAAAGACACGATGACGACAACGACGCACTCGTAGGTATATATATATATATATATATATATATATACGTCAGAGAACGGCCCAGTTTTCCCAGTTGTGGTGTGGACATGGAGCGAGACTCGAATGTATTCATGGCTTCATGGCTTGAATGGTTGGATAAATTATAGATCGGTACGGTTGGCGGAGGATTGTTGGCAGAAGTAACGGGAAGATACCTCCAGGTGCTTACCACTCACTGCGCCGGGTACGACTCGACTGGGTATAGTAGTTAGTCGGGGGTGGTGCCGGCGCCGAAAACCAGAAGGTATGACTTTATGAATTTAATTTCGACCGTATTTAGGAATCGGAACCAAATCGGCCGAGGAGGCCTGTCGTTGAAACCGGGTACTTCCATTGTTGTTCACGTGCTAAGCCGGAAGCTAGTAGAATACGGAAAATTTCAAACGAGATACGTCGTAGAGATCATCACACAACACGCACTCTTTTCCGTCTTATTCGATACGTTGTACTATTTTTCTCGTTTATATCGAGTTATTGGAACTTTATATGGAGTGTGTCATAGTAGACGACGTGTCAAGTAAGCCAGAAATAATATTATTTATATTTCGATTTAACAATTGTGTTCAGCGTAAAAAAATCCTTTAAAATGATAAATCAGGATGTATAGGGTTGTATTTAAAATTTTGAAGTTGAACTGGGCCTAATGTACCTTGCATAAATTTCCTACAAAACAGGTGAAAATTTGAAACTAAACTAAGAAATATTAAACACATATTTTTTTTAAAAAATTTAATTAATTTATTTTTATAGCGTCATTGGTTCAAGAGAAATTCAGTCGGCCCATTTAGAAAGGACATCCTCTGTATGATAAGATGAAAAATATTTGTTGCTTCCTTTCAACTTAAAAATTAAGTTTAAATATTACAACCAATTAACCTTTCAGCACAAACAAACTGAATAGAGGGCAAACTATTAATATGTTATTTTCACAATTTATGTAATTATTTTCCCCCTAGATGACCCTTGTTAAGAAAATATTTCTTTTTTGCTTTATGCAAAAGCACATCTGCCATGCTAAAAAATGTAGGTTGAAGAGGTTGATGGACATATCCATTACATGTTATTGAAAATTGATAAACAAAGAGAAACTGGTAACACGGGCATTAAAAGCACTAAACAAATTGTTAATGATTTCATTAAATTTTAATGTCCTTAAGTGAACAAGTGACATTTTATACTTTCCTTGTAGTCATCTAAGATCCTTAATGAACCGTTCAAATAAAATTCATTATCATTTCTCAGTTGTTTAAATATTTAAAAAATTCAAATTGAATGTAAATTCTAAAAATAAAGCTTTGTAACATTTTTAAAATAAAAACAGCTCACTTTGGCACCTTTAAATGCCTCGTAAAAATTAACTCAGAGATACACATCGACGTCACTTAATCCTGCTTAAACGTTTTTGTGAATTTGAAATAATGTGGAAAAGCATCGGCCTGCCAAAATTCTATTGAGAAGCATGTAACAGAACCGAAGCCCCTGATGGTTACTACCAAAAAAGGGATCCGCATTTATAATTGTAGTGATGTTTCATTCTTTCATAAGGATTAAGGGAAATATTGCATTTCTTACATTTCTGCAGCACTGTGTTTTAATAGTTTATTATATGCAAAAAAATATTCGTGAATCGTTATTAAGGTAAATAAATATTTTGTTTTTAATTTTGAAATTTCTTGTACATATTTTTATCAATTTTCATACAAGTATCGGTATAATAGATTCTGATTTTTTTCAGTATTTTATGTAATTTTTCTACCTTTCGATACAAAGAACATGTTTTGTAAGAATAGAACAGGGCAACCAACTACACGGCCACAATACACAGAAAAAATAAACACGTTAACAAAAAAGTATGCATTTTAACGTAAAATTGTGTATCCGTAATTCCTAGCACGGCAAACAGTTCCATGAATAAAAAATGAATCGCTTGTGTTTATTAAAGTATGAAAAAATATGAATTGTGATTTTTTTTTAAATTTTCAATTCAATCCGTTTGTTCAAAAAATAAATGGGAGGATATTATTTACCCGGAAAAAAGTGGTTTTTTTGTTACTAATTCTTTTGTTTATATAATCTTTTGTTCACAGCCATAAAAATACAATGAATAGAAAAAAAAATAAACCCTACTGTGCAAACTGGTTTTATAAATCGAAAATACACCGTAGAATACGTATTTATGGATACTAGTAATGGCAACCTACAAATTTGGGTGTGTCAAAGAAAAAAAAGAAATAAAATTATACAAATATATTACATTAAATGTTTTTTTAATAATTAAACTCTGAAACTAAAAATGCCCGAAATTTTTTGAGACTTTGACCAGAGATACCCAGTAGCTGTCATGTAACTTATTCCATTTTTTTTAACTTGTTTGAAAACTGGAGCATTTTCCTAAAGCATAAACGAGCTTCATTCTGTAGGAATATATTACATGCTTTTCGTTGGTGCTTTTAACCTGAGTAATTATTTTAATTAATTTTTTTAATGGACAATACGGTTGATGTTAAAAACTAGTATCACGAGCGGGACTCAAAAACACGACCTCCTGATGTCGTGGGTTCGAGCCCGCATTTGACACTAATTTGTAAACACGACCAAACTTTGCATAAAAAATCATAAATCAATTCTGAAAGAAGTTGGTACATTTTTTAAAATCTTGCGTTGACAAGTTTTGCCTACATATTGTTTCTAGTTGGCACAATGTGTTTTTTGAAAAAAATGATCCTTTAAAAACATAAAATGATTTATTATGTAATTTGCACAGACTATGAAGAAGGCGTTCCGTAGCAAAGGATAAAAATGTGACAAAACATTTAGTCCTTTTTTGGTTGAAAAATCCCACCCTAAACCATCACTAATATCTGCATGTAACATCCACTAGAGTTACTGTCACTTTTTATATGAAATTATACTTACAGCATTATGTAACCACTCTAATTTCAATTTTTCTAACATACACTCATTTTTTTATGACCACATTAGTGATTGAGTTGTGTTATTGTGTTGTTAGTCTTGAATAAAATAAAAAATCTTACGAAAAAAAAGAAAAAACGTAGCTGCAACCAATGTAAGAAATACAGGGAGTATACATTAATATAATTGATTGAGCAACTTATTTTTTCTTTTCTTGCTATATAAATAAATCAAAGCAAATGAATTCATACAATACTTGTTTAATTATATAAATAATGCTTTCTAGATGCACATAGAACTGGACATATGACAGACAATGTTTTGATTGGAAGGTAGCTAATTGCAAAAGAGTAAAATAGAACGGGAAAATGGATAAATATTTATTGTCAAGAGATAATAGGATCTTCGATGAGAAAAGAAGCCGAATGTTAAGCAGGGGCGATAATTGCGTTTGATCCAGGGGTGAAATGAGACCCTAATTTGACCCAGAGCTGGAGGCCGGCTACTTATTGGCTCATGAATTGACGAGCTGACATTAGAGCTGACATTAATATCGTATTGGACGCCCCCTCCGCTTCAAAACCCGGCAACTCTTGACTTTTAAGACGTGATAAAACCCTATCGATCCTCGGCCCCGAGGAGGCTCCCGTTTCGCAAAAATAACGGTAAGAAGTGAAAATCCTTGGGATAGTTTAATTGGACTCGAACATCACAAATTGGCTGGGAAACTGATTCTGTCCTCTTTCAAACAAGTGGAAAGACCCTCTAAACTCCGTCCGACGTGTCTTGTAAGGAAGATTAGTTGCTTCGTTGAGGACTGAGATTTTGGCCGTTGTTAAACGACAATTACATTGTAAATAAAAGTGTTTTATCACACTATACGTTATTTTTGGGCTCGTTATTTTTGTATGGCGTTTTAATTTCGGCCGGCCTTATGTTGTTATGTTTACTTATTATGTGTGTTTACTGACCGTTAGTTAATGATTATCTGGAGATCGAGAGATGCGGTCTGGACGTTTAGAAAAACATTTTCTTTATCGTGCCAACATTTCGATCTTTATTAAGATCATCTTCAGGGCTTGGTATTAAAAACATTGTTTAAATTATAAAAATACATGTAGGATGTGAAAAAAGTAAATTTATACAATGTTAGAAATTTTAGACTCAATCAAAGTATTTGTACTCACTCCAAATGTTTGTTTTCCTGTGTAGTTATCTGTTTTGAGTGAGAACAAATACTTTGCGGCTAAGTATAGAACAAAGAAAAGCAATGGAACTACTAAAAGTGTTTTAAAGGACATTCATAAGACTACACCCCAAACTGCAATGAAGCGTATTCCACCGCTATCTAATAAATAAATAATAGCACCTAAATATTGTAAGAATGGCAGTGATTGAGGAACTGAGAACCCATTGGTCAGTAGAATAAAAGCATATAATATGATGCGCAAGGATGACACGCAAAATCGTGAAGCGTTCCACATTTTACTTCAAAATATGTGTTTTGTGATTCTGTGTTTTGTATGAGCGAGTGTATTTATTAGAGTGAATGGGGAGGGGCTGATGGTGGAATAGCAACCCCATCGCCCCTCGAGCTGTGTGCCGTGTAGGAAATAGGTAGATGGAGGAATATAGAGTACTCCATCTACCAAACAGTATGAGTGCGATCAATGTATGTAGGTGTGAATGTATTTATTGGTGTGATTGTGTATTGAGTGTGTAGCGGTATTATATTAGTGCTTCGGGCTGAAATGACCAAGCTGTCGGATGCCCCTGTCAAAAAAATAAATAAATAAAAAATAAAAGCATCGAACAAATCCAGGCAGCACCGAAATTTGCAAAAGATTAAAAAAACTGACATGGCGAAAACTACTTCTGACGTTGAAATAACGTTCAAAGTATTTAATGAAAAGGAAGCACAATGAAAAGATAAAACAAAAGAAACGAATCTGAAGATCTTCTTTGGTTTGCAGAAAGGAATAGGTTGCCAAACCATGAACACCAACTACACCAACAAATTATTCGTGTAACACAAAGTATGCCTGATGATATTAAAAACAAAATTAATAAATAAACAAAGGGGCCATTGAAATGAAACCAACTTCCTGTTCTGTATATGGAGGTAGCCTGAAAACTTCATGTGTATAAATCAATGGAGTGTACACTTTAGCTAAAAAGCAAAATATTTAAGAAAATATCGTTTTTACATGAAAAAATGGGAGATTATCGTGGCCAAGTGATTAGGGTCTATACTTCGTTTTTATCACGATAACGTTTCTGGGTTCGAATCCAGCCATAGAATTGTAAGTTTAAATAATATGAAGAAAGTTTTGTAAAATAGTATGACACTCGTCCGAGAGAGAAAAGTAAAGTAATTCCTATCTTACAGAAAGGCGTAACCTCCAAATAGCAGTTATGTGTCGCGGACGAAAGGTCAAACCATTTGAAAATACTTTCTCCATATTGTTCACAAGTAAAAATCCATGGGCTATTCCGCAATTCGAACCTCGGACCACTAGCGTGGCAAATACAACCACTCGGTCTCGTTTACGTTAAGCTTTCATGTAAGACAAGAATTTCTTTACTTTAATTTGAAAAATGCAGACTTCAATTCCGATTGCCTTGATAGTTGAATGATAAATTCGTCTTGTTCCCTTTAGTCGGTCCCAATTTGCTTAATCACCCACTTCTTCGAATCTTGGTCGAATTTACGTCTTCTCAAACCTAATTGGGGTATATCTTCAAGAAGGGATATAATTGGGAGTTACAATCGCCCTTGCTTAAAAAATACACGCAATAGAATTCTTAATCAACTATTGTCAATAAAAGGTTACAATTCAAAAAATTTGCAATATTGTAAAAATTCTTTCTAATTACATACTTCTTTTGTGACAAAACTATACTTTAAGGATTCTTAATTTAATCGTTATAGTGAAGATTGTTTCTTTACAAGAAAAATTACTGTTTGCAGTTTGGTCGGCCAATCATAAACAGGTTGAGACAACACAAAATCGTACCTGAAAAATCAAAAAGCTAGCAATTGTCACCAAAACGATCTAGATCTACGTACTCATTTACCTCAGAAACTTTCACTACGTATTTATAAATTAAGAGATTATTTATAATGAATGGGTTAATAAAATGAATAGTGCATAATAACTTTGTTAAAACTAAATTGCGCACTATTTATTCAAAATTGTTATATATATATATNTATATGAAGATTTATCTATGAAACAACTACATTTGATCTGTAACAATTGATTAGTCTTTAAAAAAATTTTAATCAAACGTTTTCAAGAAGGTGGAAATTACGAAGACATTGGTCTATTCCATCCCATGGGATCGGTAAGCGAACTCCATCTGCTGATTCCTGTTTTCCGTTTTTCCCGGCCGATGGCTTCGGGCTTCATTCAAAGATGTGCGCCCAAGCCTCACAGGGGGGCGGCAAAGGCAGTGACTGTACAAATAACAAATAGGGCTCAGAGGGACTAAATGTAAATAGCAGAAAGACCTTAGGGCCTTGTTATTCTTGGCCCTTTCTTTGTCAACGGATCCCACCACTCACGAGATATCCGTACTTCTCAAAGAGACGCTGAAGACCGAAATAAGCAATGTCTAAACGAGATTAAAACTCCTTCCTCAGCACAGCTGCCGCCATTTTCCACTTTACTAATCAATTTCACTTTTTATGTTTTTTAAATTGACGTGGTTTTTATATTTATAAACCATTTGTTTACATTTGCATGAAGAATATAGATGTGATACAAAGTTTGCTATTTCTCTATGCGATTTACTATTTATTATAAATTTGATTATAGTACAAATATTTTGTATATTTGGAATATGACTTTTTTACGATATTTTCTCACAAATCATCTTTTATCTTAAATTATTACACTCTTACTACAATTCAATACTAGTACTCTCCCACTTCTACTCTCTCCTACTATCTTTTTTTCGTCGTCACAATACGTATTCCGTCTATTTATAATTCTCCCTTACTTACCCTCTTTTTCTCTCTCATTCTCTTTCTTTCATTCTCTCTTTCTCCTCCCGCTCTCTCTCTCTCTCTCACTCTCTCTCTCTCCCTCTTTGATAGCACACTTTGGAATTTCTTTAGCTCTAGCTAGTAATGATGTTATCCGAGCAATTATCTGGTGAAACATCCTGTTCTCCACTCAATTCATATTGGAAGTTGTTGTACGTTTTGCACTCAAGATGATTACGAATCATAATAAGTAAAGAATAGAAAAGTATAGACGTCTAGTTCAGCTTGTCATAAGGTCATTACCATATTCCATGTCTAATACTCAATTGTGATCTAATTGTATGAGAGATATTTCATGATTTCAACATTTCCCAAATATTTTTTTAAAGCCCTTGTTTATCATTTTGTAAAAAGATAGCCCTACATTTGATTACATGAACAGAACGAAAATGAAATCCCCCCTATGAGATTCATTTGTTCACTTGTGTAAACTTAAAAAAACGTAATACAAAATTACTTAGAATCCAAACTTTTACGAGTATGTTAAGTTTTTGTATAAAATGTAAGATTTACTTACTTTTGTAACCACCAATCTTGTATTCATGATATATGCCAAATGCAAATTTAGTATCGGAGTATAAATGATAAATAGGGATGGTCTAACCTCACTGCCTTGAAGTATTCCCGTAGCTAGAGAACAGTATTCGGAGTAGCCTGATGCTTGAGGGGGCCGAAAGAACCCCTTCTGATAGACAAGGGATAGACCTAGAGGGTATTTGGAATTGGACGATTTAATTAGTACAGAAAACATTTTGTCGCAAGTGACCCTTTACCACGCCAAAGAAGGCATTTTTTTAATATCATTTGTGCTCAATGTAGGAGGATATGCGGTCTATCTCGCAAAATATTTGTTGCACTGTGTAATGGTGAGATTGAAAACCAAAATGATCGTCTGGTAGAAAGTTATGGGAGTTTATTTTAGGTAATATTTGAAGTAGAATCTTTTTAAATACTTTAGACATTATGGGAACGAAATTAACTTGACGTGAACAACCAATTCATTTTAAAAAATTCTTTGTGTTAATATGTATTTATCTATGTGTAATATTTAGTGACCGTTAAGTAATGAATATTTAGAGTTCGGAAGGTACGGTCTGGTGTAATATAGGTTTAGAAAAACATTTTCTTTACCGTGCCAACGTTTCGATCTTTATGAGATCATCTTCAGGGCCTGGGATTTATAAACATTGACTAAATTTTACAAATGCATGTAGGATGTGAAAAAAATGAATTTATACAATGATAGAAATTGTAGACTCAATCAACGTATTTGTATTCACTCAAAATGTTGTTTTCTGTGTAGATGTGCTATTATTGTCTAGTGTTAAGAGTGCCAGTGAGATATTGATGTTTTATTGGATTTTGAAGGGGTGGGGAAAGAAGTAGGGATAGAAATCGATTTTTATTTGAGGATTGATTATTATTACATTCCGATATCTGGATAAGAGGGTAAAGTAACATATCTATGATTGCAAAAACCCAAACAAAATCCTACAACACTGGCTACACCATTTTGAACATCAACACAATTTCGACTTCAACAATCCAAAAATCTTATACACAGAACAAGACAAACATGAACGTAACTTTTTAGAAATGGTTTACATCAACAGAGATAAACACGGCATCAATTACAGAACGGACACATGTAAACTCAGTCGCAGCTTCGCTAATGCCATTAATCAAATTGAAGAACATATAAAACAGTCATCACATTCCACACATCAAACATTTCAACATAGTTTTATTCTTCAACAATTTGGCTTTCCTTTCGCTAATTAAATCTATTTAATCTTGAAAAGATAATCAGGCGGAACCTTTACCCACGTTTTTTCCCATTGTCCGCTCTTTTCACCTCAAAGAAGCCGAATCCTCATACAAAAACGTTTTTCCATCCCTATTTCCTTTTCCACCCCTTCATAATTCAACGTTTATAGACATAAAACATCAATATCACACTGGTACTCTCAACACGACACGCAATAATGACACATCTACACAGAAAATAAACACTTTGAGCGAGTACAAATATTTTGATTGAGTCTAAAATTTCTACCGTTGTATAAATTCATATTTTCACATTGTACGTGTATTTGTATAATTTAAACAATTTTATATTTCTCAGGCTCTGAAGATGATCTCAATAAAGAGCGAAGCGTTGGCTCGATAAGAAAAATGTTTTTCTAAAACCTACGTCACACCAGACGCATCTCACGATTTCCAAAAAATCATTGACTATCGGTCACTAAACAACACATTGTTTAAATTATACAAATACATGTAAGATATGACTATGAATTTGAAAATGATGTACACAATACAGAAATTTTAGATTTAATCAAAGTATCTCTTTTCCGTGTAGATGTGTCATGGTTAGATGGCGTGTTGTGAGTGTTAGTAAATTATTAATGTTTTATGCTTATATAAAATATTTCGAAGGAGTGAAGACGGAAATAGGGATAGACATTTATTTTTCTATGAGAAGATGTCTTCTTTGCGGTGTATTTAGTATAGAATATGCGTTGGAAACTCGTTAGCAAGGATCAAATTTGCTATAGTTAAAATGCAATTGCAGATTTTAAACCTTTCATGACATGATCCAGATACGATTGGCATAACGACTGTTTACGGCTCGGAGCGGTATTATTGACCTTAATGAAGTGGAAGACAAGAGCCGCAATCAAATGATTATGAAGTTTCATCAAATACTAATAAGACCTCAATTGTATGGCAATTAACCATTAAAGCGAAGCCGCTCACGGATTCCCGCAGTGAATATTGCAGCAACTATACCTGTTTCATATATGTACCGTGATGATTTGACGTCATAGCACATAGGTATATATTTTTCAGTATTATAGTAGCATTGCCACTAAAGATAAATAAATGAAACCGTGGTTTTCTTCATACAGCAGTTTGAGGCTTTCTATAATCTCTTAAATTTTATTAAAAGGAAAACTTAATGATAATAATTCAAGGTGGGATAGTTTTGGTTTCTGCTTGATGAAGCACGAGTAGGCAAAAGGGAGACCGAGCGTTCACTACTTTCGTGCCTCTTGGTTAAAATTTCCTCCAAATCACAAGGTAAAAAGTTTTTAACCTAGATAGTACACCAAATATAATTCTAAAGTAAATTAAGCGGAAAAACAAATATTAGACAATTACTTACAAAATTCCTGCCACTTGAAATATTTTAAACTTGACAGGTTTTACTGGTAACATGTTGAATATTGTAAATGGAAGTGCTCATACATTGTCATTTACAAATGGCAACACCATCAGGATGCGTAGCTCGATAATTAACAAGATTTCGCACTCAGATGTGGCCCTGTTTAATTATTTCCTTTGAGGTATATGACTTGCTAATGTTTCCAGGGATAAAGTCTAAAGTTGTAAATGCGACAATTTAAATACAATGAAATATTGTTGACTTTCCGTGTAGTTTGTTAGTACAGAAGTCAAACAGAAAATTTACATTAATTATAGTCCAAAGTTAATTTCAAATAACAAAAGGGTACTTTTACTTTAAGCAAATGTAAATTAATCATTTTATTATTTCCATTAGATAATACGTATATAATTATTAATAAAACTTAATGATTAAAGAGTGTCAGTTTTTAAGTAAACACTTCACTAATTACTGTGTAATTCGTGGGGCGAAACGAAAAACTATAATGGAATTGTGTGGTGATTAATTACGCAGAAAACAAACACTTTGAGTGAGTAGAAATACTTTGATTGAATATGAAAAATATTTTTTGCATTGTATAAATTCACTTTTTCCACATTCTACATCTATTTATTAAATTTAAGCAATGTTTGTAAATCCCAGGCCCTGAAGATGATCTCAATAAAGATCGAAATGTTGGCACGATAAAGAAAATGTTTTTCCGAAACCTACGTCACACCAGACCGCATCTCACGATTTCCGAATAATGGAAATGCTAAGTTTTTTAGAACATCGGTACAATTAGAAATCTAATCTTTATATTATTATATTTACCAGTCTGTATGGAAAAAATTATAATATTCATCAATTTTCTTATAAGATTATAAATGTCAGTAAAGTAGGTTAAAGACGGTAAACCTGCTGTGGTAGTCGAGAAGTATCAATATCTCCGATATTACTAACCCCCAAAGCAACCTCTAAGCGACCATTTTAAAGAAAAAAATGCTAAACCCAAACGAGTCATAAAAGTTCCCTGGAGAAAAGGCTAAGCAGGATAAAGATGTTCCTTGTTTGGCACCCAGTCGTGGACATAAGATTCTATGCTTTAGTTTCCAAGTATGGAGGAGAATAGGATCTCATACAGTCAACACACATGTACTCGACACGGAAGCTTTTTATGCCCCATACTATTATATACACCCGGAAATGTAACCTGAATTATTGAAAGTGAAAGCATGTCAAGTGAATGATACACAGAGATCGTTTTTAACTGTATTATCATACGAATCATACTTCGGTTTAAGACTCATAAAGTAATTTATGCAATTAATTATTTATTAATTCAATAAGTGACTGCTCAACATCAATGATTTTAAGCCTCATGAATTCTGGAAAAGGTCAATGAATGTAATTATTAAGACAGTATTTTTGATTTTGCAACTGCTGTTTGGACGTTTTAGATAATTTTGGCCTGCCTATAATTTTTTTTCTTAAGACGGTCTACCGACAGTGAAGTCATATCAGCTCCCAATTCTCTTTTTCACATCTAATGGCATAACTAAACCGTTGGAACTGTCGAACGTGAGCAGAAGAAAATGCGAGAATTTTGTACTCTTGTCATCATCTTAATAAATAAATTAATTGGGCCTTATTTCTAGGAAAATATTTGCTCAGTTCTTCAATTTTTTGAAAGAGATTTTACCAACACTGTTAGACGATGTTACACTGCAGCAACGACAAAGGTTGATGTCACGCACACAGTTCTTTCCAGCTGCGACATTATTTGAATCGTCACTTCCGGGATAGGTTGATAGGACCTCATGGCCTGATCTGTTGGCCTCCTCCTTCACCCGATTTAACTCGACTGGAGCTTTGGAAAAAACAGTGTCTACACCAATCATAACCCAGCAACTTCAGTTAAAGAACTGCGGCAAAGGAGGGAAAATGCTTGTCAATCCATCTCCCCAGACTGTATCTCACCGGTGAAAAGTTGTTAAAAAGAGCATTTGCATCTTTACGCAAGGCAGGTGGTTCGAACATGAAATGTGATAAATAAATAGCAAACCAAAAGACTGTTTTTTTTTTCAAACTTTTTGTCCTAAGCAGTCGAACATATCAACTTGGCGTTGATCAGAAAAATGCGCTCTTCGGTTCATTTTGAATAGGAATGTTGAATGTAGCTAATAGGCACTATTATAAAATTTATTTATTTCCAGGTGTTAAGAGTTGCTCTCATAATGCTAGTTTGACGAACAGTGACATTACACAATAAAGGCAATTAATATTTACTTCAGCTGGGAAGCAAATTATTGAAATAAATAATGAAACAAACGAAATGTGTTATTTAAAAGTTTTTGCCTTTGTGATTTTGTACCAATTTAAAATCTGATTGCACCATTGTTTTCAGAGTAAAACGTCCTTTAAAATGTTATGTCAAATTTGTATAGGGTCAAATTTTGAAGTTTGAAACAAGTCTAAAAAATATTAAACAATTTTTTTTATTAGCGTCATTGCTCCGTACTATCCGTACAACTTCATACACAAATCGATTAGGTTTCGTAGTCCCATTGACCAAATATATTCTTTTCCATTAATTAATCGTCCAGTAAATTATTGGTTGAGATGAAAAAGTAGTGTCACGAGCGGGATTCGAACCCACGACCTTCGGCTAAATACGCCGCCGCTCTACCACTTCAACTACCGTGACTTCGATTTACTCAGACACCAACTTCCCATCTCAACCCCCGCTTTTGAACCAATACCTTACTTAAATATATACGCAAATAAACAAACACACTGTACACTTACACAATAATAATATATATTATATTTACTACATTTACAGATGAGAGAACACCTCCGTTTCCCGAAAAAAATCGGAAAAGGGCACCCAACAACTCAATCTCGTGCCCAAGTACTAGCTTTATGTAGGGTGCGATGCTTACTCCCTCCTTGTCAATCATTTATTATATCCCTTATTTCGGCTCCTTGCGGTCATCACTGTTGAATTCACTTTTTCCTGACATACCCGACCAAGAAAACTACATTCATTGTTGATGAAAACTATTAAAGACTATTTTGGGATTTCTTGTAGAAGGTTGAAACGTAAAATATCACACATACCCACAACTGAAAATGGCGAAAGGCCGAAACGTATCTGGTAAAAAATAACTATTAACTATTAGACTGAAAATAATCAAATGTTATGTTTGTTTTTGTCGATTATAAATTTAGTAAATATAGATACCACGATAGTACTTATACCTGGGGGGGGGGTCGGCTACATATTGCCGATCATGAGGGAAAACAGCTTTGTAGCGAAATTTAGATGTATTTTCATGGGGAAAGGGATCTTAAGAGTGATCTGCTTGACTATATAATTGGGTGCGTTGTTTTTGATATAAATAGCTCTAAACCTAAATGGAATGTATTTATAGGGTCTATTTACTGAGGAATCGTCTCATTTGTGATCTTAACTATCTGGCGGAATAAATGAGAAAGGGAAACCGCTGTTTCGAACAATGGAGGTTCGAGTGGGCGTCAGTGAACACAAGTGTTAATAATAGCTTAACACCTGACCTCAGAGGATATGAGTTATCCCTTTTCATTAAGAGGGCAGCCCGGCTGGGGGAAAGGCTACAATGGACACACCCTCTATTATTACGTCCTAATTTCAACGTGGCTGCCTCTTCGGGGGACCTTACAAACCCTTTACCTCCCCAGAGCGAACAATGGCGAACCGGCGGACTAATCGCCCGACCAGGAACCAATCACCGCCACGTTATTATGTCCGCTGAATTATTAGCCCCGGTTATCTTGGCCGGAACCACACTCACTACTTTTCTTTTGTTTGGAACTAATAATTTCTACGACCTAGCGAAAAAATATATACTTAAAATTACAACTTAAAAGGTTTTCACTAAGAAAGCCGTAATAACAAAGCAGAATATGAATTATGAAAGAAAATAATTTGACAGAAACATCGCTTATGCATAATGAGTTTCATATATTTCTCAACGCTTTGACTTACACAACTTATGAATGGTGGAGTGAGTGCGGTGTTCAATCCATTTTAAAAAGATAGTAAGTTGTTTTCAACGATCCTGATTTCGAGCTTTTATCTCATCATCAGTTCGAAGGAGTTCTACAACCACGTCTCTCGACATTAATTGAAAGACTACTTCAAATACCATGTACTAAAAATGAACCTAGTTATGGAAGGAAGTGGCTCTTGCCGCAAATGAAAGATTTTTTTTTGGGGGGGGGGGGAATCTCAAAATACGTTTATGAGGAGACGTTTTCATTTTGTTTTAAGTTTTTGTTTTAATTTAACAAAATTATTGCAGATATGTCAAGCCACGTTGCGAGGTCAAATAATAAGATTAAATTTTTGCTTTCTAGCTAATGAAAATAATAGTTCTCCGTTAGGTACGGTAATAAAAATACGGTAATAAATAATTGTATTTATCTTATGATATAAACTAAACGAATCATTAATAAAGTAAAAATATAAAGATCAAATAATGACGATTTTAAACAATTATTTTTGACAATAAAAATTAATACCTATAGAAATCTTAATTCACTCAAGTGTTCGGGCTATTGATATCTTTTCATTCTTAATGCCTAGACTAGATTATTTATCCTAAAATATAGTGTATCTAGCATGAAAGGAGAGTCTGGATAAACTTTTGTTTTGTTTGTTGTAAATTTTAAGTCTAGCCCACACTTGTTCCTCTGGCGACCATAAAGATGAGTAATTCAAATTTGATTTTATGCATTGAATTCCAAAATATTTTTACAAGGGCAAAGTTGGAAGTACGGGGCTAGAGTGGCCGCAAACAATTCATTTCGTACAGAAATGTGTGGTGATTAGTGACCGTTAGTTGATGATTATTCGGAAATAGTGAGATGCGGTCTGGTGTGATGTAGGTTTCAGAAAAACATTTTCTTTATCGTGCCAACGTTTCGATCTTTATTGGGATCATCTTCAGAGCCTGGGATTTACAATGTTAAATTTAAACAATGTTTGTAAATCCCAGGCCCTGAAGATGATCTCAATAAAGATCGAAACGTTGGCGCGATTAAGAAAATGTTTTTTCTGAAACCTACATCACACCAGACCGCATCTCACGATGTCCGAATAACAATTCAATTCGTTGAAACGGTGACTCGAACGCAACATAGAAGTGTTTTTTCCAAAATACCTACATCCCGGATGTACACATAACCGTGTAGTAAATAACCCTGTAGTTCAGTGAGAGGGAGAGAAAGAAAAAGAGGTAGAGAGATAAATTGAGAGGGAGAGATAGAGCGAGGGAAGGAGGGAGGGAGAAAGAAAGCTAGAAGGTTAAACAGTGAGAGAGAGAGGCATTTCAAAGGTAGAGAAGAGAAAGGAAGTGAGAAATCGCGTAAGAAATGGCTTGAGGTTGGGTGAGTATGACAATTCGCTTAATGGAAAGAATAGATTTACACACAAAAGTTATACACAGAACATGTGAATAGAATTATCTTTTATAAAAAGTGATAAATAAATTCTAAATTATTTTAAAAGAGAGAATAGTGATGTTAACATAACCTAAACCTCTGTGTACGATATTTAGGCGTTTGGGAAGAATTTGGATTTGACCTTTTAATTGGTAATTAAATTTATATGGCAAAAGAAAATAGATACACTGAGCGAGAGAGTGATTCATAGTTTGTGTAGTGGTGGTGAAATTTTTTTCATTGTGAAGTTTTTCTTATACTATTAATTTGTTTTAATGTCAGATGGAAAAGGATGGTTTGTTGTCAATGTACCAGATTTGTAGTAGAGTTGCGCAGTTAAGTACGTTCGAAAATCGTTCTTACTGGAAAACATTATCGACGCGAGGCCCTTAAGGATTCTGGAGAAGGGTTGATTTGGACCGAAAAAAGTTTGCATTGTGAAGAAAGATGGGGAGAGGTCCGTAGCAAATCGTGTGTGACAACCGATGCCCTCCCCACGATGAGCGAGACCTCCCAGTTGGCAAATATTCAACGAATCTCGGAGAGAAACTCAAATCGGCGTTATCTCTGGGCCTGGTTTATTGCCGAACATTAATACAAGCAATCAAATCGTCGGCAGGATCCTGCCAGATACACCGCCCTGATTGCAAATTAATAGAAACGAATTTACTCGTTGTCTGTACTCGAGTTTGGGGCGGCATTCGTCTTGGAGATAGGAAATGACATATCTCCTCCCCATTCATTGGCATCCCCCGCAACTCCCGGCCTCCGACGCCAAATGCTCACGTACACTCCTAATCTATGTTGCAACGGCAAATTACATTAACGCGGCTAATAACCGTCTTTGACACTTCTGATAAATAGCCTCGCAAAGTATTCGATTGCAATTGGGCGCTTTTCATACACTTCCTACATGCTCTATCGTCTTCCATGTTGATAAAACTAATTACCACACAATACTTGAATTTCCGATCTGTGCAGAACAATTTATACCCATGAAAATCACTAATATTATCTTTCTAATTAGATTTTATCTATATTGCTTTAACTTTATCAGGGATCTATAATTAAGCTATTTTGAGAGAAATAACATCCTTAATTTGTAAGTCCCCCTAATAAAATTACTCCAACAATTTACTTATTTGCAGTTTCCTGTTGCCTATCATTTCGGTCTCTTTATCTCGCTGTTTTCGTCCGTCAGACGTGTTTTCAATTCTCACCATGAGTCTACGTGTTGAATTCTCTTGTCAATTGTTAAATTAATAAATAAACAAAAATTAATTATGAAAAAATAAATATTTAAAAATAACGTTTAGGGATTCTTCAATTTTAAAAGTAGTTTGGTTGGTCAATATTACTTATTATTTGGAGATCTTGAGATTCGGTCTGGTGTTAAGTAAGTATAGAAAAACATTTTCTTTATCGTGCCAACGTATCGATTTTTATTGAGATCATCTTCAGGGCCTGTGATTTATAAACATTGTTTAAATTATACAAATACATGTAGGATGAGAAGAAATGAATTTATTCAATAATAGAAATTTGAGATCAAATTTCCATTCAATCGAAGTATTTGATACAATATTGTACATCTACACAGAAAAAAAACACTCTGAGTGAATAAAATATATTGATTGAGTCTAAAATTTTTATCATTGTATAAATCCATTTTTTATGTTTATAAATCCAAGGGCCTGAAGATGACCTCAATAAAGATCGAAACTTTGGCACGATAAACAAAATGTGTTTCTAAACCTTTTCTAAATCGCGAAAATTAACTGTCACTAAACACCACATATTACAAATTATTCTGTGGCTGATATGAAAAAAATGAACTAATCAAAAACCAACCGCGTCTGACAGAACAGAAGGATAGGAAAAGACAAAACCACTGATGTGTTAAATTATATTAAAAATTTATTTGAAATGTTTTTGAGACTTCACCCGTCTGTAATTTATCAAATTTTTTCCAGTAGCTTTTCCCGTAAAAATTTACTGAGGCAGGTCAATCAAAAATTCAACTAAAAAGGTAAAATATAAAAGAGAAGAAGTAAAGAAAACTAGATATATTTTATATTTTTGATTGGCCTTATTTGATTAGCACCTAACTATAACATCAATATTTTATCTCAGGTTTCACTATTTTATTGAATTTTTTCAGCCAAACGATTTGGCTGTTGTGAGATTACACGACAAGAACTAGGAGGTAAAAAATCACATCACCTACAAACCCGAAATGCATCTGGAAGACTAAAATAGTGAGAGTACACGTATCGGTCAAATAAAATGTGGTTTTGTATTTTTTTGTAAAAGTTAAGTGTCCAGATTACAGTAAGTCTTTAGGACTGGCAGACGAAGTGTAATTCATAAAGAAAAAGAAACCGTTTCTTTTTAAAAAATAACGATCTATTTTAGACCTTTATCATAAGTCGTTTGAATATTTACCTAAGTGTGACAAGTGTTATGTTTTGAAATACTTGAAGTAAGCGTTGTCTTGTTGGTAGTAAGTGCATTTGCAATTATCTTAACTTTAAAAGTTAGTGGTTTGTTAATACAATTGGACTTATGTGATAAGAACCAAAACGTTTATATATAGTTAAATAATATATAAAAACCTATTTAAGTCAACATTGAATTTGATGAAATGAGTGCAATAAAAAATTCATATAAATATTAAAAAAATTCATAAATTCATATATAAAAAATTACTTCAAAAATTCAATTTTTACCAAAGGTCAAAACTTTAAAATCACAATCCTGAAAAGTTCTGGTTTTGAATTTTCCAGTTTTGCCTCAAAGGTGCAGAATCCCTACTGGAGATATAAACTAATAAACAAAACTTAGAGATTATTTACATCGAAATAAAGAAATTATTAATTACCAACAAAAGAAACGAAAAGTAAAACGGATGCTTTGGTTAAGAGGAAGTCAACAATAATACGATTTTTGGATGGAAATGAACTGGGCGGAAGTTATGTTCATAGTAACATCACCCTAAAATCTGGTTTTTTGTAGTTCAAGATGTTTTTATGTTTTCATCAGTGAGATGGTTTCATTGTCTTCCTCTCTATGTTTGTTTATATATTTTCTTCAAAATATTTTAAAACGAACGAACAAAAGATTAAATTGTGTGATTTTCTCCTGTGGTGTGCGGAGTGATAAACATACTGTTTGATAATTACCTTTCATCCTGGTATGGATTTCTGAGATTCAGACAAATCACCCAAACACTGAAAATGTCTGAATTGACAAAAATGAGATAGGGTAGGCAGACCAAGTGATATGTAACTATCAAACAACATTATGAATTAGTTTCCAAAATGACATAAAGAAATAAAAATGCAATTCATAAATTTGTGAGCTTCGAGAAATGGAAATATAAAGTTAAAGTTGAGCTACTTTTAGGAGAGCATTCCAAAATTTATTGTGGATTCCAAACGTTGTTGAGACACATTTTCATTAGTGTTTCGGTTCGGGGGTAATCGGTTATCACATAATAGTTCATGGGTCAGTGCAGGGGGTTCTTTTTACCATTTTAAATCTGAATTTAACTTACAGAAAATCCATTTACTTCCTTCGTTTTTCTCCTCATTTCTTTTTCTATAAAAGATATTTTATGCGTGTGTTTTTTTCCTATAAGATCCAGCCTATAATTTAGATATTTTTCGAAAATGTTTTAATTTGAGGCATTGTGTCATTTAGAATTCATATTTTCACAAGTGAGATTTTATTTTATTTTCCCTTTTTGTGTGTTTGGTTAGACTCATCATAATAAAAAAATTTAACTTGCCATTTCGTAATTTATATTGGCACTTGTAGCTAACTCCCCCTTGAAAACGCAATATTTAGATACTTTTCTTATAATATTGAGGATATATTAATAGGATCTCGTATTAAAAAATATTTTAATTTTGAGAATTAAAGTCAGATTCAGTTCAAATCATGAAATTAATTTAAAAAATGAGACTCTTTATGTAGATGTAAAGGACATAAAACATGTAGTAACCACAAAAAGTAGTTGACTAACTAGTTTTTCTGATAAGAGTGATGTACTCCTCGTTCTACGGAAAGGGGGAAAAGATTATTTCCGGATCAATGAAGGCAAGCGATAATGCTTAGCCGGAAGGAGTGATAGATGTTTTAGATTTGTCAATAGGCTTAACGTACACGCGATTGCAATCAGGACGCATGTGGAAATCATTCGTCATCCTTTAGTGTCACCAAGGAATCGAAGCGACGTTGCTCGGCCGGGAGGGTGGATGCAAGTGGTGTCGCCCTGACGAGCGCACGATTGAGATGGATGGCTACAGCCATCAGGGCCCAACTTAGTTCAGTCAACTCTCGCCCTTCGCCTACCTACATCACTCACGGGCCTACCTATAGGAAATATCAAATGTACCCGGTTCGAGTTCAGCATGGGTGGGAAAAAACTGACGTTCTCCGATAAATTACAGTAGACCAGCTTTTCGCCTGGGAAAAAAAACAGTCAACACGGGAACGACAACACCTGCCTTCACACTCCGTCAATAAATTACGAACAAACCCATTCTCATCAATGATTGCCAACATTAAATTTAACCCTTTTATATTTTATTGTGAGAATTTGTTCGGATGCATCTCCAGTGAACACAATCTTTATTCAAAATAAATTCTTTTGTAAAAAGATTATATTATATTATAATAAATCATCAGTTGAAGTGAAAAGGGGATAAACCGATTATGAGCTTTCGGAAAAGTGCGTTTCGTTAAAGGTTTTAATGTTTTATCTAAAATTGAGTGCCTCATACAATTTTTCATGATTACGCTTATTACATTTTGATTCACTCTATATTAGTATAGGTTCCTGAAGTGCTTTGTTATGTCTTCATTTACCTTATGCGATTTTCGTAAGTTTTTATATATACTTTTTATCTTATTTTTAAATTACGGATAATCCAAGAACACGTGGTTTTTATAAACGTTAATTTATTTTACTTCTTTTAGCTTTCTATGTTTCGAGCTATTTCTTTTCCTGCCCATCATCAGGAAACCCTAGCAGTCTCGCCTGCCATCTCATTGCGTTTTTTCTGTAAGGAAGGAATCCAATTATTTCTCCCCAAAGAGCATTACAAAAAGATTCACTCTTCTTTGGCCTGTTGGCCGGGACAGAAGCATTTTTTTCACTTTTATTTTATAATGCCCTTTGGGGAGAGAAAATTGTATAGCTTCCATACAGCAAAAAACGCAATGAGATGGCAGACGAGACAGCTAGGGTTTTCTGACAATGGGCAGAAAAGAAGAAATAGTCCGAAATATAAAAAGAAATAAAATAAATTAATTAATTTTTATAAAAACAACTGGTTCTTGGACTACACATAATTTAAAAATAAGGTGAAAAATATACATAATAATCTACAGACGTGGAATCTACTGCAAAAATATAAATAAAACAAATTTTTACTTATCCCACAGTTTACTGCAACTACAGGTAATTATTATTGCATGGGGTGGTTCGCTATAAGGTGCAAAATGAGAATTATGTGATTATAGATTACAAATGGAGTAGAATGTCGCAAAACTAGTTTTACCTCTATGAAAATTTAACTTGATCAAAAAATGTTTTACTAATGCATTATTTTAATCTAAATCTAGATTGTCTTAAACTTGTCCGTTAAATTAAATAATTTATTTTACCTTATAAAATAAATTATAAGATAAATTTATAAAAAAGGTAAAACTCAGTTGAAGTGAAAGAGTTCGGTTTATTAATTGATTAATCTACCGAACTCTTTCACTTCAACTGATAGCTTTCAGGTGTACCATTCGAAAAACTTATTAAATTATGGAGTTTTCGTAAAATTGGCTAGTCGCCAGTTAGGTCACAGCGTTGTGAATTTTACTTTGGAAAAACGTGAAATACAACAAAACTAAATATTTTATTTTTATATTATAATTTATAATAAATGGGGAGAATTATAAGTGTTGAAAAAAAAGTATTAAAGAATCAACAGAAATAAGGTTACTCACCGTTCGACGATTACATAGATTCCTCTTCACGTTCCACGGTTGGCAGGCGCGAGGTTATGGTCATAACTGAGGATGAAGCGGGTTAAGAGGAAAAAGCGAAAAGGCAAGGATGAGGGAAACCGAAGGAAAAATCGGAAAATTACAAGAGGGGCGCTGGGCGAAAGCGGGGCTGACATGCGGTTTTACCAACTGAAAACAACAGGTGATCGGTCGACATCTATTTAATCGAATTCAAAAGGCGCGTGGGTGATATTAAAACATTTTTCTTCGGTAAGGGCCCTCGAAATTAACAGTGCGACCGTACATACTGTAATTTAAAATATTATTTAGGTACAGCAAAAAAATAATTAAATCAAACTCTACTACATTATTTTTATATTCACTATTTTTCGTGGTCCGTTTGACCAATTAATAACATTCAATTAATTAAGGTTTTAAGTTGAGATAAAAAAGTCAGTGTCACAAGCGGAATTCGAACCCACGACCTTCGGCTTGATACGCCGCTACTCAACCACTTGAGCTATCGTGACTTCGATCCCCTCGGGCACTAACTTCCCGTCTCAACTCCACCTTTTGAATTTTCTCTCCTTTTTGCCGCAGCAAGAAGGAATGGCAGGGGTGGAAAATTCTTTTACTTATTATTACTTACAGTCAACTCATTAGAAGACATGAATAAAAACAAACATCTAGATATAATAAAAAAAGTCCATCTTCCGGAGGTTTGTTTAATTTTATTTTTTTAAATTCATTATATTCAGTGGTCTATTGACCAAATTACTTCCTTCAATTAATTAATCTTTTTATATAAGGTTTTGGTTGAAATGAAAAAAATTAGCGCCTCGAGCAGGATTCGAACTCACGATCTTTGGCTTAATACGCCGCTGCTCTACCACATTATCGTGACTTCGATCCACTCGGACACCAACTTCCCATCACAAACTATTATTTATATTTTTTTATTTAAAATTTCTCAACCCGAACTATCTCTTCATTTATATTTTTTCGACTTAGGCAAATGTTCATAGCTCTTATGTATCCTTATATATACGGATGTTAGTATGAATATGTATGGGACGACATAACAGTCCTATTACCGGTCATCAAAACGCGCAACTGAAATATTGCAAATATAAGTGGTCTGGATGTTCTTAAATTTGACTTTTCTGAAGGATTAGTTTTTTAATAGTAACAACATCAATTTTTCATATTAATTATTTAAATTTATTATTAAATTATATTACAAACCTATAACATTAACCTTTGGGTCTCAGATTTTGGATAATAGAGATCGTGCAGGCTCGGGTTCTCTTTGGAATAGGCCAACTCCGAGCAAAGTCATATTTGGGTAGGCTCGTTTTCCTTTTTCAGAAAAGAATAAGTGTTCTTAGGATTGATATTTTTTCTTATTGTGAGCGACTGGGAGCATTTGGTAGGATCAATTTGTATCATTTTAATTATATATTCTTGTTTATGTTAGCCTAAAAGTTTATGTTTTTTCCCTTAATTGTATGTGTTAATGCCAATTTTTATTTTCTTTCTTAACTCTCCATTTTCTTGGATTGGTTTGTTGTTCGAAACCAACGCACAATCGCGAAAGGACACTTCTTTTTTGGGTCTACATTTAATGAAGTAATAAACCTTAAATTATATTATTATATGATATTTTATGTAGATTTTTTATTCTGAAAAGGAACGAAGTCTGTTTCTATATATATATATATATATATATATATATATATATATAGAGTGTGTGTGTGTGTGTGTGTGTGTGGGCGCGCATGTGTGTATTGACATATTGTATATGTGACGAAGGTCGTGGTCATCGCTCATGACACTAACTTTTTCATTTCGACCAACACTTTACGTAAAAAAAATTAATTAATTGAAAGAGGTTATTTGGTCAATTTTGGTCAATCAGACCACTAAATATAATGGATTTAAAATTTATATTATTAATGGTCATTTTTATACTCTGTAAGTGTATGATTTGACATCAAACCAATTGTTTCTATGAATATATTTATTGAATTTACTATACAGTTTACTTTAAAGAAAGAACAATTTAACCCTGACAGGCGGTGAAAACCAATGAAATATGCTTCGTATTTTTTAATCTATAAAGAAAAGTATATTCACAAATGTACTTTTTTATTTTTTATGTATTAAATGTACACTACTTACTAATTTCCATATTAGGAATTCATAATTTTACTAACTTCTATTTTTCATGTTATTTTCATTGTGTTTTGTAGAACTTTTTTTCACTTTCAAAACCAAAAATATTAGAAAGACAATGGGGAAAGGGCAGTACTTCTTTCTCCGAGAGTTGAAAAAGCCTTGGTGCTCCCATTGGAAAACTTCTCTCTTCGAAAAATAAGTAGGTTAAAGTAGAGGGGAAAGATTGGAACCAAGACGGAGGGTGAGAATGTAGCACATGGCCCAGTCCCCTGCTACAGTGAATAGGCAAAACATTGCTTTTGATAAGACAGACCACTCTTCCAATCTCTACTTATTTTCTTACACTTTCATATATTCTTTTCTTTTACATCGGAGGTGAATTTACAATTTTAATTTTACTGTTGGTACAATCACGTTTTTCTTGCTTAGCAAGAACCGTAGTTATTTTCGATAATTTATGAAAACATTGTTACTGTCTATTTTAGGAGTTGTTTTCTATTCGATATTAGATATAATATGGTTAAAAAATATCGAGTTTTTTGTTTATTAAGAATGGTTATTGTTGAATAGTTGTATAAAATGAAATAATAAGTTGGCACCAAAACGGCGCTTTGTTATGTTAACCCCGCCTTACCTAACCGTCATGTAGGGTTTATCAGTCAAATAAGAAATTTGTATATGAAGGAGTACGGCTAAAAACGATCAGAGTCAATTTTCAGAAGTTCTCCGCAATTCAAAATTTAAAACTTACAGTCTATTTAAAGGGTTTGGGATACACATAATTGAATATTTTGCTACATAATCGTGACCAAAAGCTATTTCGGTTATTGTAAAAATGAGATGGACGTTGATCGTTTTTCCCGAAAGAATCAAGTGTCATTGGCGGGATCATCAATAAATTATGTCCTCTTCTTCAACATCTTCACATACACTTCCCGCGATCAACGATTCGTAAAATATTTTTGCGTCCGGGTTGCTGAGGAACTGTCTTAGACGAAGTAAATCATTCAATTTAGCACGCTTGATAGCAAGTGGTCCATTATAAAGTTTTTTAAGTGAAACAGGAGCTGCTGCTGTCATCTGTAGATAGACTGTCTTTCTTCTTTTTCTATTCACTGTTGAGGACGGAATAATAACAGAATTCTTATAAATGCCGTAGTAGTTGTTTGTAAAGTGCACAAACTTAGGATGTTGCTTATCTATCTTTAGGATTATAATTGGTCTTGTAGGCATCGGGCATTTCTGTACATATAATAGCGAAAGGAATTTTGTCCACTTCTGAAAAGTGACTGCATCAGGACATTTTATAACAGTAAAAGGGGAGGGCTTGTATCTGATATTCTCCAGGACCTCTATCCAATTATCGGGTGTTTCAGTATATGACTTCGTATTTACAAGAATCATATTATTATCGCATTCCAAGTACGAATGCCCACGTATTGGAAACATTTACTTTTAAAGTATCGAATCTCTTTTTTTCTGTCACCATGTAATTTAGAAATCGTATCACTGTATAGTTTTGGCACACACATGAGTCATAGAAAATGACTAAGTGTCGGATTTGTGAGCTTAATATATTAATAAATGTTCTAACATAGAACAAACATTGTCAGCCCCTTTGTGAGCGACAGTTTCGTCTTATGTATAAAAAAACGATCTTGAATCTGCTAAAATGTGAATATTAAATGAGATTAAATTCAGTTGTCGCCGATAATAAACATCGTGAGTAGAAATATTAGGTGCTGGTAAGTTTTTTTGGGAGTCTGTAGCTATGGCCTCTGTGTCCAGCTTCTTACGTGAAAGTATTCTATTTTTTTAAAAGGAATAAAACCGCTGCTTTTCAATAAATGTGAAACAAATGGAGTGGCGGCTATAGGCAAGCGGTATAGATAGGACTCTGATCACTTTTGTACGTTTCTTAAGCATTATACAGTATTTTCTCGATTTATTTTCGTAGGGACTATGACTGTTCGTCGCTTAGACGAACCAGACATTGCTTTTGTTGCATGTGAGCTACAAAATGTCAACACTATCGAGATTGTGACATTAAATGGACCCTGATCGTTCTAAGCCGTACCCCTTCATATACTTTGGAATTTTCTTCGTTAGAATCTACTATCTTCGCACTTTCATATTAATCTCTCCTTTACACGGTTGTAACTCTTGATCAATTAAGTTCGACAAAGTTGATCTATTAACTCCAGGCAAAAGAAATTGATCGAGAGACAAAATCAATAAACGATAATGAATAAATTGAAATTTAAATAAAACAAAAATTGAAAACCAATATGTCTCTGTGAATTTAAAAAATCAAACACTTCCTTTTTTCTTCTGGTAATAACAAAAAGAAAACAAAGAATGGTATTAGCTATCTTCTCAATCAATTAGGTGGCCTTAGAGCAGAGCAAATAAAGGAAGCCGTATGTTTTAGGGTGTGTGTATGGGATCCATTGATTCATTTGCCGTTGACAATAAGTAAATTTAATTATTGATATTTTTTCCGAAGCACATGAAGATAAAGTTTAAAAAGTTTGCGGGCGGGCTTGCATATTCAATGTCTAAACGTGCGTCCAGTGGTAGAAGCACCTACAAAAATTTTTAGAGACCATTCAAGTCCCGGCTTTACTGCCCAGTAAAGTTAAAGTTCCCGCTGATTTTTTACGAGTCGGCCTGAGAACCGGCTACTTTCCGCGATGTCTGCAAAATATTTGTTTCCCTAGTTTTTTTTTTCTTTTCATTTTTTAACCGCCCTACCTGAATGAGTCGAATCTCTTTTCGAGTTTACAACTAGTCATAAAAGATCAGTTTTCCGCATGGCTCGTCCATTATTCAGAAAATACGGTGAGTAAACCAGGTAATTATAGCCGCGGTTTTATTTGTCCTGAGTAAATTTTTATAATTTTTTATGAAGGTTCGCCTTACTGTCGGGTGGTTCTTATTCTTGAGATATAGACATGACATGTTTTCTCTTTCATATTTAATATTTCATTAATTTTGTGGTTTTATAGTCTTAAACATTTTTTCTATATCCTCAATACTTTCATAGTTTATTTACAAAAGCGGTATTAATAAATAAAAACATATCTGATCGATGAACGGATGTAACAAAATGTTTCCTTATTTTTCAAAATTTCTGCTGTTTTATTGTTTACAAAAAAAAAATTATACACAGGCATAGTTCAAACTAGCTCCATCTCTTAGTCTTAAAATTTTAAAAAAGGAGATATTAAAAATCAGAATTTAATTTTTGATCGTTGGTAAAATAATTGGAGTTGAATTTGGTGTTCTATTGGGTAATTATTCGTACAAAAATCAAACCACTGTTTTATTTCACGGCGTTTACCATCTTTTTATTTCCAAACCTATAAGATCATATTTAAATTAAAAAAAAAAGAATTGTAACTTGATTTGGCCTGCCTATCGATACTGTTGTGTTTGACAAACGGTTTTAGTTTCTACGGCATTCTGCCATCTTCAGAGAAGGATTTATTTTTTATTCATTTATTTGTTTCATTCTGCCTATATTCCTGACAAATCCAAACCAGGGTTAATGTTTACAATTCATTACAGACAGTTCTGCTGTTGTGAGATCTTTTGATGATAAAACGTAAAATATAGGAAACACTCATGACTGAGGACGGCGAGAATAGTGAATAAAAAAAGTAAAATAATAATACTAAAAAGTAAAAATCAAGACCTAACTATAATAATCTGATTAATTTTCGCGATATCTCTCCTGAATTGTAATTTGGTTGAAATCATTTTCGTCCGCTTATCCTAAGTATTTTGGTTCTTCTGAAAATAGGAAATGCCGAAACACGAATGTTTCCCAATCCAACGAAGAGAAAGATCAAAATTTCAGGTCCGTCTGACGGAGAAAACTCAACATTCAAAATAAAATTTTGTTTGTAAAGAATTCTTGCCGTGCTTTATAACAGAATTTATTTTAAAAATCTACCTTTAAAAAACTAATGATTATTAATTATTTACGTAATCAAAAATTATCTTTGATATAAATACACGTTTCAGTTAAAAGGGGGTAAATCAGAGAAACCAGGCAGCGGGATGCTTTGAAACTGAATATTCATAGAATTGAACCATTGCCACTGAACATTTCCTTTCTTTACCTTGAGATCTAAAAGATGGACACGCAAAATGTAAAGCCTCCTTTGATGATTATTTACAGGTGAACAAGTTTTGACAGCAATATTAATGTAAAGTATAATTATAAAACTGTTTTCAATATGGATAACTTTATGTGATTGATGATATAATGCATTTATAAAATAATACTTTTTAATTTTTTTCTGATTAGGTGATATTATTTTAGCACATATGTTACTTTTTATACGTGTTACAATTTTTGCTATCTACTGATGATACTTATTGAAAAGTATTTTCGATCGTTTAGCTTAATATAAGAGTTAGTTATTGCGTATCAAAACTTCCAATTAAACCTAGGTACTCAAAAAGAATGGGAACGAGAGGGAAACACGTATTTTAAGAATGGCACCATCATTGGGTACACAGTGGATCTATAACACAAGAAGGTACAGGGGCAGAAGTATTTGGACGTAGAACCAAATACTCAGAACCCATGGGAAAATACACCAGTATCTTTCACGCTGAGATTCATTCAATCGAAAGATGTACCCAACTCAACCTAAGTAAAGCGTACAAAAACAAGAATACAGCTATCATGTCAAATAGCCAAGCAGCCATCGAAGCACTAAGCTCAAATATCATTGTTCAAGGATGGAGCTGAACTGCAAAACCAAACTAAACATATTAGGTACGCAGAACAAAGACAGCCTTTGCTGGGTCCCATAACATATGAGAGAGAAGGCAACGAGAAAGCAAGGAGCAAGGCAAGGAGCTGCTACACCGCTGAAAGGACCCGAACCCTTCTGTGGCATAGGAACCCATACTATCAACGAATATCTCAGACAGAAGGACAAAAAGAAAATGAGGGAACTATGGAATTCACTCATTGGACACAGACAATCCAAGAATCTTCTAACCAATTTTGGAAGAAAAGAAATTACAGACTGTAACAAGGGAAGCAAAAATAAACTGGGAATCCTAATAGGATTCATAACAGGACACTGCAAGTTAAATGGACACTTAAAAAACACTGGAATATCCAAGATGGCACATGCAGATTCTGCAAAGTGGCAGAGGAGACATCAACACATCTACTAACGAACTGCCGAGTTACACTAGCCCGCAGGAGGAAATGTTTTGGGATGTATAATGTGACCATAGAAGAGCTTCAACCAGTGAAACCGGGCCTACAATCAAGTTTCTTGATGAAATAGGATCACCGATGTGTTTTAGGCAGAGTACAATAGCAGGGGATACAATAGCTCTTAAAGGGCACAGTATACTATACCCTGAAAAATTACTTCTACATCTACATCTAGTTACTGCGTATTAAAAAATTCTCCCCTTGACATGAGATATAGTTTATAAATAAAAAAAATTAAGGAAAAGAGATTAACACTGAAGTGAATTTTTTCTCCGAATTTCCTCTCTCAGCGAGTTGAAAAGAAAACGTGAAGCCTGGAAGGATAGAGCCGCGTTGCAAAATAAGAAGACGTAAGAAAAGGATTATATGGCCGAGAGGGCAGTAAAGCGGGATAATAAAAGTGACAGGGAAAATAAAGGAAAAAATGCCGGTTGATTGTTCCTCATAAAATGAACATGAATTGACCATGTTCCGTATTAAAATAGGAACGAGTGCGATAATTAACCGGATCAAAAATTCCCACCCCAGGATCCAAGTGGGTAGCTCGTTGGTCCTGTATCGGAAAATCACACCTTCGGCTCAATGAAGATCCAGTCTTTCTCTTGTCTTAACTTAAGCTTACTATTAGTTCAAAACGTCTCGTCAGGGGGGAAAAATTCCAATATATATATGAGGTTTTACTAAAATTCAGATCATTGAGAAATCATTAAGAATAAATATAACTAACAGCGCCTTTAAACAAAATAAATTGAAAAATGAACATAAACGAATTAATCTATAGTCAGATCGAACAGCTTAAGGGTTATAAAAAGGGTGAGTCATCAAAGTTGAATTGTGTTCAGAGTATTAGTAGTGCAATAATTACTGTTTGAAACCAAGAAAAATATAATCTGAATAAAACGTAATCAAAGCAAGCTAATATAAAAAAAATCACAATACCGATAGTTCACATATTATTTATTTTCGAGTTAAACCTCTTGGCCAGGTAGTCACTTATTTAAGTATCAACCTCATAAAAGTAGCAAAACTTTTGAACGAATAAATAAAATGGCCCTACTGAAACAAATTAACACAAGCATAGTATTAAAATAGTGAATATTTGATCATTCCACAGCAAGGATTTTATTTATGTTAAAATCTTCTGAGAAAACTCAAAAATTTTACCATAGTATCTTTTGAAGATAATGTATCTGTGAAAACAACCGCCAACCTACAACTGGTTTTCCTTGTGCCAAAAACAACAAAGGATTATAATATAAGTGGTGTTCTTGATGGAATTTCGTAAAAAAAAACTGCATTGCAAGTTCTTAATTAACCTCAACTACAACATCATCAACTCATTTAGAAAGTGTGTACTTCTCAATCAAGCACAAAATAGCAGCTTTTTATGTAGATATGCACTACGATTGTCCTACACTACTATCTGTAAAACTGTGATTCGTTCTTTTTGAGAATTAAACTTTCATCTACCGCAATTTAAGGGGTGAAGAGAAGTTGACAGATCTGATTATAACGATAGAGTACAATGAATATAAGCACTAATCATAAACTAAGTCTGCTATTTTTTTTTACGAGGGTTCGCAACGTCAGAGGTCATATAAACCCTCAAGGTGCCGGTGTTTGTGATAAAGCCCATTGGTAAGTATGTACCAGCGGCCCTGGATTCGAACCCGGGACATTTACCTTACAGTGATGAACGCCGTGCGCCCACCGACGCCCCCCTAAGTCTGCTATTAAAATTATATATTACAAATATATTTTCACTTTAAACTTAAAACAATATCAACATCATTCATTATTTTTCTAATGGCCTTGTGAACTTGCATCTCATATTAGGCAGAGTTACCTCCTTTTTATATCGTCACTGGTTCAAGAGAAATTCAGCTCGGCCATCTAAAAAGGACATAATTATAATTGCTGAGACGCTGACCACTTAATGATTTTAAATTTTAAATTAAGAAAGTACAATCGTTTGAAGCTATTTAGAAAAAACCGTCACTCGCAGAAACTAATTTGTGTTTTGGAATGCGTAAAGTTCTAAAATTTCGAAGTATTTCATGTGAATTAAATTCTCTTGTAAAATTAAGGCGAGTTATTTCCCAGAGTTAACGTTTGTAAACTTTCTATATCGCTATTGCTTGGGAAAGACCGACAGGCGTACAATGGAGAACACAAATTAAACATTTTCAACTTTGATCTCAAAAGCTCGAACGTGTAATAAAAATAATACAAGTAATGCGCAGGCTTAGAAGAAGTTGATTCTACTTACTATAAATATATGTGCCAGAAAAGTAGGTAAATCGCATGTTATTTTACTTACATAAATTGGCACGTGCAGCATCACGGTTATCCATTCCTTCTCATACATTGTATTAAAGCTTTCGGAAAATTCGGAATGATTTCATTTTTAATGTATTCTTTGTTTTGAAGAAAGGAAAATCAACTAAATCCAATTGAACTGTAAAAAATCAATTTCCTTGTGTGTAGGGAAGAAAGATTCAAAAGAAATATCCATGGTGGGATTTTTCAGGGACTAGCTACTGAACTTGAATCTATTGGAGAGATTATCTACATTTCTAACAGAAAATGTTTTTTGGTTACAAAAGAAGAAATACGCTTTTCTAAAGTTCAGTAATTTTGTAAGAACGCCATAGCAAAAGCGTAATGATTTTCCACTTGATTAGCTTAGAGCGTGAGATGCGGTCCGGTGCGACGTAGATTTTAGAAAAACATATTCTTTATCGTGCCAACTTTTCGATCATCGAAGATCATCTTCAGGGCCTGGGATTTACAAACATTTTTTAACTTTAACAAATGCATGTAGGTAGTGGAAAAAAATGAATTTATGCAATAAAAAAAAATATTTTTATATTCAATGAAAATATTTGTACTCACTCAAAGTGTTTGTTTTCTGCGTAATTGTGTCATCTTGTGAGTCGTGTTGAGAGTGCCAGCCCTGTTTTATGTTTATATACGTTGGATTTTGAAGGAGGTGGGGAAGGAAATTGGAATAGAAAGACATTTTTATTTGAGGAGTCGGCTTCTTTGATGTGAAAGTAGCCGACAATGGGAAAAAACATTAGTAATGGTCCTTACCGGATTATGCAGGGGCATAATTAGGGAAAGGAAAACCAAATTGTTAAAGAATTAAACTGTGTAGAAATGTTTGATGTACGGAATGTGATGATTGTTTTACTTGGTTTTTACTTTTAAAAATGATATTATATAATTACTATATAATTAAATTTAACAGCTTTCACCTGCGCTTAAAATTTAGACATGAAATCGAAAACAATACCATTTTAGATACCCTCGTAATAAAACAACCAGATGGCACAATAATCACAGATTGGTGTAAAAAACCTCAACTTTACATCTCACCATCCTCTTCATACAATAAAACAAATAGTTTGGAAGATATTTATGTTGTTTAATTGCAAGGATGTAGTTTACTACTAGCAGTTTTTAATTATAGATGTAGATTCGGAATTGAACCATATCCTGATCTACATCTTGAATTAGTTTACTTGTATCTAGGCTGGATTCAAGCATCAACTTTTTAGTTCTTGTTAAGTTTTTGCACACTTTTGTTACAAACAAATGCGTTGCATGTTCTTATGATATAAAATAAATAAGACTTACATGCTTCTGTAAGGAAAATATATCAAGCAATCATATATCAGCATCTGATTAAACACTTTAATATACAAGGGCAATATGCCTGTCTCGATATATAAAACACAACTTTATAGTACACCAGCAGATATTATTAAGTTCTCTCAGGCAGACACAAATCATCATTTAATATAAAAACTTTTTTTTATTTATGGAATGTGCTTTGTTGTTTTATGCTTCGCTTTTAAGCATATGCAGAAACTGCTTTAATTGTGAGATTATGTTTACCTGAAATAGTTATAATAAAAAGTTGTTTGTACAATAAATAAAATATTTTTTAGACTTTATTTATGCTTAGTTTATATGCAGAATCAAACCATATTACGCATTTTATTATGTTTACTTATGTTTTAATGTTATTTGATACGTAGAACGACAATTATAGGTGAAAAAATGAAAGCTGTACCTTAGAGACAGGTTTCGGTAGAGAAGACAGCGCCGTCACAGGGTTTTATCACAACACCACTTCCGAACACGTGAAATGCCACGTGTACTTTTCACCTAAAGAAGCGAATTGGGAAGCAGCGGGTTCCAGGAAGAGACTGTGAGGAGGGTGCAGTTTTCCACCCCCGCTGCCCCCGAGCACGCAAGTCACACCCACCCTTGTCCAGGCGGTGCAATCTAGTCTTTCATCCTTTCCTAGATAAGTGGGCCTCTATTATTTTTTTAAAATAAGAAATTCTTCGCCCTTCTTCACAGCACCCGATCGCACGAAAGCTTGCCTACACGAAGAATTCATTTTTCAGTACAAAGTTTAGTAACATTTAGTACTGTTATTGTTTAGTTCTAGGAAGACGTTACAAGAAATAATTACTATATTTGCAGCAATATCAACTAAGTTTCTCTTGTGTAACACTTTTCGCTATGAAACACCCAAATAGACTAATAAATCTATTAACCATTTTGGGAAAAATTTTAGAAAAGCTCATATTAAAAATAATTCTCTCATAAATGATCTAAAGTAATTCCTGACAATCAATTTGATTTTCCCAACTCCTTACGTCCTCTTCCCTTGAGTTGGGTAGTACTGCTAATGGGACCTTTCTGGACATGTCAGATTTAACACCAAGGTTTGCTGTTCATGATTAAAGCTTTTCGAGTCATTGAAGACAATTCCCTCTCTGCTTATTACATTAACCAAGTTGGTATTTCTCTGGATAGCTTATTAGCCCCAGATTATATCTAATATACACAGCTGACATCCGATCCTCAAACCAACACTGTGACCAATGCAGATCTTCTCAAGTAATTCTGATTCCGACCTTTGAATCAAACCTATAAAACAACTTCCCTCTACTACAGTCCTGTGTGGAAAAAAAATTTTAACTCGGAAAATTCCACCCATAAAAACATCACTCCCCGCAAAAAGATCCTCCTCTGGTTTATTTCAATATTACCCCCTCCCGACTGCGGAGAAGCTACAAAGTTCGTAGGCAAATGTTTGACGTGGAATTTCCACGCACATCTAAATCTTCAAGAACTTACGAAACTTCTTAATGAACGTTTTGATTTAACTTCTCAAATAAAACGCTTCTTTATAACACCTCAGTATGGACATACTGAAATGAAGTGTGAGGTTGATCCAAACATTCCAATATCTTCAGCATTTCAGCAGACCCATCTTTAGAAAAATACCTGGTGCTTCACTTTACGTGTCCAAGAAAATTACACATAAATATTCCTTTCGTCCAAGATAAAATACGCTCCAGTTACTTTCCAGCTTTCATTGAACCATCTTAACCAACATCATTCCTCAAAATCAGAAACTTTCATCGACAAAAGTCGACGATGGCACCGGGATCTCTTATCTAGTGACAGTGATAGTGACACTACTGTCAATTAATTATACAACGTTGTAGTAATTGGAATACTGCCAATTAATAGTTTCTTTACTTTTATTTTTATAAGTGTGGTGTTCAGAGACCGTTAATTAATGATTATTCGGAGATCGTGAGATGCGGTTTGGTGTGACGCAGGTTTTACAAAAACATTTTCTTTAGCCTTAAAACGTTTCGATCTTTATGGCCTTGTGATGCCTGCATTTCAACAAAAAATTCTCTGATTGATAGCCGATGTAAGTTTCTTTTCATTGTGACATCGCCAACAATGAAAATAAATTCACTAGTTTTCGTGGTCCGCTTGACCAATTAATATCATTTAATAAATTAAGGTTTTAGTTGAGATAAAAAAGTCAATGTCACGAGCGGGATTCGAACCCACGACGTTCGGCTAAATACGCCACTGGTTGAGCTATCGTGACTTCGATCCACTCGGACACCAAATTCCCATCTCAACCCCAGCTTTTGAATTTTCCCTCCTTTTTGCTATTTTTCAAATGTCGTGTAATCTATTCTATTCTCGGCGACAATTGAAAAGGCCACGGAGAGCTTTAGCGAAGATATACTTCATTTTAACTTATTCAATTCACTAGTTTTCGTGGTCCAATCGTGAGATTGATTTTTATCTCAACTAAAAACCTTAATTAATATAATGAAAAGAAAGTTGCATTGACTATCAACCAGAGAACTTTTTTGTTGAAATGCAGACAACACAAGGCCCTGAAGATGATCTCAATAAAGATAGAAACGTTTTTCTAAAACCTATGTCACACCGGACCGCAACTGACGACCTCCAAATAATATTTCAGTCTTTTTAACAAATTGAAGGTAGTTATAATTTTCAGATTAAAAAAATATATATTGTGTCGAGTTGGCACGATTTCTCAACAGAAATAGAGCAATAAATTAAAAATTAACGCAAATGAAAATATATCTTAACATTATTGTTATTAGTAAATTCAATGAAAACATTGTTGGAAAACAACTAATTTTAAAATTGTGCTTCAAATTGAACCTTTGGTAGAAACTACGTTACTAGAATACGTTGTGCTTTTATGTTGATGTGACTTAGAAGACCTTTATAGCATTCATTATTCTTTAAAATGTCGATTTAAAAAATTTATGATTATGTTAATTACCACACAGTTGGATTATTTAATGTGTGATGTTTAGTGACCATTAGTTAATGGTTATGATGATCGATCTTTATTGAGATCATCTTCAGGGCCTCGGATTTATAAACTGTGTTTGAATTTTACAAATACATGAAGGATGTGAAAACAATTTATTAAATATTACGCTAGAAACTGACATTGAGTTTTTTTGAGTTGAGAAATTTTACAAATGCTTTGATTGAATCTAAAATTTCTAGCATTGTATAAATTCTCTTTTTTTCACACCCCACATGTATTTGTAAAATTTAAACATAAGGTCCTGAAGATGATCTCAATACAGATCGGAACGTGGCACGATAAAGAAAATGTTTTTCTAAAACCTACGTCACACCAGACCGCATTTCACGATCACCAAATAATGATTATTTAATGTGTTCTACCTTAAGATAAATGTAAATAATTAATTTTTTATAAAGTCTTTGTAATAATTTATTTCAAAAACATAACCAAACACTATCATATTCATATTTTAACCTTGTGTACGTACTGTAACCGTATTTAAGTCAAAATGTAAACGAGCTTTATGGCTGGGTTCTCTAATTTAAAGTGATTCTTTTCAATCATGCCACACACACACAATGCTTAGCTACACCAGTTTAAACGAAAAGAGGTTTTATCTCCTGCTTATTAAAATTTTAGATATTTGATTAAATCCTAAATTGCTTTGAAGGTACAATCATGCAAGTCCAAATACACGCGGGATTAAATGCTTAATATGTACTCACCTTTAAGACCTGTGCAAACTTGTGACTGTGTGTAAACGTAATATTTGACGTAATATCAGACCGTTATTGCAGATTTACCTTTCCCCTATTACAAAAGTGACAAGACCAAATTTACAAGGGGTTGTACAATTATTTTCCAGGTTAACTATGAAATAAAGTGAGTCTCGACCTCGGTTAATCGGTGCAAAGATGAATTTGTCTTCTTTCGGTATATTTCAACAACGATTACAATAAAACACGTATCTAATATTTTCCAATGAAGTAACATCATATAAATTTTTTTTGAAATCTGTAATCCGAAGTCTGTAGCCTCCCTTTCTGAAAGCAAAATAACGAAAAAAGCTTTAACATTTAGTATTTTGTCTATAAAAAGTTTAAATTTGTTTAATTTTTTTTTTATTCACAACCGTTTGCCATTAATGCGTAAAAGTAAAGAAACAACTGATTCAATTTCATTTGTGCCACATGCCGTTCTATTTGATAAAACAATCGACAATTTAATTGAAAAATTGATTTGATCATGTGATGCAATTAGCACCATTCACAATAATTTTAGTGTAGCTTGCAAGCAGGTACCCAACCTCCATCCCTCCAAACAATCCACAATGCCACGAGTCAATCCAAGCCGCGACGAAACTCGCAAATCAGGTAAGCTGTTTATTCAGGAATACGTTTTTTTTTTGTACATTAAAAAATTTGATAATCTATTTAAATGTTGTACGAGCCTCGTTAACTCAAGTTATTGTTTTATTTTATTTTTATAGAAATAAATCACGAAAAAATAGTATCACAGGATTTTTTAAAAATATTTTGCTGCTTTTATGTAATATCATGGTAAAAAAAACCTGATTTCTCCGGCTAAATTTAAGAACTTTATTGAGAACGTTGTGCCATTTCACGGTTCATCAGTGATTTTTAATTCAAGACTTTTTCATTTAGAGCTAAAGAAAAAATTACATCTATTGTAAAATGAGAAAACAATGCAAAAGTCCGATTGAAAACAATCGATCAAACTCTTATTCTCATTATTCTATTAAAATCTTTACTATAAAAACTCGTTTTGTAAAATTTTTGAGCCAACGCCGGACAATTTGACTCTCTTCATAAAAACCTTTTTAAAAATTATTTATCTTAACTATTTCTAGATGTAGCCGTGTTTGAAACCATTTTTAGATTGTTCGACTTAATAAAATGAATTTTCAAAAATATTATGTTTCTTTTAAAAACCCTATACAGTGTAGAAACACATGCAAACAAAAAACAAATAATTACAGATTTTTGGTAGAGTGAAAAAAAAGAAATTATAAATACATGTGATTTTGAACGATTCAATGTTAAATAAAATCTATGGTTTAAAGTGAACGTGTAACCAATTAGGCCAATTTAAGTTCATGGATTTCAATACCAACAAAATTTTATAACAATATCAATATTTATGAAATATTTCAAATAATCACATGATTTAAATTTGGTTTTCATATGCTACTAATAAATGTCTGGTCGTTTTGCTGATTACTAACTATATCATTTTATTTCATTAAGAAATAAAACTATTTGAATTATGCTTTAATGAAATAAAATGAATCTTATATCCGAAGTTCGAGATTTTTAATCGATGAATTTGCTTTATTTTGAGAATGAATTCAGTTATGAACCCTTGATATATAGCAAAACAATTAAATTAACGTATTAGACATTATGGAATAAATCGTATAATCATTTAGGATAATTTTTCGTCGTGTTGCGATTCGTAAGTGAATGTAGCTTATAATTATCACAAACAAAAAATGACAAATGAATAACCAACTGTAGTTGTATTATACTCACACCAAATATTGTTTTCGGCTGATTGCAGAAGAAATCGATACTGACGAAGAAAGAGGTATGTTTTTGAAGTTGTGTGAAGTGTTTTAATCTGATTCTTAATTATAATCATTTCTTTGTGAAAATCAAGAGAGGCGCATTAGGAAGGAAAAGAATAAGAACAAAAAGAAGGATTCGAAAGGATCTACCAATTCCACTGGTGAATTAACCTACATATTTGAATTATTTAAGTATTTGTATTTTGTCGAGTATATATTTTTTATATTTTTTTAGAACCTGGCGGCGGTGGAGGATGTGGATGTGCTTCACCCGGAGGAGGAGGTAGTTAGTGCTATAGAAAATTTACAAAGCTTGAAGTATAAGAGTATTTCATTTTTCAGGCTGTTGCAGAAGATGAAAGAAGCCCAGAAATGAATACCGAATGCAAAATGGCAGCTACATAATAAAAATTAAAAATAATTACCATGTTTTATTTTTTAAATCATAAAAGAACCATAACATGAAAAAATTGGTTTCCCCCTCTTCAAAACCCGCTGTGGGTTTTTTTATTTAGTCTAATAAACCAAAAGGCAAGTAGCATAGTAAACCCATCAGTCTGCCTCGTAAACCTCTCGGTTGAGGGTTTGATTCCCATCGTCGCGTCTGTAATTTCTGAACCCTCCTCCTTAGCTCAAAAAATTTTCATATGAAAAAAATAAGGTCATTAAAAAAATTGAAGTCAGTTTTGCAGTAAATAAATATTTAGATTATATTTTACAGGAAAATATCAGACGTTTCGTTCCATTACATCAGCTCAGATACATTTAATATTAATTTGAATTGAAACCAAATAATTTTAAAAATTTAAATCCTTGTTGAATTGATTTAGTAAACTGTCTAAAAGAAAACTGTGGAAAAACAAATAGCAAAAAGGTAAACCATAGTAGAGTATATATTGTTTGTTATATTCTACTGCCTTCATCGATAAAACTATTTTGTTGTTGAAAATCCAAGCAGTAAAAACAGACAATGTATAATTTGTATTCTCCCCGGTTCGCGCTGGGTTGTTGGTTTATAGTCAGATATAGCTGAGAAAGTTTGCAAACATGGGATCAGGAAATAACTCGGAACGCCTTTATTTTACCTGTGAGTAATGTTTTATTCAGAAGGGCTGGAATATTACGATATTTAAACAATTTAAACATTTTACGGCAAACTGAGATGACTGCTTCGCTTTCGCATAAATGATTACCTTTAATTCGGAAGGGTTGTAATTGTATTTTTTTTTACACTAATGGATGCTGTTCGGATTGTACAGTTTCTGAAAATATTTATATGCGGATGCCCAACAAAGAGCAATTTAACATTAAAACTGCATTTTTCTAACATTAAAGGTTTCTTCTCGTGTAGAAATGTGTGGTGATTAGTGACCGTTAATCGATAATTATTCAGAAATCGTGAGATGCGTTCTGATGTGATGTAGGTTTCAGAAAAACATTTTCTTTTTTCGTGCCAACGTTTCGATCTTTATTGAAATCATCTTCAGGGCCTGGGATTTACAAACATTGTTTACATTTAACAAATACATTTAGGTTGTGGAAAAGTGAATTTATACAATGCTAAATATATATTTTTTTATTTTATTTTTTATATTCAATCAAAGTATTACTACTCACTCAAAGTGTTTGTCTTCTGTGTAATTGTGCCATTCTTGCGTGTCGTGTTGAGAGTGCCAGTGAGAAACCTACATCACACCAGACCGCATCTCACGATTTCTGAATAATTAAAGGTTTCCCAATTTTATAATTTTTAAAGATCGATATTACAAAAGAAGTATAAATACGAAGGAATTAAACCTAAAATAGATATTTTTTATGTAAAACTAACCAAAACAGAATGTAAAATTCACTGCTTTCAATACCAATTCAACCATGAAATTAACGACGTTTAAATTTTAACTAAAAATGTATTTCCTTATTCTTCAATTCTTCATTTTCTTCCATTCTTGTCTACATATTGTTTTTGGCCTAGGTTAGTATTATTATTTAAAAAAACTTGAAAAGTATATAATTTGGTTTATATTTTTGAATATCAAGATCAATACATGTCATGAATCTTAAAAGCAATTGGAAAGTGTTTAAACGTTTATAAAATCACCCGCGCAGCACCTACATTTTAGCATAATTAATTTAATATTAAAACAAAATAAATGCTAATAAGAAAAAGGTTTTACATACAATAATCAACATATTTCACAAATGATAAGAAATGCGTTTTTCTGTGGTTTTATAATAGCTTTTATAATTAAAAATGTTGACAAACTAAACAAACTTAAATTGATTGCTTTGTTAAATAAATTTTTAACAAATAAAAGCTTTAATAAAATTAGTATGGAGTGAAAGAGGGAGAGACAGTGTGAGAGAGAAAGAGATAGTTAGATATTGTGAGAGAGATTGAAAGAAATATAGATAGATTGAGAGAGAGTATGAGAGAGAGAGAGAGAGAGAGAGAGAGTGAAAGACAGTGGGAGCGGGAAAGAGAAAAAGAGAGTGGGAGCGGGAAAGAGAAAGAGAGTGATATATATATATATATAGAGTGTGAGAGTGTGTGTGTGTGTGTGTGTGTGTGTGGGATATAAGAAGATTGAGAGAGAGATATAGATAAATACAGAGAGAGAAAGAGAGTAAGATTGAGAGAGTGAGAGAGAGTGGGTGGGAGGGAGAGAGATGGAGGGAGAGAGCAGAACATTTTACGCATCCTTGGTTCCCGGTAAACTCTTCGACCCTGAATATCGCTAATAAATTGAAATGCAACTATACGTCAATATAATAGCTTTTTGATCTATGAGCACTTCTAGGCGGTTGCTGCACCTTAGTGTCCGGTGTCCCCAGTGACGCCATTTCTCTGAAGGTCATCTTAATGGGGGAGTGGGCATAATTACTTCATTTAGGATCTGGCAAGCTCTGAATGTGACTTTATCTTGCAATAATGGCAGTATTTCTGCCTTCCAGTGTCACAAAGTATAACGCACAGTAATCCACAACCTGGTCGTGTGTTACCATTTTCCAGTCTCTCGGTAACGAAATAGAGCCCAGGAGAACACGATCGGAGGTAGATCAACTTCCTCTGTCATATGACCTTCCATGACTGCTCATTCTCACAATAATATCGTGAAATTCTAGTTCAACGTGGTATCTTTCCACGATTAAACAGAATCTGCATTAAAAAAGGAATAAAGAGAAAAATCGTGTTTGTTAAGAAAATAGGTAATCTTCGTGTTTATCGTTTTTTTGGTTAATGCGTTGTAGAAAATAAAATAAATTAAAATTTTATATTTCCAGTTGTTCATTTTTCATAATTAATAAACAACACAAAATTTGTTTGTAAACTTTATCAACTGAACCATGAAATCATTATTCACAACTTCTTTAAAATTTACAAATTTCCATATTCATTTTTGCACAGATTACTTAAAAGAGATATGAAGGGTTGTTAATAATTTATAATATTTTGAGCAAGCATTTACATTTTTATTTTACAAGACAGTCATCAGAATTCCAATTAGCCAATATCAAATCACTATATATATAGACCCAGTAAATCAAATCGTAGGGCGTCCCCTCCTGATTAGAAGCAGCTGACGAACGAGAAGGATATTTTCGAACTACTTGGGCAGCACTTTCTGGTTTTGTGTTGTTGTTCACAGCAGACTTTAGTCTTACCTGTGTAATTTGGATAATCAGAACAATTTCAATTTAACTCTAATAGGATTAAATATTGAATTTATGTTAAGGCGTACATATTTTTTTATCTTTGCAGATCATTCGACAACAAGCATTTTTGCAACAAGAGCAATCACATTTGTCAGTCTCAATGTTTTTCTTAACACAGCAGTTGCAATTTTCACATTTACCTAAAAATTAAAATTAACTTTATGTGTAAAATGAATTGATCAGGTTAACATGTTTTCATTATATTAAAACTAAAACTAGAAAAGTTGAGGATTTACATTAAAATTAAACTGTGGCGTTCTATAAACACCACTTAGAACGGTATAAAATTGGATCAGAACCATGGCTATTTTTGTTAATTTTTATGTCCTTCGACTTACATAATTTTTTGTCTTCAGGAGCCACACCACAACAAGAACTTTTGTTGCAGTTGCAATCTTTACATTTTTCATTGTCATCGCTTTTTTTAACACGGCATGTACAGTTTTCACACTCACCTAAAATGTAACACTAAATAGTTGAAAATGTAAATAGGTAAAATATAGGTAAAGGTAAAAATAAATAGGTACAAATAGTTTAAACAAAATATATTTTTACAAAATAATCATTTAATTTAAATTATGATTAATATTTGAAGAGCTTGGTGTTTTTATGCAGTTATAAAATTGACTGATCTTGGTTTAAATTATATTTGGTGCTACTTAACTGCAACATTATTAACTCTTACTTACAGGATTTTTCATCATCCGAAGTCACATTACAGCAAGAATTTTTGCAGCAAGTGCAGTTGTCGCATTTGTCACTTTTGCCACATTTTTCGACGTCGGTTTTACAGTTTTCACAGTCACCTAGTAATTACACATATACTGTAATTATACATAATAAAAAACCACTTTAAAATTGTGAGACATAACGTTCCATCAACATATTTTGAGATTTAGCAGTTTCAATAATTTGTAGTTTATAAATTTTTGTTATTTTTTGGGAAGCTGATTACGTTCGTCTAGCAGATCTGGTTAGATATTTATTTATTTTGTTTAATTTTATTTGGATTTGTACAGTATATGATATTATGAGTAATTTTGGGTTGAGGGTTAAAGATGAAGATAACCATTTCATCGGTTAATATAAAAAGTTATGGTATTGAAATGATAGAATAAAGGTTGGTAGTTTAAAGTGTATAAAGGAGTTGCACCAGTTCCATATGAACACCGACGATTCCTGCCGTTGAGCTTACCAACTAACAGTGACTAGCAAGTCATAACGGGATAGGTTTTGAGGTTAAGTACGGGAGACGGCAAAGACCGCCGGTTAAGACGGAAAAGAAATGAACACCAGCAAAGTTAAAAAGTGGTTAAGTTTTAGTTGATCGGGAAAAATAGACAGATGTATTCTCTACAGTTGATACAGAAGGCATTGCCTATCCGGTCAAATGTACAAGAGATCTCTAGGACGATTGGCAGAACTGCTTCAACTCAAAGGTTGTTGCAATGGTGTCTAAAACCCGATGTGGTTAGTATGAAAGGATAGTGAGGGCGGAAGACGGATTGTGGCCAGGAATAAGGTTTTATTGGTTTTTGACTCATACGGATCTTCATCATCATTATCATAATTAATAAATACAATTTAACAAATTTCAACTTACAATCATCTTTGTTGGAACATTTGACGACGATACTGCATTTTTCCATTTTCTCACATGCCTCTTTATATTCCTCGTTGCCTGAACAATAACATACATGTGAACCTTTCGAAATTGATGTATTTTGAGATAAACCATATTAAATAATATTTATAATCACCTTTCTTTGAAAAAAATCCAGTTTTAGCTGGGCAGTGAAATTCAATATTTTCTCCGCGTAAGCATTTCTTCTTTTCTTAATTTAAGAACATATAAATTATAATATATGTACATATTGTATAGGAATTATTTCATTGTAGAAAGTTTTATATTTACCACTACTACTTTCGTTGCTACAGTTGACATTTTCACAGGATTTAGGCGATTCCTTATTATCTTCTTTGCAGCATTGTACCTCAGACTGGCTTTCTTCTTTATTCAATGCTGTTAAATTAAATGTTTTAATACTAATTAATTCTAACAAATTTTCAAGTTTAAAAAAACATACATTTGTCGTCGATTTTCGCATGAGGGCATTCCATTTTTTTGCAACATTTAGCTGTTGTTTTGATTTTATGCACGCACTTGCTCATGGGACATTTATCTTCGTCCTCACTGCTGATAACGCAGAAACAGTATTGCTTTTTTCCAATTTCGCACTTTCCACCGCACTTGCCGCCTTTGCAAGCTACAACGCAAAATTAGTCAAACCGATCAACATATAAAACAACTCACTCAACAAACAAGCAAACTTACTCAATGTACATCCTTTGTTGAAAAGGCTGCACTGTTCTTCCTTTTTGGTATCATCGTAACATTTGCAGTCGTAACATTCTAAAATTTTATACAATAAACTCATAAAATTCTGCTCGGATTACTAGTAATTAAAGGAAATATTGATTATAAATAGTAAAAGAACCACGTTAGATGGATGTAGGAAATAATTAAGTTAACCCTTGGGTGATGAAGGTGAACCTACTTCCTTTCATCTGACATGAACACCCTAGTTCGATAATATCCTTCATTAATGAATTTTCTTCTTCGGAATTTGATCCCTTCCCCTTGTCAACCCTGATCTAATCACGACCGTGTAACAACATAATGTAGGCTCCATTTACGGTGAGGAACGATTCATTGTATTTCTTCTATTGTATATCTATCTATCAAATTATCTAGATTTATTTATTTCATTTGTATTCAGAGTTCTTCCCAAATACATTCAATTTAGAATGTTAATTCACATTTATTTAACTTTGTTTTCTTAGAATCGTGTCTTGTGTAGTTAAGAACGCCTTTTCTGGTTTACACTGTATTAAAATTTAAGAAAAATTAAAGAAAGTAATATAGATATTATGTGTTATTATGCATAATAGATATTATGTGAATTCAAATAAGTAACTATAGAAAAACTATAGGTTTTAATAGGTTATTAATGTTTCGAATGAATATTTAGTGCATGTATTATAGATACATGCATACATAGTAAAAGTATTTTTTGGATAAAATATTAACTACAACAAAAACACCAAATTTTCCAATTATTACAAAATAGATATGTAGGTTTAAAATATTTTGTAATTAATTCTATTCTTCAATTTTACTCAAAATTATTAATCTTTTTTAATTGTTATTCTTTCCAAAATTGAAACATGTACTCATGAATATTATTACTATTTAATTAATTTTAGTTTGGTTATATAAAATCTATACAAACAAACCAATTCTCTATTGTGATAAAACGACACTACAAATACGGCTTTCAATAGAATAATGTTAAGTAATTTACATAACTATGGTGTATGCACAAATTGTGTACGCTGGGCACTCTCAACACGACAGGCAAGCATGACACAATTACACAGAAACCAAACGCATTGAGCCCCGAAGATGATCTCAATAAAGATCGAAACGTTGGCACGATAAAGAAAATGTTTTTCTAAAACCTACGTCACATCAGACCGCATCTCTCGATCTCCGAATAATCATTGTATACATTGTTAGATAGATTTTTAAAACAAAAAATACAATATATTTTTTTATTTTGATAGTTAACGTCTAACAAGGGTACTTTATCGTTTATTAAAAATGGTAATTTCTTAAAAGCATGTTATGCAGTTGAAAATTCACGATATTTCTCTCTAAACTATCAATGACATAATCCCAAAATTCATATTGTCGAAAACTGTCTAATTAAACTATCAGATAGAGTAGATTGAGGCAGAAGGACGAGGAAAGTTCGATGAGGACACGGTCGGTCTTGAACCGTTTTGCTTCAACCAAATTGCCAAAAATAGAGATCCATTACAGATAGGTTTAAGAATAGCCCTTCGGTTTAATGGGGTGTTGTTTCAGGACGGCCTACAAAACCGTCCCAGGACCAACGCATCAACTACCAGCAAAAGTACTAAACGTAGGGTTTGTTAGTGTTGTTGTATTGACTAGAATTATATTGCTGATTGGACTCTGCAGACTTTCGGAAGCGTCCGTATTGACTCGGAGGAGTATAAACAATTCTGCACATATTGCCAAGTAAAGAAAAAAATTGGCCAAGCAGTCAGTCAACACACCAAAACAAAATAGTTTTGCGGGATACAACAAACTGTCAAAAACGTAGAATACTAAAGAAGAAGAATTCCTCGTTTCAATTGGAAATTCGTGGACATGGGCATTCAACAAAGTTCATTAAAAAACAATCGGTGGAAGTTACGGCAGAATTACTAAACCTAGAATGTGCTAGGACTAGAGTGTCAGTGAACTGCATAGACAAGGAGCAGCAGAAACAAGTCTGTGCAGTTATTGCCAAGATCTTCTTCGATACAGCAGATCTGACTTCTGTGAGAGTAAAAACCAGGCCTGAAGTAGCGGAAGCCGTTAAGAAAGTTTTGAGATCTCGTAAAGACCTTAAGCTTGATGAAAAGCTCAAGACAATGATGGAAATTTTATAGTAGCCAAATAATTGATGGCGGTGCGCAAAATTGACCGACTCCTAATAGCCTAGATCTAAACCTAAATAAAACAGTTAAATTATACCTACGAAAGAAACTGTGGCTTTTGAAATATCGCACATTGATAATTATTGTCACACACCAGTTTTATTTCTCCAGAATTCTTGTTTTTTCAATAAATTTTCAATCAAACAAAAAGAATGTATCCTACAAAAAAAGTATATTTAATTGATTACAAAAGAATAAATTCAGTTAATTCACTAGTTTCGTAGTCCGCTTGACCAATTAATATATTACAAATAATTAAGGTTTTTTGGTTGAGATAAAAAAAGGAGAAAATTGAAAAATGGCAAAAAGGAGGGAAAATTCAAAAGGTGGGGTTGAGATGGGAAGTTAGTGTCCGAGTGGATTGAGGTCACGATAGCTCAAGTGGTAGAGCAGCGGCGTATCAAGCCGAAAATCGTGAGTTCGATTCCCGCTCGTGCCATTGACTTTTATATCTCAACTGAAAACCTTAATTAATTCTAAAGAATAAAATTTTTTCGAAAAATAGAAGTTCAAATTTATAATTTAAAGAAACGTGGATACATTTTTTAGTATTTGATGATAATAAATGTTATTTTCTTAAATTGTGTTATCAAATACCAAGGCAACTAAATCGATAAAAAAAAGAATTTCTTTCAAAATGATGGTACTTTTTAGACTAAATTTTGGAGATGATAATACGTGTTTTACTATTAGTACATCTTCAATACTGAAAGAAATCATATGCTATTTAAAAAATCGTTATAAAAGCTTTTCGAATTAAAATATTTGAATGGAAAAAAATAAAGAAAATTAAGCAATTTTAACCCGTGTGATTTGACTTTGTAAGTAGAGAGCGGAAAGATGTAAAATGACCTGAGAAAAATTTTCTCACCTACCAAAATCACCAAATAAATTTTTAGACAGTAACAACAATAGATAAATTTATAAAATAACAAAACAATTGTTTGTGGACGATTTTTATCCAAAGCTAAATAATTCTTGTGAGTTGACAGAGGCCAGTAAATTTTCTGTGTACGAAGACTACATTTTTCATGAATGGAATCATTTTTACGTTTCAAAATTAATGTTCATTGACAATGTTTTTTTTAAATATTCATTTTTGTTTACTCGTAATTTAATGGTAAATTGAAAGCTAATGAAAAAACAACAATCTATTGGCACGAAAACATAGAATAAGAGAATGTATATCTGCATAGAAGGTGAAACGAGTAAAACAAAATTAACAATTTATAATGTAAAAAATGATGTGTTTGAATTTGTGTGCATGTGTACGCAAATAATGTTGAACATAAACGTTTATTGTTGCCTGAGTACTGCCCATACATACGTATATCACAATTTCGATTCAGGCTAATGGGATGTACAAATAACGAAATTTAATCATAGCATTTGATGTCATGTTGTCAAGCATGTTTTCTTTCTTTGATTCGCTTCAGAAATAAAGTAAAAATTTAAAAAGCTCACCTTCAGTTTGCAAAGCCATTTTGCTCTGATTGTCGTTGATTGCTGTCAGCTCTGGTTTGCTGCTTTGTACAATTGAAACGATGACGACTGAGCCGAGAGGGACCGCATTTATACCCGCCGGCGACGTCATAGTTGTCACGCCATTCCGGTAAACAAACCGCCTTGAGATATGACGTTATCTTCTCTTATCTCTTCTGAAAAGGTTGGGTAATCTCTACCAACTGTGCTAGCGGATGATGCAATCTAGTGTAAATCTTTTGCCATGGGAGACGGGAAAAATTTAATTTACTTTATTATCAAAACAAACGCCCATATTACAAATCCGAGGGAAATTCTATCTAAATAATCAAATTTACATGGCAAACATGTTTAAATATGAGTCCCTTAAATTACATTATCTCTTATTTAAATTCAAATAAACGAAATATCTTATTTCAACGAAAATCAATATCAACAAAAAGTACAAATAGAAGTGGGAGTAAACGCAAAAGTGAAAGGAACTTTAAATGTGAGCCCCGATACACCAAAGTTCAAACACATATTATTCTATGCATTATAAATTGTTTATTTACTTTAACTTGTTTCTCTTCTATTCACATATACATTATCCTATTGTGTGCTTTGATGCCAATGAATTGTTGTTTAATTAGCTTTCGATTTACCATGAAATTATAACATATTCATTATGTTAAATTGATTTAAAAATTATTCTTGTTGTTTTACTTTATGTACTGATTGTTCAATAGAGCCAAAATAATCTCACATAATTTTTAAAAAGACTACAAGAAATCATTACTGTTTTGCATTTGTTCAGTTTTTAGTTTAGCAGATTCATATGCCACTGTATATCACAAATTATTGTTTTCTTTTTTTCAATACTTTTATCACAGTTGAATTTGGAGCAACACTGCGTCTTCTCTTCAGTACATTTAAAAAATTATAATTTATATAAACAGGGTATTAAGAACTTATACATGTTTATATATTAATAACATTTATACAATATATTTACTAATAGATAAAATATATAATTTTTAATTACTCCATTTTAACATCAAAGCAGGTTCTGGTAGGAAGATCGTATTCTACAGTACGTGTCTGAAAGTTTTTATTTTTTCAATGACATACTTTTTTTTTTTACGAGGGTTCGCAATAGCAGAGGTTCCATCCAGGGCCGCTGGATTCGAACCCGGGACTTTTATCTTACAGTGATGAGCTCCGTGTCAACGCCTAAACCGTTGCGGCCACCGACGCCCGCGATGGCAATTAATTTTTTTTAGATGTTTCCTTCGAGGCGAAAAGTAAATTTCTTTTGTTAATTTACATGAATTAAACTCTTGTTTTAATAAAATAAAATAAGATTGCATTTTGATGTTTAGAACGACAATTCACGTAAATGCACCCTGGTCCAAGGGAATAAAATTCAAGATCATCCTATCCCACCAAATTGAAAAATCATCTGTACTCGATCAAATCTCAAACCGCAGTTTGAAATACGTTCCACATGGGGACCGCGGTAGCCGAGTGGTTAGCATGAGAGACTCTCACGCCGCGGTCGTGGGTTCGATTCCCACCGTTGCCCCTGGCCCTTTTTTCCCAATAACCCCCCAAATTTGAACACACATATACGAGTTTGTCACATGGCTAATATGCATAGTTCATAACGCCAAAAAAAAAAAAAAAAAAAAAAATACGTTCCACAAAATTGGTCCTTTCCACTTATCTTTCCAAATCCATGCTTTTCTTATGCCATTGGACTGAATGTCCAAAAGATAATTTCTGTAAAAAAAAACAAGGTAATCATCATGAAATCCCTTCAATTTTAAAACAATTAGTTTATTCAGCTCTTTGCGTAAAAAAATTTAAAAGCTAATATGAAAAATAATTAATTAAGGTTTTTAGTTGAAATAAAAAAGTCAATGGCACGAGCGGGATTCGAACCCACGATCTTCGGCTAGATACACCGCTGCTCTACCACTTGAGCTATCGTGACCTCGATCCACTCGGACACTAACTTCCCATCTCAACCCCACCTTTTGAATTTTCCCTCCTTTTTTTCCATTTTTTTAATCTCAACTAAAAACCTTAATTAATTGTAATATATTAATTGGTCAACCGGACCACGAAATTGGGGAATTAAAAATAATATTTTCGTAAAAGGAAGAACAATTTTGTTTCAGCTCTGGGCTAAGTACAGTAGCCCAATTGGCTCATATATTAAATTACGACACTAAAAGGTTGTACCTTAAGAAACAAATATCGTCCTCCTGGATATTGAAAAGACCTGTGAGGCCTTTATATCCCTCATCACACATGCCATTGTGAAAAGGGAACACTTCAAAATAAGACAATTTTTTATGCCTTTGTATAGGCTCTAGCTGATATCTGAGGTAACAGAGCTAACATAAACATTAAATATGACGATGATTCATAAAACTGTTAAATACTTCTTTTAACGAGTAAAACCCTCCTGAAACTCGCTATGTCGGACCATTGGTACATATTTTACTGGAAACATAGTTGTAATGCGTAGAAGCTGAGGACAGGTTAATCCAATCAAAATATATTATTTTTAATTGACTGCTTATTGCATAAAATAATTACTACTCATAACATTTATTTATAAATATATAATTACTAATTTTTATAAGATAACTTACGATTGTCACAAAACAATAGCAAAGGTTGCAAATGAATTGTTAGTCTTGTACATTATTATAGCAAATAAGGTATGTCATGTTGTTATAGATCAAGAGTCATTTTCTCTAAAGTGTTGTACGTTAAGATAACATAAAATGTATGGTATTTTTGAACACAAAAATTAAAGTTAATCATTAAAAAAAATTTACATTTTTTGTTATCTGACATAAATATTTTCAATAATAAAAAGCTATCCTGAAGTGATAACAATTGCTATTTTCAACTGTGTACTCAATTTATTTGTTATTTTTATCTTTGAATTCAAAAAATAAACACTAATATTTTTGTATTATTGCGACTAATGATCCATTACGATAAACTTACTATCGATTATACATTTTTTGTAAACAGTTTTGATATTTAAATTAAAAAATATTTGAAAAATCAATATTTCGTATCCGGGTTGTTATTTTTACATATATAAATCTTTTGAACTTCCAGTTAATTAGTATAGTCGAAACATCCTGATTGGAAAGAGAACAGTTACTCTTTTCATCTACGTCCTATTTGTCTGTGTGGGGTTCGTTGTCATACAAATCTATCAGGATAGCAATTATTATCGTACTGCAGGCTGGATTTTTCAAACGACGAACGAGGAAAACTAGACCGTAAATAATTGGGCTATTGAGTCGACACAGGTTATCTCGTCTTCCGTTATCATTATGACGTGACCTTTCGTTCAATATAAGCCAACGAACTCCACTGTAAAGCCCAGTTTGTCTGAAACTGCTTTGTGAACAGGTGTACAAAAAATCCAACTATGCCACAACCCTGCTGCGAAAAACAAGATTGTAAGAATCAGATAACTTTTTTTTTTCAATTTTTATAAAAAATATTTGACTTTTTTGATGCGCTTATTTGTAAGTTGTAGTAATAATCTAATTAAGTAAGATTATATCGTAAGCTTTTTATTTTTTCCGGTTTTTTACTACTATAGTTTTATAAACGTTTACTAACAAACATGAATACACGAACGTTTCCGGTATAATTAGTGATCAATCATAAACATTACAGCTATACTTTTGTATTAAACATCAGGAATAAGGCTAATTGAAAAAGGGTGTACCGTGGTTGTCTAGAGGTCAACACGTTTAATTATTATTTTTACTTGCACACCTGGCCCTGAGTTTTGTCCAATAAACCTTATGAGCCGAGATAGAAATATTTTAAGTAATTTAAATTTTTTTGAAAATGTTTTTCTGCACTTGGTTTTATGTTGCAAGATTATTAAATACCATTCGATTTGTTAATCTAGGGTAAGCAAATTGAGCAAAGGATAGTATTGAATTAGATTAAATATTGAAAGAGTTACAATACCAAAAATACATTTCTAGTAAAGTTAGCCTAAACACTTTGTTTAGAAAAGAAAATCAACAATTATGATTCGTTTTAATCAACGTTTAACACCCATAAATATGAATTTTCATCGCAATAAAAATTAGAAAAATAAAAATTTTGATTTTATTTGTACGATTTTTCACCTAAAAATGCTCTTGCAAATTTTCAACATAAACGTTGCAATAACATAAACGTTCAAACAAAAGCATTATGCTTCTTCTTTCGGGCTATGTCTACGAGGTTAAAATTGAATGTCAAGAAAGATCGAGGAAAACAATAAAAATACAGATAAATGCCACAAAAACACCTTAACCGTTTTATTTTATTTCTCACGTTCTACTGTATGTAATCTTTTTATCATTGCTAGGATTTTGTTGGTTTTAAAGCCTTAAGAAGTTTCGATCGGACAGTAGTGTGCTTTCAAATTTATCCCCTTTTCTGTCACTTTCCAAACAACAAAAATCAAAAACATTTGCAAAATCTTTGATAAAATATTTTTTTAGTTCCAAAAACATTTGTATTTAGTAATAGTTTGTTATGGATGTATAAAACGAATGTTGTTACTGTTTATTTAAAACAGTCATTATTCTTTTAATAGTCAAATTTTAAAAAAATAATAATATTAAACTACTGTTTTAACGTTCCGGTGGTTTGATTTTTTAAAAGTTGTATCATTTTTAAGTTTCCAATTTGTTTGAGTGATTGTTTTAAGTGACACCCTTGCATTATAACGTTTTTGGAAGCTGAAAAAGGTCAAGCGTATGTAGGTGGTTAACATTCCCAAAACAACTATCAAAAGGGTTTTCCACCGCCATCGTGTCGCATTTCAGAGAGATAATCGTTTTATTGTTTCGAACATACTTCGTAATCTACATTCTACCACTGTTGAGATCAAACAACGACTTCAACAAGTTAGAAATGTTAATATCAGTTTACGCACTATACGAAAAAAGACTTTCAGAAGCTGGAGGATTACGTGTGAGAAGGCTTTCGACTTGTCCAGAACTTCTGACAAGGAACATAACAGTTTCCCGAGAAATCACATCAACTGGTCTGAGCTAGATTGAACTAAAATCTTGCTTTCGGATGAGTCAAGGTTTTGTTTGAGGCCTTGTGAGACCGCGAGAGGGTTTGGAGGAGAACAGGAAAGTATCCCCGCAACATTTTCACCCGGAGAAGTATGGAGGTGGTTGTGTTATGGTTTGGGTAGACATTTCTGTGGAAGGTCGCACAAACTTGATCTTCGAGGGTTCCCTATCAGCTGTGCGATAAATTTTAAATCTGTTATTATTAAACGACGGTATTATTTTATGCATGGCAATCCAGGTAGGATCGTTGCTGACTACTTGCAACGGGCATTCTTTCAAAGTTTGAAGTGGCCAGCATAAACCAACATAAACCCTGTTGGATACCTTTGTGACAAGTTGTCAAAGAGGGTAAAATGTCGTCCGGTGATGCCAAAGAATTTGCAAAAGAATGGCGCTATTGGATGAGTAGACAATATTTCACAGCACTATATTCAAAACCTCATAAAATCGATGCCACGTCGAATATAAGCGCTGAGAAAATACTTCGCATTCAATATTTTCTTCATTGTTTTCAAAGCAACGTTTTTGGTAAAATTGTTTTTGTTTGAAAATTATGAGGTTTTTAAGTATTAACTAAAAATAGGATGGCCACTATTTTTCCCTCTCAGTGCAATTAGTTACATATGGAATTTCATTATACTGTTACATCAAGGTGAGTTTGAAATTCTTTTTGAAATATAAATAACAAACATTTAATGTATATAACGATATATTTATGTATTGTTCTCAATAAAAAATGCTCTTGAACAAAACATACTGATATAATATTACGATTTATCTCTTATTCATATGAAAAATGATTTCGGATACAATTAAAAAACTGTTCAGGACCGCAAAATAAAGTGTTACTAAATAATAAAACAAATGAAAGAGTGCTTAAAATGAATCGGCATATTTTAACATATTTTTCTGGCCTGCTTTACTGATAACGTATTTTCGTGTTTGTAATTTGTATTTAATTTAATACTATCTTGCATATTATGTTCTTTTTCTAGATACAAGAATAAATCTATATATTTATAATAACCATGAAGGGCCAAAGCCCACGCAGGCGCCCCTTGTGCAGCTAAAGATTGCTCGATGTATCGCACATAATAGAGACGTGACAAGCCTTGGCTCCATAAAGAGAGCGTGTAGGCATGCCGATTTAAGTATAGTTCTCGAACACGGTATCGAGTTTCAGGGTGCCCTGTTCCGCATATTAGGGGAATTGGGAATTTCTTATTGTATATAGCCGGCAAGATATTTGTTTTTGTTTTTGTGTTGTGAGTGTATTTATTAGAGTGAATGGGAAGGGGCTGATGGTGGTGATCCCATCGCCTCTCGACCTGTGTGACTTGGGTCGATGGCGGATTTATAAAAGTGGCCCATTGACCCCAATTGGATTGGTTCGTTATTTTGTGCAGGAATATCCAGTACTCCATCCACCAAATAGAATGAATGCAATGCATATAGGTGTCAATGTATTTATTTGTGTGAATGCGTATTGAATGTGAGTTGCAATATTTTGCATTTTGAAAGAATGGCACAAGGGAAAAAAATTTTAACTAGTTAAAAATTTTCACAGACTCGTGTTTGATATTTTTGGTCTAGTTCACATAACAAAGTTTCATTAAAATCACTCATCCCAGTCCGTAGCCTTCCTTGCTAAGTAAAATTTAAAAATATGACACAGGAGTAGAAATTAATTTTACAAACATCTGTAACTTTTGGTGACAATAGTAGAGAGTAGTATATATACAATCGAACGTGGGTTCGAATCCCGCTCGTGACACTGACTTTTTTTTATCTCAACTTAAAACCTTAATTAATTGAATTGTATTAATTGGTCTAGCGGACCACGAANTATATATATGAGTAATACAACAATTAACATTTACCATTAGCTAATGTGTAAGAACAACACAATAATATGACAATATTTTAATTTGTAGGCTGCAAGGACGGAAAGTGTTCATGCCAGAATTGTTGTAACGACAAGAAGGAATGTTGCAAACCTGAAAACTCATGTGAGTCAAAATGTGTTGTCTGTTTTAATTAAATATACTGATTTTCGTTTACGGTTTTTGTTTTTAGCCTGCAAGAAATGAATAGAATGGCTGGAACAGCGTTAGTGATGTAATAAATTTCCAAATAAAGTATATTTTATATTAATTTTTCTTTATCGTTGATAAAAATACCCCTCTTACCACCAATATGTGCCGCCGGTCAAGAAAAATAAATCAGAGCAAGAAATAATGGATAGCTCGGGAGGATAAGAAAAAGGAAAGCGGCTGCGGAAGGCCCGGCGGAGAAAGAACAATGCCTTCGACAGTGGAAAAGCCATTAGGACAAGAGGGCTAGTCAAAGCAAAATCACGGTTCGTTAGATATGATATTCATACCTCATTTCAGCCTATGTATTATTCATGCTGAAAATACAATGGAAGGAGGAGGTTTGGGAAATGTTTGGACACCACATAACAACACAACTATTCTAATATAATTATTTCCATATTGTTTATCTAGAGGAGAGAACTGAATGTTTATCGTATTCAAAGCCTTTTGCAGGGTTTTAGGCAGTTTTTATCGTTTCTGTAGTCGGTACTAGAAACGCTTTTGATATATACTTACAATACAATATGAACATTGTGTTCAATTTATTAGAAAATTATACTTGTTGACCTGAATATTATTTCAAAGAATCTCTTTTTATTGTATTGATTGTTTATTAAAGCTAAAATAAATTGTCTAGTTTGAACAATTTTTTAAATCCACTAGAATAAAATATTGTATTTTAGCATTATATGTACGCATATATAAGGGATGGACATTTTGTTTTCTCTCATATTTTTACATAATTACTTTATCCATGCCAAAAATATCTACAATACAATACCATATGTACAGTGCAACACCATTAACAATATACGTAATTTTTAATTGAAAAATTATTAATTATTATTAATTATTTTATTATATTATTTTTATTATATACAACCATAATTATATATTGTTATAGATATATAACATCATCATAGAACATATTAAGGACATACAGAACCTTCGGCATACTGCATCATTCATTTAACACAAAGGCTCTCAACTTCATTGTACCCAATATAAAATAAAATAAATCATTTATTTTTACTTTATCTATTAGTTTCCATTTAGTAACCGTATTAATTTCTCGTCACTACAGTGCAGTTGTGGTGCATACTTTTCACAACAATTCTGTAAATATTTTTTTCCTTAACGACGAATATATTGGGCACTCCCATATTGTGTGTACCAAAGTTTCGTTGAACTTGAAACTGCAGAATGTGCATAATTGTGTGCAGTCAATGGAGTATGTAATGCCATTATAAAACAGTCTAATTGCTGCGGTACTCGATAGTCTTAGTTGCACTATAATTCTCTGCTTGGCCATGGAAACATTTTGAAGTAAATAATTTTCGCATAAATAAAGAGAGGAAATTCGCCTGAAGAAGGGGTTGAAAACGGAGCATCGGTCGATGTTAATGCTTTTGATATTTACTTACAATACAACATGAACATTGTGTTCAATTTATTAGAAAATTATGCTTGTTGACCGGAATATTAATTCAAATAATCTCTTTTTATTGTATTAAGTGTTTATTAAAGCTAAAATAAATTGTCTAGTTTTAACAATTGTTTAAATTCATTACTGTTTTGCAAGCATTTGCTTATTCTTATGTTAAGTTTTTATGATAAATCATTAAACTTTAGGTTCCCAATAAACATCTTATTTTGTCTGGCAAAACAATATTAGTAAAATATTTATTTAAAACTGACAAATTTACGACGCATTTCGTTTAATAATTTTTTAATGGTAATTAATATATAAGATAGAACCTTTTATGAGAATATAATTTTTATGTTTAAGCATATACGGAAAAAATCTAATAATTAAGCATCAATGAAACTAAAATTTTCTGTATTAATGTACATTTTTATCTATTTAATCTTTTGTTTGCCTTTGTTGTTGTTGTTTCAAGGATTTTCATATATAATTCGATCTGGTTTTTATCTAGGACAAGGAAATAATATGGAACATTGTTGTTGATAAATGAGATTAGATAGATGACAAGTTACAAAAATCAAAAGACGTTTTTAGTAAAATAGGCAACGAAAAGGTTGACATGTTGGCCAAAAAGAGGATACATCTTAAAACGGATCCTTAATGAGTCCAAATCCTGGTGGAATAATACCACAGTTATGAGGCACGCGAAGAGAAGGGCCATCCGAAAAAGATTTACCGCAATCGAACCAGGAATTTGGTTGGACACCTAGCAGGGCACTGCCACTTAAGAAAGCACATGCACCGGATAGGAGTATAGACAGAAGAAACACTATGCAGATTCTGCCAGGAAGAGGAGGAGACCGCAGAACACAGTTTATGTTTCTGTGAAGGCCTATGTAGGTGCAGGTTCTTGTAACTAAGACAAGAAAAACCACAAGCAAGATCCTACACCAAGGAATCGCTGGGAATGCTGTGGAGGCTGGTTAATAACTTGAAGCTGGTCAGTGAGTTATAATTAACAGAGGAGCACAGTAGATCTATTCAGGTCGAAGTGCAGTAGGCCTTGTAGCCGTCTCATTTATCCCTATCCCTAAAGTAGGTTTTTAATGCGATTAAAATCCATTTTTTGCACCCTTTATAGCTGTTAAATGTTTATTCCAGTAAACAATATAAATTTTTCTATTGTAAGCAGATAGAAAAAATAATGTAAAAAAATTGAATTCGTTTTAAGCACCTTTGAACTGCTTAAAACGGATTATTGTACCAAAAAAAATTAGGTTTAAGGAAACTAATAAGATGAGGTGACGGATATCATATCATATACAACGAAATTTGTTTGTGATACAAGGTAGAAGACTGAGAAGACACGTGGCCATGCGTTCTAGTCCAGAGATCGGCTAACATTTTTTAGAAAAGGGCCAAATCATAACCTAAATAATATTAACCGGAGCAGTTGGCCAGCTTGAATAGATATTTTTTTAATAGGTACTTTTTGATGATTTGGCAATTACGTGAAATTTTTGGGCATTGTTGCATTATACTGGATTTCCATATTAGCAATAGATAATCATGTTGAGAAATGTGTTTCTTAGAGGCCTGTAGTTTCATAATTTGTTGAAATCGGGAGGAGCGGTACGGAATAAGGTGATTTGGAAAGAAACGTTTTCATTTTATGCCGACGTTTCGACCTTTATTCTGGTCATCTTAAAGGCATAAAGTGTTGTGCTATTCTTGTGGTGTCACATTGGTTAGAACAACACTTTCACATAAAACCAATATGACACCAAAAGAAGTAGTAAGTAGTCGTGAGGAGCGGTCAAGAATATGGTGGTTAAGAAAAACACCTTTTTAATTTTTTTTGCATATGTTTCGACCTTTATTGGGGTCATCTTCAGGGCATAAAGTGTGGCGCTATTGTTCTGGTGTCATATTGGTTTTATGTGAGATTCTTGTGAAACCAATATGACATCACAAGAACAGCACCACACTTTATGGCCTGAAGATGACCCGAATAAAGGTCGAAACGTCGACAAATAAATGAAAATGGTGTTTTTATAAATTACCTCATTCCTGACCGCTCCTCACGACTTCAACAAAACATGTGGAGAAATTTGAATGAAATGTTTCAATATTTGATAGAATTTGTGAATATCCGTTTAAAGAAATTGAAAGATTATGCGATGTCCACTGGAATGGATTTGACCTGATCGTTATGTTTTCTTTTAAAAAAAATATTTCTTATCATATCTAATTCATAAGTGTTAAAAATCTTTTTTCTATAATGTTTTTTCTAAAATAATTTTCCAAATAACGAAATTTAATGCAACTAACTGTAAGTTTTTGTAATCCAAATACGATAAAAATAAATTGTGCGTATATTTGATTTCGATTGTAAAGGTCAAATTTGTCAAGAACGAAATATTTATATTGACTGCTAGCTGAAGAGATAATATTGGCGATCTCTGTTATCGCTTATAAGTATTGTTTGCCAATTGCATAACTAGGTTAGATGTTCGGAATCGCTTCAGTAGAATGGATTTTTTTACTTTCGTTAGTGACTTGTACGTAAATGTAATAAAGGTGAGTTTTCATTTGTTATTGTTGTCTGGAAACCAGTAGTCCACTTTGATAAACTCACTTTTTTCATACCACGCTATTGTTTGTTCTGGATGATTAAAAAGCACAACCCAATCAATTACGTTAAACTTGATTAAACAATAAAGAATCTGAATTGTAATTTCAATGAAACGTTGTTTAATTAACTAGCACCTGCTTTAATTTCATTATTGGTTATTAACTGGTGGAAATATATTCACTTATATATTTTGGCATATTCTCTACTGATTGCGTTCAGAATAGCTCATTTCGATTTACATATTGAAGTGAAACAATCGTCCCTCGGAATAATCAATTTGTTGCCTCGGAAATGATTTACCAGTGTTGAGATAGGCTAGGGTTGCCATTAATAAATACATCTGTGATTCCGATAGGATTGAGTGCATTGGGGCTTTGGAGGGTTGTAGACTGATGAAGGGTTATTCCGGGGTGTTTCCAGGGGGGGGGGCTTTAATTAAATTTCCTCGCCGAGAGCCTTTTGTGTGACCTTTAATCTCCGGCAGAACCGAGTGACTCCGCGGTAACCGAAAACCACGATTAAACTTTCTCACGGACGATAAGCACTTTTATTATATTTTACACCGGTACAATCCTTGCAAAACTGAAAAGTGTTAAAAATATCTCTTAGAAATCTTACGCTTTCGTCAAATAATAACTGACACCAGTAAAGTTTACATAATTTAAAAAAAAGAAATCAGAGTTATGTCAAAAAGACGTTAAGTATCAAAATTCGCCAAAACATAAAAATGCAAACATACGGAATGGCATGTTAGATATAGATGTCTCACAATTTAATATATACCTTTCATAACTTAAAAAAAGAGAGAGAGATATATAGAGATAGAGAGAGAAACACAAAAAGTGAGAGAGAGAAATGGGCAGTGATATTATACAATAGATAGAAAGTTCCAGATATCTGCCATGTCTCTCTGCTGTTCAGAGGAGAATCAGAAGATGTTTTCCTTTAAAAGTATTATTTAGGACAGATAGAGAGAGAGAGAGAGAGAGAGAGAGAGAGAGAGAGAGAGAGCGAGAAAGCGAAAGAGAGAGAGAGCGAATAAAAGCGAGAGCGAGAGAGTGAAATAGAGATAGAGATAGATAGATATATATTTAGATAGATAGAGATAGAGAGAGAGAGAGAGAGAGAGAGAAAGCGAAAGCGAGAGCTGGAGATAGTGAGAGAAAGAGAAAGAGATAGAGTGAAAGAGAGATAGAGAAAGATACATAGATATATAAATATATAGAAATGGCGATAGATAGGTAGAGAGAGATAGAGAGAGAAGGTGAGAAATTGATATTGTGGCAGATAGAAAGTTTGTGTCTGTTGCGTTTTATAGTGAGAGGGAGATTGGGAGAACAAGTAGGATAAGGAAGAAATTGTGAAAGTAACAGAAATAGAGAGCGAGTGAGGGTGTATATGAGTAAGCATTTCAAAAGTAGAAATAAGGCGGTTTTGTACTCTTAGATACGTCCTCACGTATCTTTTGACCAAGAAGAAGATTGGTTAAACGGGCCAGCGGAGACGGCCTTGTGGGCTACTTAGCCTAACGAGATGTGCGCCGCGCTCGCCGGAGGCCACAACAGCAAATTGACTATGCAAATCCTCCAATTCTTTAGCCGTGGAAATTGGACCCCCGCCACCTTCGGAACAATCCCATCCACCCCTCGAAACATCCTGGGCCGCGTGAATTTTCATACCACCCTCCGCCGACGCCCCCTGCCACCCTGCCTTGCCTCTTTCGAAACGGAGGAAATAAAGCGGTCTCGGAATTTGATTTGTAGCCGAGCCAGTCCCTACAAATGATTGGAGCGGTGAATTTGTCCCCAAAGCTCGTTCGAGCTTTACCCCTTCTCGTATACGTTTTAACAGTAGCGGGTCCATTTTTCAGACGACCAACATAAACTCCATTCCCGAATCGTATTAATTTAGAGATCATTTTATGATAATTAGCGGCAAGTATGTTGAAACATGTCTCAATGGTCCATATTTTAACCAACAAATATGAATTGAGGTTATATCCAAACATGAATCTACCAACCTATCATTGATTTCTGACTTTTTAACCAAACAGGTCCGCACCATGATATATCAAAAATTCCACACTACTCTAACAGACTCAAAAAGAAATAATGAAAATTTCTAAAAAGTTCTACCTTGCAATAACCAAAAGCTCATATCATACTCTTCGAACGTTTTCTATTAAGTGTGGCCTAATAAATGATATGGCATCATTACTTCTCTGTAAATTCAAGTTTTTCAAACGGAAGCGTCTACCTTCTGTACATGAATGACTTCTTTAACCTATATTAGCATGTTTAACAAAGAACATGTGGACCGCAGTAGCCGAAGAGTTAAGTCGCCAGACTCTCGGCTAGTGATACCGCGGTGGTGGGTTCGATTCCCACGTCGCCTCTGGACTTTTTTCTGGCGCCTTACTGGACCGGTGGATACAACGAAAATTGATACGGCACTCATCAATGGAAGATCTGGGCGTTCGTATCTCAGTGACCCTGAATTCGGTCTCTATCGAAAATGAGTCCCTTCGACAGAAGAACACCGGGGGCTGTAGATCCACACATATGTTGCGAGTTCCAAAAATGAGCTAGGAAGAAATACAATAAGCCGTATATAGCTGCAGAGCTCAAGGGGAACTATTTCTCCAGCTCCTGGTTTCCACCATAATTTAAAAAAATGCCGAGGAAGCTCAACAATTTACACTTAAACTTTTCTGTATCCTGAAGCTCGGTGTGAGCTGAAAAGCAAGATCTGAAGAAAAGTTGGATATGGTAAAATATATTCCATTACTATCGACAGCAAGATCGTAGATGATCTAACGAATGTAGTTTGCAACATGGACACGCTCTCTGTCAATCTTTCTAATAATTCTAATCTAACGATAATTCAATTAAGGGGGTGGTGAAATAGTCGATAATCCTCCATCATATTTCACAAATATACAATTGGTGTAATCGACAGTCGATGTAGTACTCAATTCACTAGTTTCGTGGTCTGCTTGACCAAGTGATATCTTACAATTAATTAAGGGTTTTAGTTGAGATAAAAAAGTTAATGGCACGAGCGGGATTCGAACCCACGATCTTCGGCTAGATACGCCGCAGCAAATGGCAAAAAGGAGGGAAAATTCAAAAGGTGCGGTTGAGATGGGAAGTTGGTGTCCGAGTGGATCGAGGGCACGATAGCTCAAGTGGTAGAGCAGCGGTGTATCTAGCCGAAAATCGTGGGTTCGAATCCCGCTCGTGCCATTAACTTTTTTATCTTAACTAATAACCTTAATTAATTGTAAGATATTACTTGGTCAAGCGGACCATGGAACTAGTGAAGTTAATAAGTTTAAAATGAAGTATACCTTCACTAGAGCTCTCCGTGGACATTTCATTTGTCACCGAGAATAAAATTGATTACACGACATTTGAAAACTGGCAAAAAGGAGAGAAAATTCAAAAGGTGTGGTTGAGATGGGAAGTTGGTGTCCGAGTGGATCGAGGTCACGATAGCTCAAGTAGAAGAGCGGCGGCGTATCTAGCCGAAGATCGTGGGTTCGAATCCCGCTCTTGCCACTAACCTTTTTATCTCATCTAGAAACCTTAATTAATTGTAAGGTAGTACTCAATGTTTCACCATTGACCTCATGTTCTTTTTACTTAGTTTGATGGTGGATGTTTTTATGTTGATTGTTTCGTAAGTATGTATCTATAAGCGTTCAAGAGGGTCGATGGTGAAAATTTGACCGGTACTACTTAAATATTAATATCAATCTTGATTCTCTTCTTACAAAGATCATTGTACTCCTTCGAGAGGAGTCTGTGAAACTTGCTCTGACATCAATTCGTTTTTACCTTTTTAGCGGTCTCGAATATACTGTTTCTCACTGGTATTTATTGTCTCACCATTATCAGCATCTGAATCTGGGTGATTTGCGATGGGGGTTTAAAGCGAGGTGTGAGTTGCGTTAGTTAAATTACACCCCCTGGATGGCAGAGAATTCTGCCCTGTGGTCTATACAGGCTGTTCGGCTACTCGTGTTGCAAACTTTGCCAGTAGATTCTGCAATCAAAACGGACCCAAAAAGTCCTAATTAACTATGGTCCTAATCCCAACAGATTCGGAGTTATTTCTCTTTATCTGATTTTTTAAGATTTCACGACCTTGCTTCAAATAAACAATGATAACTCCAAAAGTAAAAGGTTTTCGACAAATCTGTTGATACCATTGAAACCTACGTTAAATTTCCAATAAGATGTGATCAAAACTAAACTTGTAAACGTTCGTGATATAAGTATAAGTGAAATTTTTTTTTCAAATTTGAAAGATTTACTACGGTGATTCTAAACTACTATTTCCAAACTTAGAGACCAGTAAATTTCAGAAAACGTAATACATTTAATATCCTTATTAGTGGTGCAATTGCTTTTTTATTTACTTTTTCATACGTGAAGAAATTGATAAAGGAAAAGAAAAAACCGTGGTTGAAGGATTGGTAAGGTGGAAAGACTAATAATAATAAAAAAATAAAAAACTTAAGGAAACTTTGAATCAATTAATTATACTTTCTTTCATTTTGTTTCCAAATGCTCCCTCCGAAATGTATTTTCCACGCGCAGCCATCGCATTAAACCCGCAAAACCCGTACAAAAGATGTATATCAGCGTATTCTTCATTAGAAAAAGTAGCCATAATGTTAACATTATATATATATCACATAGATAACTAAAAACGTTTTGAATCTTAAAATCTATTTATTCCGAAGAATAAAAAACATTAAATCTTTAATCAAAGTTGCAATCGTGTTGGTAAATAAGTAAACACTCGCAGTATTTCGGTTTCTTACCCAAATTAAAAAACATTTAATAAATTCATTACAAATTTCCTTGAGTTTTTTTAATATCTTACCAATCCGTCAGCCACGGTTTTTTCCTTTCCTCCATCAATCTTCGCCTTTGAAAAAAGTAATTAAAAAAGGAACTACACCACTAAAAACGATATTAAATGGAGTACGTTTTTTGAAATTTGCTGGTCGTTAGGTTTGTAAATACTAGTTTAGACCATTGTATTTTTTTAAGGTCTCGCACTAAAACACTTACTTCACGAATGTTTATATGTTTAGTATTGATTACACCTTATTGGAAATTAAACGTCGTTTTCAACGGTATCACCTGAATTGTCCAAAACCTTTCAGTTTTGAAGTTATCATTGTTTATTTGAAGCAAGGTCGTGAAATCGTAAAAAATAAAAAAAGTGTAATAACTCCGAAACCGCTGAGATTCGGACCATAGTTAATTAGGACTTTTTGGTTCCATTTTGAATGTAGAATCGACGGGCAAAGTTTGTAACACGAGTATCCAAACACCCTGTATGTAACTGTAGGTCAGAGAGAATGTGTTCCATTTCTTCGCAAAATTGAAATTTTAAAAGAATTTCTAATGCTCCACCTAGGCCTCAGTTCCCTGTTTAGAGATGACCTAATTAATTACTGGTGTAAACTCTGCACCGTACGTAAAATAATGCAGATTTGCATGGCAATACAGATATGTTTATGTTAACTAAATATTTAATGTTTAATGAGTACAATTTGATTTCAATTTTTTATTATTCATTTTATTCTATTTTTGGACTTACTTATTTTTTTTTACTTTCCTTCTACTTCAATTTTTTCCTTTTATTTTTGTTCTGTGCTTATATGTAGTTCTCTTATAGTGAAGTGTTCATATGGCTTGGCATTCCTACGATCTCTTCATATGGACACTTTAATTGAGTACAGATTGAACAACCTTTCTGTGTATGGGGCCACATATGCAGGCAGGCTTTGGGCATTCTTTTGGCCGATATTTCTTTTACCCTACGATAAAATTTTCATTTCGTTCAAAAATTCGGCATTTTTTCACTGTCACTTGTCTTGGTACTGTTCTCGTTTTAGTTAAAGGCGGTATTTGTGCAGGTGGGGAATTTTTACAATTTGATAAATTCTAGGAATGCCAAAAATCATTTCACAGTTTTTTTTATCTTTTACTTCATTTATTTTTATCCACAACACATGTGGTCCTATACAATAGGTAGATTGGATAATTGATGTTTGTGGCATTACGGGCATTACAAACAATGATGCCCATTGGCAGCCGCTCTGGATTAATAAAAAGATATTAATCAAGTGTGTTATTGTTTACGTAAAAAAGGAGCAGAAACAATTAGCCTTAAAATTTTGGATTGAAAACGTAATCTTTGACCATTGGAATATTTGGGCGATCCATAAAATTGGCACCCGTACACCCAAACATTAGGATTGAGTAGGTATGTGTAAGTCGAAAGTTTTGGTTTTAATGGTAATTTTGTTGACTGCTAAGTAGGTAATAAAGCATTTTAAATCGTTGGGAGAGTGTCTGTGTTTTTAATCGTACGTGTGGATTCCAAGTGAGTCTTCTATCGAATGTAAGTTCTAAATAGTTAACTTTATCGGATTGAGAAACCGGTTCACAGTATAAGTATACGCTAGGACAAGTCTCATAAAGGTGACATGTTGTGACTTTGAGGGGATAAACTTTATTTTCCAAAAATAGCTCAATTTTTCATGCGTATGTGGCGGTAAGGGCATTCTCGTTTGTGGGCATATCAGAAGTAAAAATTTTGTACAACAAAGGAGCGAGTATTGACCCTTGTGGCACACCTGCAAGCTCTTCTTCTATCACAGAAGACTCCCTACCCTGGTTTACTGCAAAAATTCTCTGCTTAAGGTATGATTATAGAATCATATAGCAGGCCTGGGGTACAACGAATTTTAATTTGTATAATAATCCTTATAAGCCACAGTTTGTAGAAGACTTCAGAAACACACCGATCGTGTACTGTTTCTGAACAGATGAAGTAATGAAATCTGTACCACTGTGAAGTTGATGAGTGGTGGAATGATGGGTTCGCAAGCCAAATTGATGGTCTGGTAAGATATTGTGTGAAGTATCAATAAAGATTAATTTTTCATATAATTTAGAAGGAACTGGTAACAAACTACTAGGACGATAAGAAGATGGGGAGCTTAAATTTGTAGAAGGCTTTGGGATCATTTTATTGTAAGAAAATTTCCATTGTATCGGAAAGTGTGTATTTCTCAAAATTGAGTTCAATAAATAAGTCAGAAAGACGACGGATTTTTTGGGAATTTCTTGAAGAACTTCAGTTGTTATCAAATCATGACCAGGTGATTTTTTTAGGAAATTAATCCTAGGCTTATCAGTAAGATCGTGTTCGTGTAAGGTACTAACCGTTTGTATTCGTTCTTGGCCCATTCTTGGCCCAATGAACAGGGAAAGTCAGAATGTCCAGAGAGTTTAAAAGCAAAATTCTCACTTATACTAATTTCAAAATTCCAAAGCCATAACTGGCCAGAAACTTAAATTTTTGCATTCTATACTATCTATCAACGAGTTTCGAAAGCCAACAGCTTGATAGTTAAAAAGATCAAACAAATAATAAAAAACATATGGTCTTTATTACGTGAAACAGTTTTGAATGTTAAGTTTAGTTACTAGAGGAAAAAATGGAAATTACTTTTGCAAGAAAGCATCAATTAACATATTTGCTTTTATCGACAATAGTTCATCTATCCGGATTTATTTGTTTCGGTGCTGCTGTTACCGTGCGCACTTATTACGAGAGTGTGGCAGACGGGGATTTGTACAGGAAATTCGGCTACAACTTTAAATACACTGTCTCCCTCAATGGCCTCATTCAAACAGGGCACAACTTAATAGCATTTATTGTAGACTTGAGAAGTTGGCTTACTTATTCAGCGGATATTCCTTACAGGTGCTACGTAGCAAGATCTTACAGTCGCGGGTCACTTGCAGTACCTTTTGGCGTAGTGATTTCATTTACGGCCACAGGATTAGAACTAGCCTCTCCGAATATACTCTTGAAAACTGACAACACTTCTTATCCGATGTGGGTAGCGCACATTCTATACAGTTCCAGTCCGATTTTTCTCATCACCGACATTGTTGTCTGCAAAGGAACCAACACTAATGTTACGTTTTCAGTAATACTTATAGGTGTAGTCTGTATACTGTACTTCCTGTGGATTCACCTTATTTATTTATACACTAATAAATGGGTGTTTCTCTTTTTTGAAAATATGACACTCATCAAAAAGTTGGTAACGTTTTTTGTCTTCTTCCTATCGTTACTGATAACATATTTTCTCGGAAGATTACTGAACGACGTGCTGTGGGATGACGAAAATTTCGTATACAATACGATTATTAATTCGGACAGACTGAAGAGCTCATTTATGAAAAAAGTGAAATGGTCAACCGACATCGTTCATTCCGGAGTGGAAGTACAGCCATCACTCGCCTTGCATAAAAATTAACATTATGTACGGTATTTTGAAAACTGTGGTTACACTATACACATATGTTAAATAAAATTTACATTAGGTCGAGTGTTTATCTTATTAACCATTTGATAAAATCATTGAATGAACCAAGTCTGGTAAAGAAAAAAAAAGTGAAATTTCTTTCTAAATACAAACGCTTTTCATTAGCCTAAAATCTACAAGACCAATAAAAGTACTACTTTTTATATCTGTTCATTCCATCTATTTCATATGCGGTATAAAAATTAGCAAGGAGAAAATAAATTCCCTAAATATTTAATTTAAATATTATACACTGACAGGCTAAAAATTCCACCCGCTTGTAATATAACTTGATTTGTATATATTTTTATACATTAGTCAAAGTTTCACGTTTTTTAACGCTTAGCAATTGAGTTAAAAAAAAGTTTTAAAAAAATGTAAATGTCTAAGGAAAATGAATAATAAAAAAGACGTGTTTTAATTTTGTTTTAGATTTTTAATTAACATTTCAATATCGTGAATTTTCTTCTCTTGCCTTAATAACATCTTCAACACGCCTGGGCATATTTTCGACTAGTCTGGAAATGTCTCTTTGCTGGAGCTTAGCCCATTCTTCACGAAGAGATCTTTCAAGATCGTGGAGTGTATCAGGAAGTGATGTCCGTGCTTTTTATTCGACTTTTGAGGTTATTCCATCAATGTTCGGTGGAGTTCAAGTCTGGAGAACGGGCTGGATAGGCTAAGACCCTGATGTTATGCCATTGAAGGAACGTTTGTACTAATCGAGTGACATGTGGATCAGCGGTATCGTGCATTATAATAGGATTGTCGCCGATTTCATCGAGGATAGAAGCGCATGATGCTCCAAAATCTTATCCACATAGCGAGTGGCCGTCAAAGACCCTCCACGAACAACAACCAACTCTATGCGACTCTCCATTGAGATTCCCGCCCACACCATCATTGAGCTACGCCGAAAAGGTTGGCTCTGGGAAAAATTACAGGCATCATTCCTTTCATTTCGTCTTCTCCACGCTCTTTCACGCCCATATGATGATTGTAGAGCAAATCTAACTCATCTGTATAAAGTACAGCAGACCAATCGTCAAAAGACCAATGTGCTGTATTCTCGAGCAAATAGGTGCCGTGCAACTCTGTGTGTTCTGGTCAATTCTGGTTCAGAAATTTGGACAATTTTTTTGCTTGAACTTTCTGGAGCTGAACAGTAAGGTGCCGGTTTCGCAAAATTCTCAAAGTCAAAAAAACGGTCACCCAGTGGTTCTGTTACCTTAGGGCGTCCAGAACCGGGCCTAGTTTCTCGAAAACGTCTAAAGGCGTCTCGCAGTTTCGTAGCGAAGCCGCATACTTGATGGAACGTTCCATCATCACTAAGTGCCACACCACGCGCAACATCCTCAACACTAAGTGGCATTTTTAAATCTAAAAATTGAAATTAAGAATACAAAGATGAAAACTAAACAGTTTATTGCTTCAGAATTCAAATGAGACAGAATAAACATTTTAAATTCCGTAAAAAGTAAACATTGAAAAATTCTTTATCCTTGTTTTGGATTAAGGATAAGGTGGGTTCACCTATATTTGATATTCCCAATTTAAAACATAGCATAAACAAATATTTATTGATAAAAACAATGAGACAAATTAGGTACAGAATATTCTTTTATCGAGAAAATGAAAACAAGATCAAGTGGGTGGAATTTTTTGCCTGTCAGTGTATAATTCAAATTCAGATCACTCGTTTTCTTCATGAAGTTCATAAATACAAACAAAACATTTAAACCAGCAATGAACGGCAAACGTTAAACGTTAATTTTTCTACTTGTTAAATATTCTCTTTGGCCTGGTCATCTACTCGTTTTACGTCTTTTCAGCCTCGTTTATATTTCGCTCACAATGGAAATTTCTTTATTTTCATCATTACATCAGTACAATTTTTTTATGCTTAATCAATGTTAGGACATGGGTTTCGCCGGCGTATACGTTGGTTTTGGTCGCCGGTATCATACGAATGATGGCGAGTTTCCAGGACTCAGAAACATATTTTACCTTAAGGTAATATTTATATTACTGTATCGAAATAAACATCCGTTTGGGCACGACATATTTTTCGGGTAGATCTACAATTTCACTCTTTGTAAGATAAAAACGTACAATGGTTTTCTATCCACACGTATTGTAACTATTAAATTACAAGGAAAATGTTTGTATATACAATGTGTAAATGTTGTACAAAGGAAAAGCCAAAGAATGATTTCAAACATTAGTTACAGTAGATTCACAATCGATAAAAATTATTTAGGGTATTTAAATGAAATTTAAAATTTCGTAACGATTTGTCAATTTTTTCATACCCCTCGTTGAGCTATGAATATTATTATTGATGTCAAATGTGACCTAGTTTATTATGTGCAGTTAATTAGTACAAATAACTGGATTTGTTTGCTTTACACCTATTATATATTGATAGTATTCATAACGTGATGAACAATGATATTGTCGAAATTTTAAACGTACCACCGCGCGACTGTACAACAAAGAGAATGTTTCAATAAATTGAGCAATTGTTCCCTCTAACGAAAGTGCACCCTTTAATGTTTTATGGCCACAATTTGGTGGAATAATTTACTTCCATTGAGGTCGGTTTCATTGTACGTGGTGAGAAAGTTTAAAAACAGAGGCAGATTCCAGGGGTAAAGGTATGTAATAAAAAAATCAGATACCAAGGGGATAATTTTCTTAGAAAATCAAATGCTAGGAAAACATGCACCATGAAATATTAATTGCATGGTTGGCAAAATTTGCGATTAATTTCCATCGAGTCTTATTGAAATTTCAAGACTTATTCACTGATTCGCAAAGAAGACATTTCAAAGTTGGATAAATATTATTGTTCCGAATTTGTCTAATCATACCTTTAACTAATTAAAACAAACCCCTTAATATTTTCAAATTATGTAACTAAAACAACATTTTTACTTGAAAACATTTTTCATTTCTGAAAAATTCTCACTCTTATTTTATTATTTTTTAAATTTTCTTCACTTTTTTCTTCTCGTTTGTATAACACGATGTATATAACACGCACACACGTATACTCTATATATATTCTATATTTCCATATATGAGAAGTTATACATTATATTGTATCATTGTTTTTAATATATTGTATTTTTGTATGAAACCTTCCATTCTAGTAACATCTTATATATAACACCGTATTGTTTTAAAAACCTAAGAACAAATATTTGTTTACATAAAAAAAAGAAGACAAGAAAAATGTAGGAAGTGTGAGAGAAACAGGGAGATATAGAGAGAGACAGAGAGACAGGGAGAGAGAGAAAAAAGAAAGAAGACAAGAGAAATAGTGGGAAAATGTGAGAGCTAGATACAGAAAAAAGGGACAAAGAAAGAGAAATAGAGGAGAGAGAGAGAGAAGAAAGAGTTCAAGCTAAATGGTGGTAAAAAGGAAGGGAGCGAGATAGAGACAAAGGAGTAAAAATAAAGAAACACAGAGAGAGAGAGAGAGAGAGAGAGAGAGAGAGAGAGAGAGAGAGAGAGAGAGAGAGAGAGAGAGAGAGAGTGAAAACGAGACAGAGAAAGAGAAGAAAGACAACAAGAGAAAGGAGAAAAAAAGAGAAGGCGTTAGATACCGAAAAAGAGACATAGAAATAGAAATATCGATTGACAGAATAAAGAGAACCAGAGAAATAGTGGGAAAAGGAAGAGAAAGATATGCGTACAAATAGAAAAAGGGAGAGGGTCCAAGATTCAGAGAGATATTGAGAGAGCGATAGATAGAGCGTGAGAGGGAGAGAGAAATCTTCAATTGCAAATTATTGTTAATTTGCGACTTAATATTTTAGTTCTGTTGTTACAAGGACGGTTTCTAATAACTTAAGATTTAAAAGTGGTAATTTAACGTTTAATTTCTATGAAGAACGAAAGAAAGAAAGAAAGAGAGAGAGAGAGAAAAAAAGAAAGAGATAAATAAAGCTGAGAGACAGGAACGAGTGAGTGAGAGAGAATCGGAGAGAGAGAAAGAGAGAGGGAGAAATATTTCAGTCCGAATTTAATACATTCTTTTCAATAAATGAAGAATGAATGAAATGGTCAACTTTTTTCACAGTCTTTATAATCTGACTTAATTTTCAATGAAAAAGTATTGTGAAATTACGTCTTTTGTTTGTTTTGTTTATTAACAATGCAATCATAAGATATAGTTTATAGGAAACCGTTTGATTTTGTATTAACATATTTTCAAATGTCGAAACGTGTTTAAACAAATTATAAAACAAAATCTTACACATTTTATTCTTGAAGTAATTAATGGTACTTGTTGTCTTTTATCTTATTGATTATTGGTCATGTTTTTTTTTTGTTTTTTTTGTCAAATGACTACGGATTTAAAAAGAGGATATTATTATCGAGCAAATAATGTTACCAAGATTCTATTCAAATTACACAGATATAAACAAACTACAAATTCGCATTTCATGTTTGTTATATTTATGTTATCCGGTCTGTGTATCCGACGGGGCGTTATGCGGGATGCTTTTCGCCCCAAAGCGAAAGGGATAAATCGTCTGGCTAACTTTTAATCCTCTGATGGACGTTGTAGAGTAGTTGTTCCGCCCTTTACATAATTGGCTAAGATCGGGTATACGATGAGCTGGATAAAGGAAACGGGCATGGACGCTGTGGACCCTAGTTAGAGCAGGATGGATGGCTGTTGGTTCTAACAAATGTCGGTTTCCGGCTTGACAAACGACCCGCCCCAACTTTCCGCTGTTTTACTTAATTCAGGAGAGCGCGTCTTTTACAGGTGTACACCCGGTGTTGTCTGGGATTAAAATCTTTGTAAAACTCTGTAGTAACTTTCTCATCATACAGTCCCTTTTGGAATCGAGATAAATGAATGACATTTGTTAGTGATTTAAGATGATGAAATTCCACTTTTTTTCATCTGTTCAAAGCATTCCTTTCATATCGAATTAGTATGATAAACAGATGAATTATTTTATTATTTATACAGGAAAAAAAACTACTTTCAATGCCATGTCAAGATCTTAAGAATATTGAAAAATGGCAAAAAGGAGGGAAAATTCAAAAAGGTGGGGTTGAGATGGGAAGTTGGTATCCGAGTGGATCGAGGTCACGATAGCTCAAGTGGTAGAGCAGCGGCGTATCAAGCCGAAGATCGTGGGTTCGAATCCCACTCGTGCCAGTGACTTTTTTACCTCAACTAAAAACCTTAATTAATTGTAGTATATTGTATATTAGCCATGAGAACAAATATTAGGTTTCTTTGTCCGATTGACCAAATAAATTCTTTTCAATTAATCAATCTTTAATTAAGGTTTTGATTAAGATAAAAAAGTCAACGTCACGAGCGGTATTCGAACCCACGATTTCGGCTAAATACGCTGCTACTCTTCTATTTGAGCTATCGTGACTTCGATCCACTCGGACACCAACTTCCCATCTCAACCCCACCTTTTTGAATTTTCCCTCCTTTTTGCCATTTTTCAAATGTCGTGTAATCTATTTGATTCTCGGCGACAAATGAAATGGCCACCGAGAGCTTTAGTGATATATTCTTCATTTTGCTCATTACATCTATTAGGTTTCGTGGTCCGATTGACCAAATAAATTCTTTTCAATTAAATAATCTTTAGTTTAGATTTTAGTTCGAATCTTGCTCGTGTCGCTGATTTCTTTACCTCAACTAAAGCCTTATTTAAATATTAATTAATTGACACGAGTACACATTTTGACTAGTAACTTTTGTTATTGCTATAATAATGTCATAGTTGATCATTAATAATTTAATCACCCTACAGAAATATCTATTAACATAAACTTTTAACTATACTGTTTCTAATTTTAGCTAACTGCAGTACTATACCAAGCTACACCGATGTGAGGGGTTGAAGAGATGGCTGGAAGTAATGGCGAGAGGGTGGAGAAGGCTGTGGAAAGAGAGAGTAGAAAACGGGAGGGCTGATGGGGTAATTGGTGATAGGAAAAAGGGGAGTGAGAAAGTGAGGTGGGTGAAAGGAATGAGTAAGAACGATTGAAACATCGGCCCATTGAATCTTTTAACTTTTTCTTCTTGTAATTTTTCCGTAGGAAAATAAAAGGCCGTTTTTAACTGTAAAAGCCATTTCACGCTCGCACCGTTTCCTGTCAATCTGTAATTGGTGAAAAAGAAATTTTTGTTATTGTCACAGCGCTGTAATTTGAGTAAAAAGAGAAACCTTCGCAAATTTTAAAAAAATTAGGTCACTAGAGAATAATTTTTTAATTTCAAAAAATTATATTTATTTACGTCTAAAAAAATCAAAAGTATTACTGTTGTCTATTCTTCAATTTACAATATTCATCTATAGGCAAAAATGCAGGCGGTGCCAAAGATTTTTGTTTTTTTGTATGATTTAAAATTAATTATATTTTTTATTGATTTGACATTATAGCATTTTTCAGTTAAATTAATATTTCTTTAACCGACTTAATAATTTTCCCATTCAATTTAATAATCGTCTCAACCAATTTAATAATGGTTTAATCCAATTTAATAATCGTTTCACCTGATTTTAATAATCGTCCCAATCAATTTAATAATCGTTTCATTCAATTTAATAATCGTTTCAACCAATTTATTAATTGTTTAATTCAATTTAGTAATTGTTTTAACCAATTTAATAATTGTTTCATTCAATTTAATAATCGTCCCAACCAATTTATTAATTTGTTTAATTCGATTTAATAATCGTTCCAACCAATTTAATAATCGTTTCAACCAATTTAAAAATCGTTTAATTCAATTTGGTAATCGTTTCATTCAATTTAATAATATTTTCATTTATTAATTGTTTCAACCAATTTAAAAGTAGTCCCAATCAATTTAATAATCTTTTAATTCAATTAATAATCTTTTAAACCAATGTAATAATCGTTTAATTCAATTTGGTAATCGTTCAATTCAATTTAGTAATTGTTTCAACCACTTTAACAATAGTTTCATTCCATTTAATAATTGTTTCAACCAATTTAAAAATCGACCCAATCAATATAATAATCTTTTAATTCAATTTAATAATCTTTTAGTTCAATTTAATAATCATTTAAACCAATTTAATAACATTTTAATTCAATTTAATAATCGTTTAAACCAATTTAATAATTGTTTAATTCAATTTGGTAATCGTTTCATTCAATTTATTAATCGTTTCAACCAATGTGAAAATCGTTTAATTCAATTTAATAATCGTTTCGACCAATTCAATAATCGTTTCATTCAATTTAATAATGTTCTCATATAATTTAATAATCGTCCCTTTCCGGATTTAATGGTCGGGGAGGAGTAAATACGAGCTAGAAGTTGTGAAAACCTAAAAAATTATTTAAAAAATTAAAAAAATTATTTAAAAATTAACAGCTCGCTTAAAAAATCGCAAAAGAGCGAACTGTTAATTTTTGAATATTTTTTAAAAAAGTGTTCAAAACTTGATGGGCTTTCATTATGTAATGCATTTCTAGTTATGGAGGTGCCATAAAACTGCTGGAGTTAGAGAGCTTGTGGAATCATTTTCTGGTAGGATTGATTACTTTCCCGCCGCCCTAATCGCCAACCCTAAACTCTGTGGAGTATGTGTTCTCCAAAAGTAAGACAGCTTCGAAGACCTTGTTAGTGAAGCCAAAGGAATTCACAACTTAAGTGAAATAATAAGCTGCAGTGTCAATTCCATTTCTGACACCGCCGTAATGGATGTCCTTTTGAAGCTGCCAATGGTTGCCACTCCATTAACTGAAATTAAAATTAAATTATCATGTTTTCAAATATTTTTTATTTTTTGATGAATTTTTTTTTTTAATTTATTGGTTGAAAAAATTATGAATTTAACTGAAAATTGTTGTATCTGGTAGCGAGTTATATAACATGATCACATTTCTCAGCTGTTCTCAACCTTGTGCCTGCAACATATAACTTAAATTTATGGTTAAACTTACGTACAGATTGTTTTCTGATTAATTTTTTTCTAACGATCGCTAAATATTTTGATAATGGCATCTTTGTTTTAATTACCTTAGGCGAATTAGTTAAAGCCTGTGAAAAAACTTATGTTTTGCGGTCTATCTTAATATTGTAGTTTGAAATTCATCCCAATTACTCATTAAATTTCACTTTTTAAAACATCTTTGTACAGGCTTATCCACGCATATATTAACTGTAGCAAAGAAATGCTAAAAGATTTGCAATTAATATGTGTTTGAGCTATTTTATAAAAAAAATCACCATCATACGAAGGAAGTGTTACAAAAAACGCCAGTATATACTGTGCTGTTTAGACATTAATCCTTAAAAAGTGGTCATCTTTTCTGTGTTGGCCGCTCCCAGAAGGGTTTATAAGACGTTTATTTTTCACTCAGCTTTCATACGGTAGTCATGAGATCCCTCAAAGTAGCCTTACAGGCCGATGCCGGCAGAAAGGTTCTACTACATAATGCAGCGTTATGATGTGTCACCTAGACATAATCTGTCACCGGTATTCAAGCACAAAAGGGCCAAGGGCCTCATCAGGGCGCGATCGAACGAAAGTACTTCACCTGGAGGAAAAGTTCCTAATCTTTGAATTAATCATGAGTTTACACAAAGTAGTATATGGGAGTTGTTTTACCCTCTCTCGCTAAAAGTGTATCCGTAAGTCAAACAAATCCGGAAGAGTCTTATTCTTTGTATAATATTAAATATTTGCTTAAATGCAAACAAAAAATAACCGTGCTTTACCTCATTTACGTTAAATAATGTTGAGCCAACATTCTTATTCCTTGTTTAACCTCCACCTCACTACATTTCTTCATCGGATTAATTAGATTATCTCTTTTCCCGTTTTCTGACAACGAGATACGACGAAAGAAAACCTTTTTAACTTTAACTCCCTCCAACTATTCATAAAGAAAATGAAATGTGAAGTATTTTTGAAAAAAAGGTTTAATTGTTTGTTTCTAAGCAAACGTCAAAGGGAAATATTCTGAAGCACAACTACACATTGAATTACAAATAATGAACTGAATGATTATTACTTGCGCGAATTTCTGTAATGAAATTTCTATTTTTATTTCGACTGGGCAATTTCAAAAGAAAATTGATTAATAACATCAAAATGCTTTTTACCAATTAAACATCAGTTCAACACACATTTTCAGTTTAAAAAGATGTATATANATATATACACGTGAGAGATGAAAAAAATTCCTTTGTTTATATTAATACGGGGCGGGTTTAGAGAATGTAAAATGGGCATATAAATAATTGGCGTCAGGATTTACAAAAAAAAGAGAAATTTGAAGAATTTGTGACGTCCATTTTCACAGCTGTCAGCTGTCCTTAGGCTCTAGGTCTCTTCCCGCGTCTTTCAAATTCCGATTTGATGGGGCTAACCGCCAATAGACGCAAAAACTACGCTAACACTCCATAGTTTGCAAAAATTACTGAATCGGCTATAATTGGAAAACTACTGACAGTCGCAAAAACTACAGAATTGGTTTGCTGATGTCAAGATAAAAAGATAGAAACTTCACCGTTATATATTTACTATAGGCAGCTGTGGTGTAGGTAGGAGAACGAACTACCGGCATGTGAGTGGCGTGACCGACGACCGTTCCACTAGGCCATACCATCAGAATTGAGAAAAGTGCTCCGAGTGAACGTTTATTTAGTGTACAAAGGTAAAGACTACAAAAACCGATTTTGTTTTGCAGGTACTACATAAGTAATTATAAATTTTGTAAAATATTATTGAACATTGTTTTACCGAACTCGATCAGTTTAAATTAAATGTGATACGTAGTGCTGTTGTTTTGTCAATTGGATTTATTAACATTCTGAATTTAATAAAATGTGAGGTTGCGAGGTTCCGTAATGTTCAGTTTTTCAACGTTTAGTAATTAATTGAGATGATTTAGTGTACCTGAGTCGAAAAATAAAAAACCCAAAACCTGAAATTACTTCTTTACCGTTGAGAATTGAACAAGGGTTTATAGAAAGGGTTTTGGCATAAGGTTAATAGAAAATAATATGCCAAAAAACCTTCTATAAATATACAAAATATATTAACAAATAAGTTTAAACATCAAACAACTAAATTAACCTGTGAAAAAAATCGGCATTTCTGAATATGAACGTTCCAGTTAATATCTTACAATTAATTACGGTTTTCAGTTGAGATAAAAAAGTCAGTGGCACGAGTGGGATTCGAACCCACGAAGTTAGTGACCGAGTGGATCGAAGTCACAATAGCTCTAGAGCAGCTGCATGTATAGCCGAGGGTCGTGGGTTCTAATACCGCTCGTGACACTGACTTTTTATCTCAACCAATGCCTTACATAAAGATTTATTAATTGATAGAAGTTATTTGATCAATCGGGTCAAAAAGGAGGGAAAATTCAAAAGGTGTGGTTGAGATGGGAAGTTGGTGTCCGAGTGGATCGAAGTCACGATAGCTCAAGTGGTTAGAGCAGCGGCGTATCAAGCCGAAGATCGTGGGTTCGAATCTCGCTCGTGCCATTGACTTTTTTATTTCAACTGAAAACCTTAATTAATTGTAAGATATTAATTGGTCAAGCGGACCATCAAACTAGTGAATTGTTCCAGTTTATTTAAAAAAATATAATATATATATAATATTAAAATTGACAAAACTGTAATCAATAATAACATTAATTAACATGAAACACTAGGGCGTTGTCCCACACATTGTCCAAATAATCACAGCGATATATTCAACAAAGTTGACTCGCTTATAAATTAGCTTGTATAATTATTGTAATTTATATTGGGTTGTCCGGAAAATAATGCAGGATTTTAAGTTTTCATTAAAAAAAATCTATATAAAATATTCTGTTTACGTTTACAGGATTACTCATTTGTATGAATGTCAACACTTATTAATCCTCTTCCAAATGATATTGTTTGTTTACCTCTGTAGCATTCCGCTACTTGGAAATAATTCAGTCATCCTTATAATGTCAAAGCGAGAATTTCGTACGATTTTCTTTTACGAGTTTAAACTCGGCCGAAGCGGAGCCCAAACGGCTAGAAACATTAACCAAGTCTGGGGCGAGGGTTGTGTTAATGAGTGCACTGTGCAAAGGTGGTTTAAAAAATTTCGGGAGGGAGATTTCAGCCTTGAAGATGAAGAAGGTCGTGGAAGGCCTTCCTCTTTTAATGATGATGTTCTGCGATCAGTGGTGGAAGAAAACCCCAAAACAACTGTTCGAGAACTTGCAGAGCAACTCAAAGTCAGTAAAACGACCGTCGCTGACCACCTCAAGGCGATTGGAAAAGTGAAAAAACTCGAAAATTGGGTTCCACACTCATTAAACGATCGCCAAAAAAATCAGCGCTTTGATGTTTGTGCATCACTTCTTTGTCGAAACAAAAATGACCCATTTCTGGCCAGAATTGTTACATGTGACGAAAAGTGGATTCTCTACGATAACACTAGACGTTCTGGACAGTGGCTCGACAAAGGAGAAGCTCCAATACATTTTCCAAAGCCCCCAACTCATCAAAAAAAGGTAATGGTTACGGTATGGTGGGCTTCATTTGGTTTAATACACTACAGCTTCTTAAATCCTGGCGAAACCATCAATGCTGAATCATACTGTAACCAAATTAATACCATGCATCAGAAATTGGCAGTAATGAAGCCCTCTTTGGTCAATCGGAAAGGGCCCATTTTGTTGCATGACAACGCTCGACCACATGTGTCACGTGTAACGTCACAAAAATTATTGGAGCTTGGCTATGAAACTTTGCCTCACCCACCCTACTCTCCGGACCTCTCGCCTACTGACTACCATTTTTTTAGACACCTGGACCACTACTTACAACACATAATATTCAAAAATCAAACGGAACTGGAAAATGCATTTATTGACTTTATCAATTCTAAAAATTCTGAATTCTACTCAGACGGAATTAATAAGTTACCAACACGTTGGGAGAAATGTATTGAGAGTATGGGAAATTATTTTGATTAAAGAACATTGCTTTAAAGTAACTAGTTTCTTTTTTTTTGTTTAATACCAAAATCCTGCATTATTTTCCGGACAACCCAATATAAAGTTCAAACGTAAACAGAAACACTATTACAGTTTGTTCTTTTATGGTTCCTCTGTTTGACCCTTGTAACCCGTGTGGCTGACATTCTCACAAGCCACAAACATGTTATTGATCATCAAGAGAAATTGGTTTATTTCGTTGACTGGTATTAAAGCGTCACAAAACCGCAAACGCTTGGAAAATTAATTGTTTTAGATAAAAAAATCCATTTCCAAAAACAGAAAGTCTTAGAAATCAATTACTTATCTTAAATGAGTATTTATGAACAGTAAACAAACAAATATCCCAAACGACGTTTAATAAGATACTGTCAAATGTAGACAATTTGATGTTTTCTTTCAACAAAGTTAAATATTACGTAATTCAATTTAAAAAAACAACTTTTAAATTTTATTGTGTTTTATAGCAATCAAGGAACGGAAAATGAAATAAAAATATGACGGTTTAAATGAAAATATACGTTTCGTTTTTACCTATCCCTGCGGTTCAAAATAATAAAGAAAATTCGCAAAAATAAGTTGTTTCAAATATTTGCTGTCAAAATGAGCATGCAGCAGAAAAATAAAAAGTGGTTTATGAGGTTTTCATATTCCAGAGAGCACAAAGATCCTTCGCGTCCGCTGTAATTTTGCATAGCATAAAGTTAAATTTAGAAGTCTAGAAGAAGAAGAAGAAGAAGAAGAAGAAGAAGAAACCTCCTTGGTAAAGGTCAATCCGGTTTACCGCTTCCGTCTTTCTAAATTCAATACGGGCAAGTTCAAGTTGTTTGAACAATATTGAACTGCATCGCGTTCTTCAAGACCCCAATTTTGTTTGGACTTAATCGCAAATTGTATGTCTGAATCGAAAAGCTCTAAGTCCTCAAACAAAACTGTACTTAGCGATTTTAAGATTGAAGATTTTGTGCAATAGCTCTGTTACCAACACAACAAGAACATAGAACCCAAATACACCCCGCGCTGTATGGTATGGAAAAAAGGGATGCTAGAAAGCGGGGTTTGCGTCCCCCAGGCACTGCAGCCTTTTGCCTTTATTGTACCTTCCTAGTGCCTTCGTTCAGTGCAATAGACTCAAACCTTCTACTTAGAAGTATCAGGTCACTGACGCTGCTGCAATTTGATTCTTCAAGTTTTTTCCATATGTTAAGTTAAATAAATCTCCATTGAGCTGTTGCTTCGCATTCGAAGATGATATGAGTGGCTGTTTCCTCCTCCTCATTACATAATCTGCAAATGGGATCATCGTTGTGTTTACCCACGTTCTGTAGATGTTTTCTCAGATGCCAGTGACCGGTTAGTAGTCCTTCCACTCCTCTGAGTTTAGCCTTCTCCAATTGCAGCAATGATTTTGCCAGTCTTGGTGACGGTCGTTTCATCATAAATGTACTAAGTCTAGCGCCACTAGAGTTTATCCACTTCTCTTTTTGTTTTGTTTAGATCCACGCTGCGATGGAGGATTCTATATTTGTTTTGTTATCTCGAGTATAGGTTCGGAGCCTATGTATGGTCTTGCAGAGCCTCCTCTGGCCAGACTATCTGCTTTCTCATTACCCAAAATTCCCCTGTGCCCTGGCACCCAAGATATCATCAGGTTGTTGTGTTTCCCCAGATTTTGGATGCATTCATTGACTAATTTTGATGTGATGTTTTTACATTCTGATGCGTTAATAGTGGCTTGGCTATCAGAGCTTATGAGGATTTTTTTGCTTCTTTTAAGATTTTCCAGGGCACAAGCATTGATGACATGTATTTCTGCTTGAAAGACCAAAGTGTTCCTCCCTAATGAGTTTGATTGCTCATGTTTTGTGCTTGTACAGAAAACGCCTGATCCGGTTCCTTCGTTTGTTTTGAGCCATATGTATACCATATCATTGTATCTGATGCACTCCTGTGTTTTTCCTCTCCATTATAGACGGTTGGGACTTTGTAGGAAGTTGTAAAGAATGTTTTCGAGATCGTATAGTCAGGCCCCATTTCTAATAATGTGTGTCTGATTTGGTTGATTATGATTGTATGTCCGAATTGTTTAGTTCCTATCTAAAATTGTTTCTGGAGCCTAAGTGAGCTTTTTCTAGCCTCTCCTTGTATAAATACTTTCAGCGGAGGTAGGTTTAGCAGAGTTTCTAATGCATTTGTGGGGGTTGTTCTCATTGCCCCTGTGATACATAGGTCTGCAAGTCTTTGTATGCTGCCTAATGTTTGGGTTGCTACTTTTTGTTGAGCTTTGTTCCATCAGATTAGTGATCTATAAGTTATTCTGGGTCTTAGCACCCCGCGGTAGCCGAGTGGTTAGCATAAGAGACTCTCACGCCGCGGTCTTGGGTTCAATTCCCACCGTCGCCTCTGGCCCTTTTTTCACGATAACCCCCCCCCCCATTTGAACATACATATAAGAATTGTCACCATGGCTAATATGCTAGGTCATAACGCCAAAAAAAGCACCCCGCGGGTGCTCAAGCACAATTTTCTTATCAGATAGCTTTCCGTCTCTTTACTACGGTTTTTTCAAGAGATAAAAAATACCTATGGTTTGTTACCATTAGAACATACTACGAGAGATTTTATATTTCGACAGTGTTATCTACAAAAACTAATTGTTGTATTCCTTAGATTTCTTAACCCTTAGCTTAGAATTGGATAAAATAATCTGATTTGAACGGTTAACTTCAAGTTATATCTGAAATGTATTCAAGATTCCCGGATAACAAGGCTGGATTGTAATCAGTATTCGAGTGACTAACGGTGTACCACGGCGAAAAGCCGCGTTCGTTAGCGCCGTCAGAAAATTATACGGGCGAGCATTAAATTTACGGAATAAAAAGCCGGATTATCGACCCTGTGTAAAATGAAGCCCAATCCTGCAAATTAACATGAGCGCGTGTGGGCGCTAATGAAGTCTGGCTTTAATTGCAAAAGGAATCGTGCTACAATCCGGTCACGTACTTTCTACGGCGCACAAAGGGCAAACCAAACAGTGCACCCGGTTTTGGTTCGGACGCAGACGCGCATTTGTATTCCTAAACAGGCCGGGTACCTGTTAACAGCTACACAGTACCCACACCTAATGCCACATTCCTAAAATGGAAGCAATTCGTCACACGGGGTGTTAATTTCAGCAATCGATTGCATGTTGTCATGAAAAGAAATCCTGAATTCTGTTGCATAAATTTGCTGAAGCACTTTCTATTTGTCTGTTTATACTGTTAGAAATAGTACTGATAACTTACAAATGATGGACTTCTCGCCCTGATTTCTATACCTAAATATTGACATTTTCTAAGATAAGATGTGATGACAGAATGGCGATAGATTATATTATAACGGAAGTGTCTATATTAGATTATGAAAAATGTTCTTGTGCATAAGTACAACACTTTCCACATCAAATTATTATTATTATTTTAATTCGTACTCATTCATTCATCCTTGAAAATCCAAGATATCCCTGCGTTTATTTTAAAAGGCCAATTCCGAATCTTAATTTTTCACGTTCACATTTTCCAATGTGCTATCTATAGTCATATGTCATGAGGGTTGTTAAAGCATGTCGAGGCAAGATGGTGAATCTTTTCAATTCTCTTGCTTTTAGGCACAGATGTGCTGTCTGAAATTATGCTGAAAATTGTAAGTCACATTCAAATCCACATTTCATCTGTAAAATCCAGTTTGGTTCTTACCGATCATTTTGGTCTACCTATTCTACTCGTGATAGATTTGGTTCAGGAGATGTCTCTTCTCGGTGAACAAACGAAAGATGGCGATATGCGTTTGACAAACCAATCCAGCAAGGATTGGCAGACTAACATGATCGGTAACAATCATATTTCAGGTTCATCACCCCGGAGGCAACACGGAGTGGAGGAGCTTTTTACATTTCCTAACTCTTGCATACAAAGAACATATTAAGAGTGTGAGAATCTCTGGGTGGTCTTTGAGGTTGATATACTACTAATTTGGTCGCGGGCAATCAATTTTGGTCTGCCTATTTTTGAACGGTGTGTCGGACGCGCTACGTTATTTCGCCATATTTATTGTTTAGTCTGAGTGGATAGACAGGCCACAATGATCGTAACGATCAAATTGCTGTAACATATACAGTAAAACAAGTTTTCTATTTATTTTTTGGAAATTCATCTATAATGAGTGCCAGTGTCTGGATGTTATGTTCGGAAATAATTTTTTGCGAATTACTTGAGAAAAATGTTGTTCCAAATGAGAAATGCTTGAAAAAAATCTTTTCTCAAATGTATATTAATTGTAATGCCGTTTGAAATAGTTTAGCCCCTATTCTTATCCCGCTATCCTCGAGAGTTAGATCAAACGGTTCGGGCCATGAAGAACTTGACAAAAATATAAAGTTTACGTGACTTTGAGTTTTTCTCCAAAACGCCCAATGGAAATTGAAGAGACAGGAAATCATCCTTAGTTTTAGCTAGTTGAAAACAAATTTTATTTTGAAGTCCAATATCCCATACATAATTGCAAGAACAGATTTAACATCTGCAGCAACAGATTAACTATATATGTTAAAAGCCGACAGAAAATGACAATTTATGGCACAATGGAAAGGGCTAACAATTAACAAATGTATGATTCTTTCGGACAAACTAAGTTTGCTGATAAATCATGCTTCGGATAACTATTTAATTTATGATATTAGATCTAAAATAAAGTGAGTTATATAAAAAACATAAAGAGGTGAAATTTTGTATGGGTGCGGAAACACGCCGGAATAAAAGAAAATAAAAAAGTGGACACTGGCAAAAAATCAATAAGTATGGATGCGCTTTTTAAGTCTTCGTATGCTGAATTTATAAGCGATCTGAAGGCAAGAGTGAGCTGAGGCATGGAATCAGAGATATAAGGAATCCGAAAAAGGAGGATTTTACAAGTAACAGCAACCGTATCTGCAGACAGTTGCATGGTTTGAATGGAACAAACATGCAAAGCTTTAACCAAAACTATAAATCGACTCCGTTCCAACTTGTTGTGTTCATAAGGCGCTCCAAACATCTATACAAACAATAAAAAATGAGGTTTAAAGTAAGTTTCAAGAATAGAAACACAAATTTTCATGGCTTTACAAACTAATGCCGAAAAAAATGTTAGCCATACACAAACTATCGACATTAAATTAACTGACATGTCTAAAACTATCTCTGATTTATCGGATAAAATACTAAACTTTTAACTAACTAAGGAATTACAGAAGGATATGCTGAACCGTCATAGTGTCACTTATTGGGTCCGTCTTCATTTGAGGGTTTGTTGGATTATTCAACACCGCAGGTGAAGACGGACACAGTAGGTGACCCTATACCGGCGTTCACAGACTCACTGAACAACACTCATAATCAACTCTAAAGACCTCTAAGTTTAACTTGAAGGTCTTGTATGATAGCTCAAAAATGGGGAAATGGTACGGTTATGGCCTAACTATCGTCCCGAGCGTAACCATCTTTCGAGCCAAACAGTTAGAATAGAAATATAAGCACATGGAATAAACAACAAACCTTTTATGGGTGCAACAATGATAATATTTCAGTTTCAGATAGCCAGGTTTCTCGGAAACCTCTAGGAGCCTACGAGATCAACTCAAAACTTGTCGGAAACTGTTTAAATGCTGAAAAACTGAATATATTGTAATATAAATTTATGATGAATGATGTTGTGAGCCCTCTGTTTAACTTTCGGAGAGACCCCGACTATTTAGAGTGAGCTCTCCCGCTTAACCTTCCGAAAGAGTCCAAACTATTGTGGATAATCGAATTGAAAATAAGAATCATAGAATCAGAGTTAATAAAAAATAATGAAATAATAAATTGATGAATAAACTAAAACGATTTACTTGCAAAATTACCAACACCAAAATAATAATGAAAAAGATTATATTCCTACAAAATTTAATTATGTTAACCAGTGATTAATCATGGAAGATTGAGACATACAATTTGAAATGATTTATGTAATTACGAATGAAGGTGCTGTCTTCTTCCGCTCGGAGTCCCCCATACACCTGAAGGACATTCGTCGGGCGCACCTTCATGTTTTTTCCCCTACTCACCCCGGCTTTGTTGGGAGCCTTATGCTTTCGGCAACGCGGCCCTGACAATGTGAAACAGTAAGAACATCAATAAAAATTAAAACATAGGGCGTCGGGGGCCGCAACGGTTTAGGCGTTGAAACTGCGCCCATCACTGTAAGCTAAAGTTCCGGGTTCGAATCCAGCGGCCCAGCATTCTCACTTACAAATGGGCTTTTTTCAAAAACACCGGCACCCCGAGGGTTGACATAACCTCTGCTGTTGCGAACCCTCGTAAAAAATTAAAATTAATATTAAATTGACTACATATTAGAAATATGACAGGTTATTAAGATTGTACCTGATTATACACACAGGTACTATGCTATATTTTGTAGTAAATATTTCCAATACTTTAGTGTTTTACGTACAATTAGAAAAAATATTTTTTCATTAAATAATGTTTTTATTACTCGTTTTAATATTACTCATTATCAGTAGTACACATTGATAATTACGATATTTTTAAATAAACTGACTTTGTTGTTGAAAATTTATAATATTTTTTGTTAAATTTTTATAAAATCCAGTATACAGGGAACTGGGATGCTGTTAAAAGAGAAATTACTGTTGTTTCCATTAACCCCCCCGCAGAGTGTTTTGGATTGACGCCCCCGCCCCCGGACAATTACTGGCCCTTGGATATGAACATCTGTTCGATGAAGTTGGATGGAGTTTTAAATGGTCACCGGAGGAGCGGGAGGGCGGCTGCAAGTAAAATTATTTCGGACAATTTAACATGGGAAAGGCTCTCGGAATAGGCACGAGGCAGGACCGGAATTGCTTCTCGCCTCGTCGCTGCCAGCCTCCAACGCATTTTGCAGGTCACTGGAATACCATTTCCAAAGTGCATAAAAATAAACTTATAAATTCGATGGGAAATGTTTCCCGCTCAAAAGTTTAAAATAAAACTAGATTCTGCATTTACAAATATTAAAACATATAGAACTCCTAGTTGAAAATGGGTTCCGTGAAAAAAAGATTTGTTAAATTTTTAATTAAATTGGAATTTAAATAAAAGATTTAATTTTTATTGCGTTTTTATTATAAAAAAGTAAAAAAGGGGAGTTACTGTCGAAAGTAGAAAAAATAGTTTCTGTCAATCTTATTGTTTGAAACACAGTAAATTATGGGTAGAAAAAACAAATAATTATGTGCATATCTATGATTTTTAGAAGTAGTAGGGATGGCAAATAGTTAAGTTGTAATAATATGGAGAGCTCTTGATATATAACGTATTGAAAATTTAGGCCCATAAATTTGTACTTTATCAAAATTTGGCTCGTTCCTGCATACCTATTTATCTTATCTAAATGCAAGGCTAAACTTGACTTTCATTTCTCTGTTGATAGCCGTATATCTAATGCATCAACATTTAAAGTGCTTCGGATAATGTCACACGCGATTACTTCTCCTATGGCGCTCCCACGGGTTTATGGGACGTACCTAGAGCTAATTGTTAGCCGTGTAACTCCTCGTGCAATATCGCGTTGCGGCTCACCTAAAAGCACTCACAAGGCCAAAGGCGGCTGAATTATGAAATTAACATATTTTACGATTAAGCGTAGCCAGGTTACTTAGGGAGCTTAATGCACTCCTCCCCACGTCTCGTCCAAGAAGGCGAAAGGCGTACTTCACGGTTCACGTCTTCGAAATGGCTTTGCTACAATAAAGGCAAGAATAAACGAACTTTTTACAAACTAATTTTGAGCTTTACCTTCTGATTAACCTATTTTCGCATGGACATTTTTCTCTTTTAACTCTAAAGGCTTAGGTTAGAAAGAAGACAAGCGTTTTTTTCCCAAGTAGAGTATTATGAACATTTAATCTTAAGTAATACTGATAATTTATTTTTTGAAATATTTTACAAATCCTCGTCATTTTAGCAATATATTATTGCAGTTATAGGGGAAACAATGTCACACCACCTTACTTTTAAAATGAAGAATAACATGGTACTACTTAAATAATTTACCGTTTTCATTTCATAGAAGGGCCGATTAATCGATGGTAAATCAAGCTGAACCAAACATTACTGAAAATTATGGTTTGGTGGAGGGTTTTAAATTTAATTCTAGGATTTTCCTTTGCCCATTTACAGAAAATTCCATCGGTTGATATTGAAAATTTGGACTCATCAGACCATAATATTTTTTTTTTTGAAAATCTGGCTTGTCCTACAACAATAATAAACGTAGCATCAGTTACAGAATAGATACATGTAGATTCAGCCGCAGCTACGCTAATGTATAAAGCAATCATTACCCTCCACAAATCAAACAATTCTACATAGTGTAAATCCTCAGCTATTTATCTTTCTTTTCCCTAATAATCCCGTTTATAATATCCTGAAAGGATAACTAAACCTGAACGACAAACCATTACCACTTTTTTCGAATGACGGTCCTTTTCACCTCAAAGAAGCAGACTCCTCAGAGACAAACGAATTTCTATCCCTACTTCCTTCCCCACTCGTTCAAAATCAAACATTCATAAACAAAAAAAAATTAATATCTCAGGAACACTCTCAACATGACACATAACCCTGACACGTCTACACAGAAATCGCACACTTTGAGTGTGTAAGAATACTTTGATTAAACCTAAAATTTCTGTATTGTGTATATCATTGCATAAATTCATTGTCACATCTTACATTTATTTGTATAATTTAAACAATGTTTATAAGTCCCGGGCACTAAAGTTGGTCTCAATAAAAATCGAAACGTATGATGTTTAGTGACCATTTCATGGAGATCGTGAGATCATTATTCGATCTTTCTTGAGATCATCTTCAGGGCCTGGGATTTATAAACATTGTTTAAAGTACACAAATACATGTAGGATGTGAAAAAAATGAATTGATACAATTCTAGAAATTTTAGACCCAATCAAAGTATTTGTTCACTCAACCTGTTTGTTTTCTGTGTAAATATGTCATTAAACTTCAAACATTTCTATATACCCATATAGATATTCTATATACACACATTCGATGTACACTTTGAGTCTGAAATTTCTAGCATTGTATCAATTCATTTTTTCACATCCTACATGTATTTGTATGCTTTAAATAATGTTTATAAATCCCAGGCCCTGAAGATGATCTTAATAAAGATCGAAACGTTGGGTCGATAAAGAAAAGTTTTTCTAAACCTACATCACACCAAGCCGCATCTCCCGATCACCAAATAATCAATAAAATAGCCTTTAAAACCCCCAAACCATTATAGACCCTTTTCTCACAAATCCGATGTAATTTATAAAATTAATTGTACGAACTGTCTAGCTACATACATTGGAATTACATCGCAATATCTGAAAAAAAGGAAAAACAACACATGTATAAGACATCAAAATCGAATCCCACAGCATTGGCCAAACGCCATTTTGAAAAACAACACAACTTTGATTTCGAGACAACAAAAATAGTAAACACTGGAAAAAAAATACAAACTTTCTGAAAATGGCTTACATTAACAGTCACATTGCATTAATTACAGAACGGATACAAGCAAACTCAGCCGTAGTTACGCCAACATCATAAAGCAAATAAACTATAAAACTTTATTTTTTTATTTCCCTTTCCTTCCTTAATAATTAACTTACTTTCCAATATTGAATAACCGCGAATCACAAACCAATGCAGAAAATCCACATTTTCGACTTCCTTTGAGTTAAATAAAACCTCCTATGATCAAAGAAAATTTGTCAGATCTACCGCGTCCCCCACCCCGTCATAATCGTATAGAAACAGCAACATACAATTCACGTTTCACAACATTTTCACACAAAACCAACATGACATCACAATAATAGTACCGCACTTTATGTGAGTATGAAATACTTGGTTCAAAATATATATTTACGTAAAAATGTGTGGTGTTTAGTGACAGTTAGTCAATGAATATTCGGAGATAAATACTCATACATGTCAATACGAATACATGTAGGATGTGAAAAAAAATGAATTTATACAATGCTAGAAAATTTTAGATTATATATATAAAAATTTTCTAGCACTGTATAAATTCATTTTTTTTTCACATCCTACACGTATTTGTATAATTTAAACAATGTTTATAAATCCCAGGCCCTGAAAATGATCTCAATAAAGATCGAAACGTTGGCACAATAAAGAAAATGTTTTTCCAAAACCTACGTCACACCAGACCGCATCTCGCGATATCCGAATATTAATTTATATTTACATCTTTTGTAATTCACCCAGGTCCTGAATAAAGGTCGAAATACGGCTAAAAAGTGAAAAAAAAGTGTTTTTTGTAAATTACCTCATTCTTGACCGCTCTTCACAGATCCAACCAATTATTAAACAACCGGCCACTAAAACAACAAAAAGAGACTCACACACACACACACACATATGTATAATACTATTTTCGCAATATACACATATATTTTATATTTTTGCAACCTTTGCTAGTGTTGTTTTTTGTTATTGTTCCCCTAGAAAAGTTCAAATCAAATTGTTTAGCTAAGTCCGAGTTAAAACTAAGTGGCACCATCGCCCCGATCGGTCTCCCCCCGAGTTGTTTTTATACGCGGCTTTGTTCCGTGAAAACAATGTGATGTTCCGCCCCGCTTGGTCGGCTGAGACGGCGTCCTTTTGTCCCAGCTACAATGCCACGACTTATGACAATAATTAAAAAGAAAATGGTGTTAATGCCAGACATATCTTTTTGGAGAAAGTACCCAATGGTAATTACAAAAAAAAACGGAGAAAAACATGTAAAAAGAAAGAAAAGAAAAAGAAAGAAAAGAAATATAAAAAAAGAAAAAACATTTTCATCATGAGTAAGTTATCTTAATTCTCTTCTATTATCATCTTTAATACTGTGATGTTTTTCTTTGCATCACACTTTTTCCTCTGGAGATAAAAATTCATTTGTTTTTTTTCAAAGGTTGGTATTATTTATATGAAAATTTTTCTAAAGAAACCCATCACGAAAGTTGATCCTCAAAAGTTTACTGATCGTTAGATACACAACAGATATGTTGTTGACATCAACCTGAATATTATAATAATTATATATGTGTCTAAAAAAGTATGGATAAGGCGAATTGTAAGAAACAAAAACACTCAGTTCTTTAGTCCGATAAATATTTAAGTTGGTTACTAAATACTATAGTTTAATCAGAAAAATGACCTATTGGTCTTTTTCCTATTGTTTCTAAGTTTAGTACTTTTTAAGAAAACAGGGGATGTTGAGTATAAAACCTGTGTAAGGTACATCACTCCTCTGTCACTCCCCCCACTATCTCTCTATCTATCTATCTATCTATCTATCTATCTATCTATCTATCTATCTATCTATCTATCTATCTATCTATCTATCTATCTATCTATCAATCTATAGCTCTCTATCTATCTATCTACCTAACACTATCTTTTTCTTTCTCCCACTTTCTCTTCCGTCTTACAGAGTTGGAAGTATTGGCTACTTTTTAGATCACGAATACTGTGGATTTTAGTATAGTATGGATGAAAAAGCCAATTTAATTGTTATATGCCCAACTTTTTCGACTAATGTTAAGGTAATGATGTCCTGTCACAGTGTTTGGCTATGTTAAGACTGAGACTATCTTCTAAGAAATTTCAAACTTTTTTATAAAAGAATGTCAATTTTTAGACAAAACTTTAAAATTTTTCTCCCTGATATCCTTAAAATAATTTGAAAACTTGGCATGTAACAATTGATTCTGTTATTAACCTTATCTCACTCTATTTTCTCGTCATCTGTCTGTCTGTCTGTCTGTCTGTCTCTCTCTCTCTCTCTCTTTCTCTCTCTTTCTCTCTCTCTCTCTCTCTCTCTCTCTCTCTCTCTCTCTCTCTCTCTCTATCTCTCTCTCTCTCTCTCTCTCTATCTCTCTCTCTATCTCTCTCTCTATCTCTATCTATCTATCTATCTATCTCTTTCTTTCTCTCATTATTCTTTCTCTTTTTCTCTCTCCACCAAAGTAGCTATTTGTTTATTTACCTACCTATCTCTCAATCTCATTCCCTTTTTCGTTATGTATATTTTCTATTCTTTATCTTTTAGTTTAGCCTTTGCCGTTTGTACATTTTTTTAAAAGCTGGTAAAATGTACAAATATATGTACAACGATGAGAGCAAATATGAAACATTGACAAATTATACTCGCCTACAAAACATACACAAGACAGATCATAATCATAATTTAGATAGTTGATGGAAATATAATTACAGTAAGTGGGAAAGTTTGCCAGCAGTTTGATCATCAGACCCGAGAATATCTCCTAGAACAATATCTCCTAATTAGATTATAACAATTACTTAAAAGAATAAATAGATATCGTAAATATAGTCAGTGAAGTTGGCGAAATGCCGGTACGGATCAAATTTCAGGTAGCTGTATTTTAATATTTTTATCGTAGCAAACAATTTTCAATCTATTATTTGCCGTAAATATTAAATAACTCTATTTTTTTAGAATATCACGTAAAGTGCAATGACAATTAGGTGTTTTTGTATCCTACTTTATTTACATAAGATGATAATACACTCAAAGGCAAAATTTTTTCCTGTTTATTTAAAACTATATTTACTTTTATTGTTATATTAATATTGCCAAATTAAACATCCCAGATATTCATGAGTTTTAATTTTTTTAAATTACCTTACATGGTTTGAAAGAAAATTCAAGAAAACGATTCAAAATCATTTAGTGACGAATTAAAATTTAACTAACAATTATTTTAAACTAGAAAATCCGAGTGTTTAGTTTTCTTATTGTATTTCATTAAGGAAATAATGACAAAACGTGAGGCTATTCCCAATTTCTTTCTTCTAGAGACTAAAACCAGAATGATACTAAATTATTTTTGATTAAGGAAGGAGTTTTCATTTAAATCTAGATTTATGTAGTTCCGAGATTACGATAATTAGAATGTAGCGACCGTTACTTCTGAAAATACGTCAAAAAGGAGCAAAAGTAAGTATGAAAAGAGACTTGATTCACATCAAAAGAATCAAAATTGTAACGGCTGTGGCATATTGACTAACGTTCTCCACATTGAATAACATGGAATATCTAAGAAACTATATGTAAATCTATATTATCCGCAGCTAATGACTGGCTGGACAAGCAAACTCGACTCGCCATGAAAGATTTATCCGACTATACTTGGATGAACCGTGTATTGTGCAAAATCTCTTACTCTCAAAAGGCACATAAGATCAAGTACAATGAGGGAGGAGATAACAGACGGTTTCCATCAGGGGGACGTTGATCGATCACGAATCGACTCCAGCCTTAAAAAGATATTGGACAACCTTATCAATTTATTATGTAGCTGTATGGCCTTTGGAATTTATCGGAGGTCTAGTTAATTTTTTTATTTCTTTTAAACCTAAAGGGAGAAATATTAGGACGGTTGATATTTTATAGCTATTGCTCTATAAAAATAAAACAAATGTTGAACTAACAACTTATTTCACTTAATCGACATTAGGCCACTTATTGGGTTGCACTGCCGAAAAGCGTTTGAGTTGTTCAACAAACTCGCGAGTGAAGACGGACCCAGTAAGTGACAATGACGGTTCAGGATGAGTTCACCAACTCTCAAACCAACAGTCTGCTTCTACTCTAACAATTTTTTCACTATTTTGAAAAGCCAATATTTTTTAAAATAAAAAACGCTGACACCAACTTCCCATCTCAACCCACCTTTCGAATTTTCCCTCCTATTTGCCTTTTTTTTTCATTTGTCGCCGGGAATGGAATAGATTACACGACATTTGAAAAATGGCAAAAAGGAGAGAAAATTCAAAAGTTGGGGTTGAGATGGAAAGTTGTTGTCTGAGTGGATCGAAGTCACGATAGTTGAAGTGGTAAAGCAGCGGCGTATTTAGCCGAAGGTCGTGGGTTCGAATCCCGCTCGTGACACTGACTTTTTTATCTCAACCAATACCTTACACAAAGATTAATTAATGTTAAGAAGTTATTTGGTCAATCGGACCACGAAATCTAATGGATTCATTAGAATAATGCAAAGGACTTGCAGGTTCAGTAAAATGTAGTGCCGATACAGAATAAAATAAATAAATTTATTTGAAAGAGGTAGTTTACGTAATTCATCTTTACGTTCTTTATTTTGGAATATTTTCACTTTTGCTGTTTTAAATTTCCGTATATATACATATTCAGAGTTTTAAAATTAACTTATTATAAAAAGTCACAATTACAAATAGTTTAAATATTTTTTTAAAACTCAGCAAATCTGAAAAATATCTGAAATCCAAAATCTTTTTTTTTTAATTGGAAATTTCACCGTCATTAGCAGCGTACAAATTTTACTTGAGCTCATCTGCAATAATAACTGGGTGGAATGTATTTCCCTTATTCGGGCGCCGGAGCACTGAAAGCAACTACGTTGGAACACCGAAACCTAATATAACTTTGACACATTCTGACAAGTTGTTAGATCAAGTTCCATCCACGGTATGCTTACCAAATAGTAGCAATAAAACAACCCGTGCCGGCCCTTTCACTTTTCCATCCTCATCTACTCTTCCGGAAATCGGCGATTTTAGACAAATTGAAGGAAGTCTCCCCCGTTGAAAGAATAAAAAATATTACAATCAACATAAATTTGAAACGAACTTGACAAAACAGAAAATTTACATTTTTTTATAAGTTTCAAGTAATTAGTTATATTTATACAACACACCAAGTATATTGACAGGATTGCATTCATACGTAGATGTTAAAGTTTATAATTATTGATGTTCAATTGTAAGCGTCGGTCTTTGTTTTCATATTGTTATCGAAACATTTATTGTGTAAAAAAAATATTACAAGAAAAATTAAGCTTATGATTTCAATATTGTACCAAAAAAAAAGTATCAATGTAAAAACCACAAATCAGATCATACTTTGTGCAAGCTGTCACACGGTATCCTCGTGCGATACCATACTCGAACTGTAGACAGAACAGACAGTCGAGTACCGAACCCGGCCAAAACAGGTGTAAATTATAAGGTTAGTTTTAGCAGTGAAGGTTGCCAAAGGAAGCCAGGTAGCGCACAAACCAGTTTTTTCCTTTCTTGTTTTTCCTCATATAAGGAACATGTAGATTGTAGACCCTCCGTAGCTGTCACTCTGCATCCTCGTACGATGCCATACTCAACCTGAAGCCATTACGCAGTACCTATTATGTAGTATATAGATAGATAGAAAGGGTTTTTATTTGATCTCAAATTTTATTTACAAGGTATATAATATAATATGGAAATACAAAAACACTTACGCAAGGAGCATATCCGTTTACGGTAGTTGGCGATGCGCTTAGAAAATTAGATGTATAACTGAGATACATGCTATATTTCAATTCAATCAAAACATCTAAATATGCACATATATTATCATATTTAAGTATTTACTATTATAAGAGGAAACTCATATTATACTGGGTCTGTAAAAAAACAAGTTACGTAAATAAACGCAATTCTGCAAGCCTATAGTTAAGTTCACTAGTTTCGTGGTCCGCTTGACCAATTAATATCTTACAATTAATTTAGGTTTTCAGTTGAGATAAAAAAAGTCCATGGCACGGGCGGGATTCGAACCCACGATCTTCGTCTTGATACACCATTGACCCCCATTGAATCCCGCTCGTGCCATTGACTTCTTTATCTCAACAGAAAACCTTAATTAATTGTAAGATATTAATTGGTCAAGCGGACCTCGAAACTAGTGAATTTAATAAGTTGAATGAAGTATACTTCACTAAAGCTCTCCGTGGCCATTTCATTTGTCGCCGAGAATCAAATTGATTACACGACATTTGAAAAATGACAAAAAGGAGGAATAATTCAAAGGTGTGGTTGAGATGGGAGGTTGCTGTCCAAGTGGATCGAGGTCACGATAGCTCAAGTGGTAGAGCAGCGGCGTATCTAGCCGAAGATCGTGGGTTCGAATCCCGCTCGTACCATCGACTTTTTTATCTCAACTGAAAATCTTAATTAATTGTACTTTAGTTAACGCAAGAATTTAACAACCGGTCGTTTGTTCGGACTCTGAGCGCTGTTTATGTTATTTGGACTTTAACCCCGCAGGGTTGTCACTTCCCGATATGGAAACCCTAGGGTATATACCAAAGAATCCCCTAACCCGTTGTGCTGTTGGATCCCCCTTAAGCCAGATATCCAAGAGTTCCCAGCCAACAGGATTAGGCTCCAACGGGGTAAGTTCCACAGTTACAGAGGTGTGGACTTTTTTGTCATGCTCTTTCTAGAAACATAAGGCCGAGCTAGAGCGCCTCTGAAGAACGGTCGTTGTCTGGATTCCCGGACATGTCGCCCTGGAGGGTAACCAACGTGCGTACGAGGTGACGAAATCCGAGACTCTCCCGACGGGACCATCACGACCAGGCCCTCTGACGCTAAGCAACATGATAAAAGAAAGATGGCAGCAACAGTGGGAGGGTCGTCGTAGAGTCTCTTTTGTGTCAAGAGTATGACCTGTAGATGACTCCCGAGAAACTGAGCAGGAAACGAGGAATTATCCTCACCCATTTAAAAATAGGTCATATGCGGTTGACACATTGTCGCCTCCTCCTAGGACGTAGGTGCCCCTTAAGCAGAAAGGTTGCTCGATGTGTCTCACATAATGGAAGCTTGACATGGCTTGGTTCCTTACAGAAAGCATACAGGTACGCCGCCGAATTTAAGAATTGGTCTCCCAGTTTTTTGGAGAACCTGTTTTTTTTTTGTTTTTTTTAAGGCTGATTATATGTAATCGAATTAGAGTGAGTGTTGAGGTGTGATGGTGAAATATAACGTTACCATCGCACCTACATCTGTGTGTGTGTGTGTGTGTGTGTGTGTGTGTATTTAGGGGCTATGACGGAATACATATAAAAGTACCACATCGACCCTAATTTAGATTAAATTATAAATACTAAGTGTAGGTCATGGAAGAATATCGGTTACTCCACCAACTAATCAGAACGAGGTATGAATGTATTTATTTGTGTGGCTGTATTATTAGAAGTTAGTAAATTTTAGGCTAGATTACATTTTGGATGTGTTTAAGGATGAAATGACTTAGCTGTCGAGGCCGTTGGAGCCTAATCCTGTTGGCTGGGAACTCATGGACATCTGGCTTAAAGGGGACCCAACAGCACAACGGGTTAGGTGGACTCCACTTTGGTATAGACCCTAGGGTTACCACATCAGGGAGTGAAAACCCTACGGGGTGAAAATCCAAATAACATAATAAAACAGATTTGGCCAATTTCTCTAATTATCTTTAAATGCGTTTGGGTAGCATACCAATAAATAGTATGCATTTTCAATTTTTGTAAATATGTAATGTTTTGTAGACAATACTGAAACAGATTTTATAAATTATATATTTCGTTTAAAACTTTATAAGATAAAAAATATTTTCACCAATCATATTTTCTATGAAATCAATCACAGTTACACATACATGCATTTATAATAATACTTTAATAATTATATAAGTGTATAATAGAACGTGATTTTTTCCTGCAATATAGAGAGTGGTGTATTTTAGGTTGTTTAAATAATTTTACCTAAAAGATTCACTGCGTGCTACTAATTAAATGAAATATACTCTTTTTCGGCAGAAAGTGAATCGACATTGGCGTGACGCTCAGCCCCACGTTTAAGGGAAATATTATTATATTAAACTCAGCCGGGGAGTGTTTAAGGCCTGTGATAAAATATTCGCCTGGGGGATAAGCGAGATATAAAGCGGCTAGGGCAAGAGGCTCGAGCCTAATTCAATTGGACAGGATTGTCCGTCATTAGGAATTTATTAGAGTCTGCAGAAGGGCTAATGCAGTTTATGATGTAAACATGTTTAAGCCGTGCGGACACTGCATGCTTGTGACAGCTTCTGTCAGCCATCGCATAAACGGAGGTTCTTTTGATTTCATTTGGACCGACATCAAAACACCAGCTAGGAATTACACTTGAGCCCCTTTCGCCCATTTAAATAGAGGGTGCATTATAAAAACATAAATAAAGAGAGAGTTTGGTTTGTGCAAAATGTTTGTTATTTTTTTAAATAACTTATCATTGCTATTCATTTGGCATCGTATTTCATTAAAATAGTAAATTATTTACTTTTTATATTTTTATTTATTTGTGGCAGTCCAGATTCAGGCCTCGGGACCTTCCGTGACTCCCGGGGATGGTTACAGCAGGACATATCAGTCCCAAAAAATGCATTTCTTAAATTTAAACTCACTCTTAAATATATTTTTTTGTATTTACATACCGTTCACTCAGTTAGGTTTATGGAATGTTCGATAATCCTTTCTCTTAACCAATTGAAATTGATACGCCGTAGACCCTCTCACACGATATATTGACGTCAATAAATTCATTCGCTGGTAATACACATAAAGAATGATAGCAAAATGAGATAACATCAGTACTATCAAGGTTGTCATGGACACTTTTGGGCCATTGGCCGCGTATGTGTCGCAGGAATGCCACCTGATTTAAGAATTGTGCTTAAGCACGGCAGCGAGTATTTGGGTCTCCTGTTCCGATTCTTGGAGAAAACGGAGTTGTCTTGTCGTATACAGCAATAATTGTTGTATATGCCTAGCTTGTGTCGAGAGTGAATGTATTTATTAGCGTGAAGTATCAATGTGATGTGAGAGGGTCGATGGCGGAATATCCTTCAATTGCGTTAGTTGTATAATATGTGTAAAAGGTGATGGTGGAATATCGAGTACTCCATCACCCAACTGAATGAATGGTACATAAATAGGAAAGAATGTATTTCATAATAAACGTGAGTACGAATGGTTTGGAACAGCATGGTTGTGACCTAAGTTGACCTAGGTGTTGATAGCACCTAGAGTCCAACCTCGGTAGCTAGACGGATAAGGCTGAGGTCTGCCCCCGGAATGCCAACGCCCGGAGTGGTCGAGTCTCGAATCTGCCGGCAATTTACTTAAATAGCAAAAGCTGTAATTTCCAGAGGACTACGAGAAGCGAATAGGCTCAATTCGGGACATTTTGTACGTATGTTCTTGCACGTGCGGATTTGAGCATATATAATCCAAATCCGTCAGTGCTATATATAATAAAACAGCTATGTTTTCCCCAAAAATCGTAACAGGGGGCAATATTCTCATATCAGGTAACATTTTCCCTCAATACGGAACCAAGGACCGCTCGAACAATCATTTTCTTTCAATACACGGCCTTGGTCCTAAAGTCAACCTTGTATGGCCAAATCTGAATTAGGTGATTTTAACGTCACATGAGCGGATCCCGGAGGTTCGAACGTCACGACCAAAGCCGCCTCGTCAGCTTTTTGTTTCGCTCCAGACCGCAAGACCGAGACCATCACCACCGTTTTGGTGAGGTATTCCAGTTAAGAGTATCTCTCCAACAAGAGCACGACGAGAGAGCCCACCAAGGACCGGTAAGTTAGAGCAGTAAGCGCGCGATTTAAACTTTCTGTGGGCCAACTTTGACCCGCAAGAGTTTCTTGGACGAACCGGTTCAGTTATTTTTTTATCCAGTATTTTTTTACTTCAATCTTTGTTGCTCGTTTAGCGTAAGAGGTTAGATAGGTGAAGATTAAAGATAGATAAAGGCGATAGAAAGATGTTCCAGACCCGTTTCCTGGTACCCATACAACATCGATCGTTTTTCCGCAACGGTTCAACTCAGTCCATATTTTGAATAAAAGAGAGGTTACAATACACTCAAGCCAGCAAACTACAAAACTATGGTCAATTCTTCGAGTGAGTGATTCAAATCATCATATCATCCTATGGCAACCGTGCTCTTGATGCGAAGAAGCTTCTCCGCCGATTCATTTTTTCTAATTATAATTTTATTGCTTATTCAGTGTCAGAGGATGATACTAGCAGTCTGATTGGACGTCACTGCTTAGCCGCCATTGGAGTAATTTTAAATTTCGTATACCTATTCATTTATTTATTTGCATAATATAATAGTGTTATTTTCCATTAGTTAGTCCTATTTTTACTTTTAACCAAGAAACATTTGTAATTTTAAAAAGTGAATTATCACATTAATTACAAATTCACAAGTGGAAAGATTAGGTCCATAGAAATTATGAAACAAACCCTACTACGTTTTGGAAGCAAAACTCGTCCTTTCATTTCTTGTAATTTCTAACTGACTAAATTGTGAAGGGTGGCAATGTTGCTTTGTCGAAGAAGAGCTCGATTTAGCTTGATTAAGGAAGCATATCGTGTTTTGAAAACTTCATAAACTTTGTTAAGCTGATCAGCATAAAGTTAAAAGATAACAGCTTTGCCAGCTAGAAGAGGCGTATCGTGGAAATGCCAAAAAATAAGACTTTTTTCATCGAGAGTAAATGCTATGTGTTACATTTAAGCAATGGATCTGTAGTATTAGATTTGACTATATTTGTTTTTTATAAGCATATATTAGACTATTTAAGTCGATCCAACTTGAACGAACAAAAAAGCTTTGTAAAAAAATATACTTGACAAAATAATATGAAAAATAATTTCTTTGGCTGATACACATTTATATGTTGTACCAGAAAATTAATATTATCATTTAGATCATTTGTTTTCAACGTTCAAATCAACTGAAACTGAATGAGATAACATTAACGTAATGGTGGACGTTCAGGACGGAAATTCTCAGACTGCATATGAGGGGTTCCTGGAAGACACTGGGGGCCGTGTCTCCCATTTATATCTGTCCTCTGCAGACATTATTATTTACCTCAGGTCCACCTCTTCAAGTTCTACCTTTTAGAACTTAAGTGCCCTCGCATTCTTCAATCTCATACCAGTTTCCATCAACTTCCCCGGCCCATTTTTTCCACCTTTCTCTGACGTTTTTAATTAATTAAATGAAACTCCCAGAATCATGTTTGTTTTCATGTTTTTGCGAGTAGACATAATATTAACATTTTATCACAAGATTTTACTTTTGCCATATTTGGTTTGATGCATGATTCAGAAGAAAGATTTTTTTTTTAAACAATGTTATATTGTATAAATCGTTGTATGTAAACCATTGTATAAATTCATTTCAAACAGCATGTAGTTGTATAATGAAAACAATGTTTGCGAATCCCAGGTCATCAAGATGATTTAAATAAAGATCCAAATGTAGGCAGAATACAGAAAATGTTTTTCTAACCCTACATTAAACAAGATTGCATCTCACGATCTACAAATAAACATAATTAACGGTCACTAAATACTACATATTATCAAAACGTTAATTATATTTATCCTTTGGTACAAATCCAAAAGTCTAGAAATGTTTCTTACATTTAAAACCAATTTTAATAGTGATAGAGGAGTAACAATAAAGAAATAGCATAAAAATCTGCTCACTGATATTTAAAATTTATGTTCTAAACAGCTTCCTGTGCTTTCGTTTTAGCTGAGCAAAATATTATTATATATTCATTAGATTTCCAGGTCCGATTGACCATAACTTCTTTCAATTAATTAATCGGTATTTAAAGCATTGGTTGAAATAAAAAAGTCAGTGTCACGAGCGGGATTCGAACACACGACCATCGGCTAAATACGCCGCTGCTCTACCTTGACTTATCGTGGCTTCGATCCACTCGGACACCAACTTCCAATCTCAACCCACCTTTTCGTTATTATATAGGTATATGTATATATATTATATCTTTTTCCAAAATACTAAATTTGAAAAAAATTAAATTTTTGAAATTAAGATCAGGGTGAAAGTGGGAAAACCTTTAGGGCAAGAAATTAAATTATTAGATCAGTATTGGAATATATGTATAAAATTGAAGATATNTATATAAAAGGAGAGTTAAAGTGTCTTGAAAAGCTTAATCAAATTATGTACCATTGGAAAAGGTTAAAAAATAACCTAACCCGAATAAATAGAATAATTATTTGAAAAAATTTCAACGGAATTCTCAAATATATAGTTTATTAGTATGTACTCTAGGGAAATAAGTGAAATTATGTACTGTGATAGAATGATAGGTAATTCGGTCAGTAAAACTCCAGGAGAGATATTCTTAGAAATAAAGACCTAGTGGTCAATCTAAAGAACTCATTGTGGATATAATTCAGCTTTTTGGCCCAAGTATTAAACTTTAGAAGTTATAAACATTATATCACTACTTTTTACTTCTTTATCCGTCTTAAACAGCTAATATAGAAAAAGGTATGCCATTGAACGGAAGAGGCGATAGTTCGCAGAACCTTAGTTTTCGATTTAGGTAGGAATAGGAGTTCAAATTTCAGCTCGTTAATTTTTGTCGTGGACCGGCAGAAATTGCTTGGCGTTTTGTCACAGCAGAAGCTGAAGATTTTTGCGGTTTAACAAAGCTGGGAATCTGCTAGCCAGAAAGAGCACGCGCCGTCTCAATTTGAACTGACTAAAGTTTAGAATTTATCGCCAAACCATCAGGCTCAAAGTGAATAAATACTTCTACAAAACTGCACAAACATTTTGACAATTCGTTTGGTATATAGAAAACATATTTCGTTTTTTTATGAAATTAGCTGCTGATTCTATGCCAATCGCAAATGATTGTTTACCAATCAATGCGATTCCATTACAAGATTTTTATAGACGTCAATATGATGTTACAGCCTACTAAAAATTGATTATTTGTACAATTAGTACAAAACTCCTAATTTGACCGCCATTGCAATTGCACTATAAAACCATTTAAAACAACAATATTGATATAATTTAGATTCTTAAAAGTAGTAAAGAAAAAAAGAAAAAAACAAAGTGAAACTAAATTCACTGGTTCCATTTGATTTAACGCAAAACACATTTGCACCTAAAACCCTGAAATAAATAATGTGAGCGAAAAATATCAAAACTCATTAGCTTAAAGCTAAATGTTTCCCCGCCGAAGACCAAGTTATTTTAATTTCTTAGTCTCGTATGACGAAGGGGTGATGGAAATAATCAATTTTAACCTGAGTTTTTCCCCTTTTCAAAATTACAAATAATCTAAGTTACGCTCCCCCATGAGGAGAATATTGTTCTCCTCCTATATTACAAGATCCCTGCTCCCCTTTTCAACTCAATGTATTTAATAATTCCGAAAATAAAGAAGTTACCGGTTTTAATTTCACTTACTTTAAAACGTTGGTTAAACGAGATCAAGATAGGGGCATATTGTATGCCCCTGAAAAATTATGTTCAATGTTTGTATTAAATTTCTGATTTATGCTTACCATGGTAAGTCATAATAAACAAAACTAATTGAAATAGTAAAATTTGTTTTAAACCAATACAATTCTAACCTTTAATTACTAACCTTCCTTCATCCACCATGGGTTTACGTTTAAAGGATAATACGGAAATTACAATATTATGTAGATTAAATATTTTTCTTTGGTTTCAGTTTAATTATAGCATATGTACATTTTCATGAGAAAGTGTAAATATGAAAGCTTATATACCTTCTCATTATTTATCTCTCTAACAAGGTCTCTATTGCTCTCCCTCTCTCTCTCTCTCTCTCTCTCTCTCTCTCCCCCTCCCTCTCACTCTTTCTCTCTCACACTCTCCCTCTTACTCTTTCTCCCTTTATTTCGCTCACTCTTCCTACATTTTCCTTGCTGAAAATCTGAATCCTCCTCACACACTATATGTATTCAGTATACGTGCGTGTGTGCTATATACATAGTATTGTACAAAAGAGAAGAAAAAAGGTGAGCAAAATTTTAAAATAATAAAATAAGAGTGAGAAATTTCTAATTGGACGTTCGTATTTTTGGTACGAAAAGTACCATTCTTGTAACATCGTATTTTCACTTTCTTTTTATCGTCCTATCGATTATTTATTCACACACTTCACCCAGATTTATATGCTCCACCCAATTGGTTTTTGAAATAATCAATACATCAAAAAAGCGAAAAATAAAACTAGTTAATAATTTTTGGTGTAGTTTATTTTGAGATCTATAATTTCAATTTTATAACAGAAAATATTTCTAAATAAAAAAATAAATGTTAGAACTATGGATATCCTGTGACAAAAGTGAACTTTGTACTATACATATTATTCATTTTACATTTTTCAATCCACCTGCCTTTGTAAGTAGATTCATCTGTTTATTGTTATACCAACATACATATGTATTTACCTGAACTTTTTCCCAGCTAGCTATTTTTTTTCTCTCACCAATTTTTACGTTTTTTATCTGTATATCGATCAATCTACATTTATCACATTTTTTTCTCTAAAATTATAGTCTCTTCATCAGTTTATCGAAATTATTTTTATGTTTAAATTGTATCTTAAATTATGATTTTGCGTTTTCATTCATTAATATAACCAATAGTGCTATGATAATTTTTTGTAAATGTATTTTTCCTTCGTGTAACAAGAAAATAGTTAGAAAATATTGACAATCACTGCATTTACTCAGCATGATATCCAAATGTTCAGCCAATACTCTAGAGAAATATAAATATAGTAGAAACTAGAAAAGTAATCGTGTTGAACGTAACATTGTACAATCATTTTACACCTTTCAGCTTAGAACTGTTTGACATTAACAATTCAAGATAATAATTGGGGAGTTGAAGGAAGCATTGAAGTTAATATTTACAACCAAGGGTTTAAACGTAGAGCACGGTTGGTCTGGCATCTACAGGCTCAACCATCTGCGGTCCATGCCAGCTGCGGCCGAGATCCGTTGAAAGAGCACGTGGGGCTGTTGCTGTACGAAGATGAATGTTTATCGCTTATTCCCTGGGTGCGTGTAAATTACAAATACTTTAATAGCGACTTTTGTTAATTTTTCAGGCTTTAAACAATATAAACAATAAAGCTTTGAACATTGCGAACAAATGTTAGTTTTTGATGTGATTATTTCGTCGTTAAAAATATTCTTTTAAGCATAGGTAAAATCAAAGAAAACGAAAGGCGAAGTTTTCGCCGGCGCGTCATCTCCAATCCTTGGTTCATAAATCTAAAACGTGGTTTCGTGCAAACGAGTTCTCGATTACTTTGCTTCAAAAGATACACGATGTATTAAAACGCCCCGCTTTTCTTCGTCTGGTTCTTTTTTTCTTTTTTTTAATATATAGTACGACGTGGTAATACAGGGTGCCGGAGCCGTTTTAGCCTTCCAGCGAGACCAATGTTCCACGAAAAACTCAACCGAATGATTTATTGCGACAAAAAAGCTCAGAAAGAAGAAAGATGAATGAGATGATCTGCAAAAGCTTGTTCACATAATTCTTGCGGATCCAGCCACCAAGCGGAATGCGGTTTCGAACTGTTACCAGATAGTGTTTATACACCATTGGGCAATTACATACATGGCTCCGTTTCCTTTTTTTATTAATTTTTTATCTTATTTTTCAATAATCGTTATTTTGTGTTAAATCACAGAATGATCAACCAACAATTTCAGTATTAAGGATAAAAAATAAATGTAATCGTATATTAGTGTATTTTGCAAGCAATGTATTTATATGACAAAGTACAAATTTGAAATGTAAACGACATAAAAACTTAATAAATTTATAAAAACGTTATTGTATATATAATTAAAACAAAATATTGTTCTAATCATTATCTAAAAAGCAAGATTTTTTAATTTTAACTTTTACGATCATGCCTAAAAAACCAATTAAATCTGACAACTGTTTTTATATATTTTCCAATATTCCGAGCAAATTAGGCGGTAACTCGCCTCACTTTGTGAGAGTGTTCCAATTGACACCAGTGGTTTTCAAACCTTATTTGTTGCGGACCGTGAGAAAGTGACGTTGAAAGGGAAAACTTGAAGGTACATTACTGATACTTTACATAAAAGGAACCTAACGATAAATCCTTACAAATTATTGGCTCCGGGGAAAAAGAGAGAATTCCTTACAAAATAGAATGAGGGTAGACATATTTACAACTATTGGGAAATAATAATCAGAAATAATATGTAGAAATTCACAGTAGATCACACAAATCAAATATAGTTTATTTGCTTTACTGTACTGAGAAATGTAAGAAGATTTATATCCTAATAAAAAAAATTTTGATTTCAATGAAATGTTAATACATATTAAGTATGGTATTTTATGTATCTTTATTTTACGTAACAGTCAAATTAGTTATTCGGAGATCGTGAGATACGGTCTGGTGTGACGTAGGTTTTAGAAAAACATTTTCTTTTCTTTTCCACATCCTACATGTATTTGTAAAATCCCAGGTCCTGAAGATGATCTCAATAAAGATCGAAACGTTGACACGATAAAGAAAATGTTTTTCTAAAACCTACGTCACACCAAACCGCATCTCACGATCTCCGAATAATAATTGACTAACGATCACTAACACCACGTACATAGTCAAATTAGTTTTTAAAATAAGAAATACTGACGTCGGTGGCTAAAACGGTTTAGGCGTTGGCACGGCGTTCATAACTGTAAGGAAAAGGTCCTGGGTTCGAATCCAGCGGCCCTTCGAACCCGACATACTTACAAATGGGTTTTTAAAAAAATCAGCATTTATAAATAAATAATTTATTATCCTATCTGTGGTTGTATATATTACACATACAGTTTTAGGTGGAAATAAGTGAAGTATAGGAAAGCAAAAATAATTACATTACATTTACATAGAGGATTCTGTGCGTTGTTTTCTTTTCAGTGAAAAATTCATGTATAAAAGGCGGTTTTTCGGTGCAGACCCTAAACACCGTTTCCCCTTCTTTATCTCGTGTAGAGTATGTGGATAAAAAAGTACATTTTTATCCGATTATATATTCCCAGAAATATTTTTCATATTTGAAAATTCCCGAATCTCTGATCGTACAGAAACCAACGATTTAGATCATTTTCAATTATTTGTAGTAATGCGTCAGGCTGCTAAATTGTTGGGATTGTTTTTTTTTTTTAAGTATTTTTTATATATAAATAATTGTAATTAGCCCTTCGTAGTAATCGGTAGTAAACTATCGTAATAAATCCCTCCCCCTTAGAAAATAGGGAGTAAACCTGGGCTGTTTAATTCCGTTTTTGATTTACAACTAACGAGCCGTTAAGAATTATGCCGAGCCGGTCCTAACTAAGGAAAACTGGAAACGTCCTGTGTTATATACGGTGGGCAATTCGTTGCCTGAGTTATACAACAGTCTCCCCCGAGAATTAGCAGTCGGAGTAAATTTCAAGTTATGGTAATTTAACCTTTCTTCTCTGGTTGGTATTAAGTAAGGGGCTGCATTTTGTATTTATCGTAGATATTAATAATGAAGCCCTGCTATTCTCGGTCGACGATTCTGATTTATTGTGACTTTTCACCCGGCTTTGAACGTTATTTGCCATCTCCAATTTGTTCTCTTCGATTTCCAATCGCTCACGATAATATTTTTATATACGTTCAATTAATCGAACGCCTTATTAAACAATACCCGCCCAAAATCTNAAAATAACTACATTAAAAATGGTATTGCAAGCATTCACAGTTATTAATCATATCAAATAATCTCATGGAAAGTTTTTTTTTCCAAAAATAGAAACGTCCTAGTTAATGAGATAGTAGAAAAACAACCACGACATAAATAACTAGTTAAAAATATGTATATATGTATACGATTGAAAATAACATAATTTTTGCTTGTTGCATTTTGTACGTAGTTGTCAAATTAATAATACAATGAAAACATCTAAACACAAAGGTGCCTTCGTAAGTTAATCATTAATAAGAGTTCATTAGATTTCGTGGTTCGATTGACCAAATAACATCTTTCAATTAATAAATCTTTATGTAAGGCATTGGTTGTAAGAAAAGTCAGTGCCACGAGCGGTATTCGAACCCACGACCCTCGGCTAAATGCACAGCTGCTCTACCACTTGAGCTATTGTGACTTCGATCCACTCGGACACTAACTTCGTGGGTTCGAATCCCGCTCGTGACACTGACTTTTTTATCTCAACTATTTATTAATTGAAAGATTAATAAGAGTTTGAACGTACGACCTCATCAGAGTAACCTCGATTATATCCATAACGCCGTCGAAGGGATATTAACCGCTATATCTCTTTTCTTTTCGAATTTTGTTTGTACTTAGCCACTAATTCCACGTAGCCACAATAATGTGGCTGAACCAGTGGTGAGTATAAGCCAGGGTTTGTTATTTGTCAAACATGGATTATCTGCCGAAATCGGGGCTTAAATTGCGACCGTCATTAAGCCGTTGAAAAGATCAGGAGACTAGATGATTTTCAGAAGCAAAGAAACAATAATATATACCAGACAGCGTGTGTAGAATGTAAAAAACAAAACATCCCTTAATCTTCTTTTAAAAAATATTGTTGAAATTAAATAAAAGTAAAAGGAAACATTGTTAGAAAATTTCATATTGTCTGTAAGGCTATCAACTTTTTGATTTTCATGAAATATTAAATAATGCTAATTTAAGTGGATTGTATTAATTATTGGCGTCTGAAAAGTTTCCTTGCCTTTTCTTCTTTCGAGCGAGCTTGGTCTTCAGGTTAAATAACGACGACGAGGAAAGTAAAACATTGTATGTGCTCATAGTTTGAAATAGGTTGCACATACAGAAGGGGGCTTAACTTAAAAATATATGAGCAATGAAGAAACGAGGTCCCAAATAGCATAAAGATAAGGGACTGAAAACTTGTGCTGAACGAAAAGAAACTGCAAAAATGTGGGTTCAGGAAAGAAACCTTTAATAAACGTTATGGGTGGAGGTGGTACAAGAGAGGAAAGTTAAAAGCTCCATATAACAAAAGCAAATTGGAATGTTAGGGTAAGTTTAAAAACTTTTAATTCCAGCAGATTGAAAACCGTTTTACCCACCCAATCCTTGATGAGGTTCATCGCGAAGGAGTAGACACGTTAAAACAAATGTTAAACGCGAGTTGAAATGAGTTGAGTCGAAAGTGCACTGTTCAATGCGTTTGGAGTGATTATAAAGGGAGAGGGAGATGAATACAATTGGAAAAAGAACAATATATATCATTTTCGTTTGCTCAAAGAATTTGTCTCACACTGCTTATAACCTTGAAACGGTGTTCCACTCGATGAAAAATTTTGTCTCTCAAAACTGATAACATTAATTAATAACATATTTTTAGACATGCTTTTGGGGCAAAACCCGCGCAAAAGAATGTTGCTCAGTGTGTCACACTTTGTGAGGACTGCGAGACTGCCCAATTACAGGGAGTCAGTAGGCGATATAACCCCCTGTTCAGTTTTTCTTAAGTGTAAATCTAGTATATATATATATATATGATGTATTCTATGTAATGTACTGGCTATTCTCTAACTCAAGGAAGGGAATTAGGAGGCTGATAGGTATCCTGACGGGCCATTGCCCACTGAGAAGACACCTCTTTGTAATGGGTATTCTACTTTGTCGTTTTAGTGAAATAAAAGAAGAAACGGCACGGCACTACCTCGAAGAGTGCGATAGGTACTTAGATCTAGATTCGAAACTTTTGAAGGAGAGGACATCACCAATTCACTCCCCGAGATAAAATGGTTCAAAATCTTGGGGTTTGTGAACAAGTCCAAGAGGTGTTTGCAGTACACGTGAGCCGACCAAGTCCAGGACGACCTTTTAGGGATGGGGCACGAGTCNAGAGAGACAGACAGACAGACATACAGACAGGCAGAGAGACAAAGACAGAGACAGAGAGAGAGGGAGAGAGTAATAGAGTGATATAGATAAAAACAGAGTGGTAGAAAATTAGAGAGGGAGAGAGAGAGAGGGTGATGGTGTGAGGAGGCAAAACTAAGTGCTGCAATTAAATATTAAAAAAGAATGAAATAAAAGTTGAAAGAGTGAGAGGCCTAAAGTGTGAGGAGGATGCGATATAAACTTGGAAGTGACACAGGCGTGAAATATAAAGAAGGCAATGTAAAAAATTGTGAGAGTTAAAAATGAAACATAGAGAAATAAAAGAGAGAAAGGTGTAGGGAAATAAAAAGAAAGAATGGGAGTAATACAGGGAATGTGACAGAGAAAAAAGAAGCAATACCAGAGAAAGAGAAAAGAGGGAAAGTAGTGATGAAAGACAGAGAGTGTGGGTGAGATGAGATAAGGAGTGAGATAGCGAAAAAAGGATAACGATAGAGGGAGATATAGGAAGAGAGAGAAATCATACAATTGAACAATAGATAAAAACAGATTGATAGAAAAAAACAAAAAGATGAACTGTGTGAGAAGTATTTAGACAGAGTACGAGAGAGTGAGAGATGAGATAGGGATAAAAGAGAGAGAGAGAGAGAGAGAGAGAGAGAGAGAGAGAGAATAAATGCAAATACAATCACGTAAAATAAGCAAATCAATATGGTCAGGGACGAAAATATTTAGCATAGAGTTCATCTTCTCACAGACCTCAGGCTCTATTTCAAAATTATTTGTATTACAAAATACAAGGAAGAAGAAATTTTAAATTTAAATTTAAAATATGGCTGTGGAAATACTCAGAGGAGATAAAAACTACAACTTCACATCAAGCGTTAACATATAAATGTTATATAAACAAAAACAGCACATTAATATTGTGTATTATTATAACTTTATTTATCATTGTAAACAATTATTTATAAACCTAAAAGTTGGTTGATATTATTTTGCAAACGACAAATGTGTTTGAATGGTTTTCTTAACTTTATAAAGCTAAGGAGAAGAATTACATAACTATACCAATGTATTTATACTGTTTTGTTTGAATATTTAGGTTAGCCGTAATTTTAATTATTTTTTCAACGTTGAAAATAGATGAGAATTTTCTTCTTTCCCTTTCCTCAGTTTTACTGTTTTCTTATGTGAAGCCCAAATAATAGGGGCGCCGGGGTAAAAACTCGGAAGGATGAAACTAGATTATTGTTAATCCATCGGAGAAAAACTAAAGGCTATGAGGACTTGAAAAAGATTGGCTGATTTAAAGAAAACAGACGATCAAGGCGAATTGGAAGCGGGCAGGATCTGTCTAGCTGTATCAGATCATTACTGTCCAACCTTGGTTGACAAAGAAAACCGATAATACGGTTAGTCTGACTTGATAAAATAGTTAGAAAATAGTCAAACAAATATTACCTTTTGTTAAAAATACAATTTAATACTAATACAATACGATACAATGCAACAAACGTTCAGCTGACGGAATACTAAATCTAATGAATACTACGCCTAATGAATCTCCTATTTTGCGGAAAAAAACTGCAAGCAAATGAAAGATCCGACTGATGTTTGCCCCGAGTGTGACTTTGGAAAAGTTGTATAAACATTCGTATGAATACTTGTAAGTATTTATCTAGCTATGTGAAAATAGGTGAACTGACAAATAGAACTATCGAATGCCTATGTGTATGCCAGCATATGATGTGTACGATCGGAACTTTCGGATGAAATGTTACACAAATCGTTTGAACTTAGGATTAAATTCATGGAACGATTGTTTGTAAATGGAATGTTAGGGTAAGTTTAAAAACTTTTAATTCCAGCAGATTGAAAACCGTTTTACCCACCCAATTCATGATTAGGTTCCATGACAAATAGAACTATCGAATGAATCGAAAAGCCTATGTGTATGCCAGGATGATTGGAACTTTCGGATGAAATGTTACAGAGATCGTTTGAACTTAGGATTAAATTCATGGTACGATTGTTTGTAAATGATGTTATTAATGATCCAAATAATGAAAAAAAGAACTGCTGGGACTCATGGAAGTATGCCCAAAAAGAATGGATTGATAGGATAAATTGATATAAATGAACTGATTGACGTACTGTATAAAAACCCGGAAGACCTCAAATTATTATGTAAATAACGATTAAATAGTTGAAACGATGAATTTATGGTGGGATAAATGGTTATATCAATATGCTGCATCCACGGATTGAAATTACTATGTTGGCGACTGTACTGTGTGATGATATACACACTCTCTCACACACACACACACTATATATATATATATATATATATATATATATGTACTGTAAATAATGGCTTTTTGTGTGTGTATATATGTATATATTTGTGTATCAGTGTGAATGGTAAGTAAAGGTCATTACGCTTGGACTGAATAAGTAGAGTGGAGTTTATAGTTAGGGTAAAGAAACCGTCTTGCAGACAGTAAAGTAATAAAAGTCTTATTCACCAAGAAAATGTAATACAAAAATTATACCGCCTCCTCTATTCTCAATAAGCTAATTTTGACAATTCCTTGAGCAAATATTACCACAATGTTAGATGAAAATTGGCCGATTAAACCGCCCGGCCGATCAAAGAGGGTGGTTTGGTGCGTCACATGTGGTCAACTAAGTAGCTAAATCAAACCGCACATTGTATCCAATAAAAAGAAGAGAATCGAAAAATGCTAGTTGTCTTATTAATTCTACAGTATTTGGTGGGGGGATGACAATTCCTATTTATTCTACACAAAATTTTGTTGCTTAATTTTCTGGGGAAAAGCGCACTTTCACGATATGCTCTTAATCATAACAGTTCTACAATATTTCTTACCAACCTGAAAACAAAACTGACAACCTATAAACAGAGATAATAAAATTCGGGAGTGCTACAATTGTTCTGGTACATATTTTATTATTTTTTTAATAAATAACGGAATATTAGTCTCTAAGAAATTTAGTTTCAATTGTAAAAACTGTTTTTCCACTTACATATTTAAACCTGTACGATTTGGTTTTATTTTAATATATGTACTTTACAAATAAGAAATATTAAACGTCTCAATTAGTTCAACGCCAGAAAAAAAATCTATTCTAGACGTGAGGGTGTGTATTTTTTCTCTCTCGAAAGGTTTAGGTACAATTGGAAAAGTGTGTAAAGCCTGAGGGGTGGTAGTGTGGGAAAGCCCCGGCTGATGCATCCCCTACCCGCCGTGGAACTAAGTGACCCCCGGGGGGACACATGCCTTACGGACCTCGCTCAACACCCTTTTGTCAGCTCTCGCTAAAAAGAGAGAAAATACCGTCCAAGATGGGGAAAAATTGACGAGGCCCCTTTTATGGACAGTCAATAAATCGATGCAGTTGGAGCTTTGATTTTCTTTCCTCTATTCCAAATTATTGAAAAAACTTGGTGCCATTTTCAATCTGGCATATATTCCCAATCTCCCACAGAGAGAGAGAGAGGAGAGAGAGAGAGAGAGAGAGACAGACAGACAGACATACAGACAGGCAGAGAGACAAAGACAGAGACAGAGAGAGAGGGAGAGAGTAATAGAGTGATATAGATAAAAACAGAGTGGTAGAAAATTAGAGAGGGAGAGAGAGAGAGGGTGATGGTGTGAGGAGGCAAAACTAAGTGCTGCAATTAAATATTAAAAAAGAATGAAATAAAAGTTGAAAGAGTGAGAGGCCTAAAGTGTGAGGAGGATGCGATATAAACTTGGAAGTGACACAGGCGTGAAATATAAAGAAGGCAATGTAAAAAATTGTGAGAGTTAAAAATGAAACATAGAGAAATAAAAGAGAGAAAGGTGTAGGGAAATAAAAAGAAAGAATGGGAGTAATACAGGGAATGTGACAGAGAAAAAAGAAGCAATACCAGAGAAAGAGAAAAGAGGGAAAGTAGTGATGAAAGACAGAGAGTGTGGGTGAGATGAGATAAGGAGTGAGATAGCGAAAAAAGGATAACGATAGAGGGAGATATAGGAAGAGAGAGAAATCATACAATTGAACAATAGATAAAAACAGATTGATAGAAAAAAACAAAAAGATGAACTGTGTGAGAAGTATTTAGACAGAGTACGAGAGAGTGAGAGATGAGATAGGGATAAAAGAGAGAGAGAGAGAGAGAGAGAGAGAGAGAGAGAGAGAATAAATGAGAATANATATATATATATATATATATATATATATATATATATATATATATATATATATATATATATATATATATATATATATATATATATATATTTGTCTGTGAGTGAGCGTATGAGTTTGTGGAGTACAGATTAACCGAAAATGTAATTAAGGAGTGAATACGTGCAATGATGATGGTTAAAGGTGGTATGAAAAACAGATGGACTGACTTTGTAAATGACTATGTAACTAAAAATTAAAAATTGTTAGGCGGAATAAACGAATATTTATGAAAAACCAAATAACGTGTTGTTAACCTGATCAACACTTCATTAATCTAAGTCCGACTACTCTAGCATGTTTACTTCTTCACTGAATATGGCGTGATGTCGAAACCCTTTTGTTTAAAATTTAAATTTGTGACAATAAATAGGCCCGGTAAAAAGATCAAGTGTGGAATGTATGTATGTAAGGGTTGACTAATCGAACCGCTGAATTTAAGGTAGTATCAATGGGAAAATGAAGAGTGGAAATTCCAAACGTTCTAAGTGCCAACTTCCTCAACACTGAGAGTTTTTTCTTAATATGTTCTATGTGCCATCGCCAATAACCCTAATAAAGTTCTTAGTGCCAAACCTCTTTCAAGGTGGTTTGTTGCGTTTGTCATAGATGTCACTGGTCTAAGAATGGGACATATGATTTTTCCAAAGGTTCTATGAGCCGTGGCGAATCAGCCAATTAGAGAATCAGAGTTGGATATAGTAAATTCATATGACATTTTCGGCAGAAAGAATCTGGTTATGTGGTCAGTTAATTGTGCAGGCCAAAATAAAAACCACACCCTTATTTGTTTTTACGCGTTTGGTACAATTTGGACATTTTGAAAAAATTGTTAAGAAATTTCTAAAAAGCGGTCATAGCTTTTTATCATGTGATCGAGACTTCGCCATTATTGAAAAGAGGAAAAGGGTTTCCAAATGTTTCACTCCTTCAGATTTACAAAATGTTGTGCATCAGCTATGCACAGGGGAACCGTTCTCCGTAGTTAACATGGATCATAGGTACTTTCTAGATTTAAAACACACCCGTGAATATATTAAAAGTAAATTTTCCAATTACAAAGGCTACTATGATAAAAGTTTCCAAAGAGAATCCAGGTATAACTCCACATTCAATGACACAGACTTGTGGAAATGTGTTAATGTAAATAAGGGGTTAAACCTGATGATATTAAAAAAGTTTCTGTCATTGATTCAGAAGCAATTCCTGTCGGATGGCAAGAAAAAATATTTCTGTGCCATGTTGGATTTTTCGCCGGAAACTGCTAAAAACTATTATTAAAACATACTAAATAATAATCCATTTATGTTTTAGTGGTTAATTGACCGAATCACTTCTTTCAATTAATTATTTATTTTTTTTAAGGTCTTGGTTGAGATAAAAAGTCAGTGTCACGAGCGAGTTTCTAAATAATTAAAACTTTAATTTATCTTTATACGTTAATTTCGTCTATTAAATTATTTAGGTTTACCATGTTCTATGTGCCAATATAGTTTTCATTCAAAGCTCTATGTACCACGGTACGTACCATAGAACGTTTCTTCAATTTCGTATTTTTATGCATATTAAGCAGTTTTTGTTTTTCATTGCACTAGATGCGAAAGGATATACTCCTATATTACCAACACATCTCAATAAAGTTTTTGAGTTACCATTTGATTTACGCAGTTCTATTGCTTTCCTGAAAAAAAATAACAGAAGGCACTTAGAACATTTGGAATTTCCACTCTTCAATTATAAAAAATTAGAAATTAGTATTATGCATTTAAAATACACTAGATACATTATTAAATTATACATTTATTTTTTTTTAAACATACAGGATAGAAACAATGAAATTTGGTGATTTTAGACAAGTGAAAAATACACAATGGCATAAGAAAAAACAAATATTTAAAAACCTTAGTGTTGCCTTCTTCCTTTTTGACTGAACGTTTTAGAATAAGTGGATCAGATCCTGAAAAAATTTTATTGCTTACAGAACGCACTTAGGACATTTGGAATTTCCACTCTTCAAATATGGAAGACCTGTCGATAGATAATTAGACGAATAGATGGAGCCTGCATCACTTGAAACATGAATGGGGCTAATAAAAAACAAAGTAACCAGATGATTGAAAAGACGGATAAAAATTATACGAGTGATGAATTTGAATAATAGACGAATGAAACGATATTTGAGTGGGTGGACAGAGTTATATTGTAGTTTATTATAATTTTATAATGTTTTTAATACCTTTTAATTGTCCATATTATATTTATAATTAATTTTTATGATAAATAGATGTAAAAATGTAATGGTGTAGTAATGTTGATTCAGTAGACGATTAAATGTATCAAGATAAAGGAAAAAGCAATTATCATTAAATTGCATTTGATTGCTATAAAAGGTTGGAGGTAGCCCTAGACAAATAAGGCAATTTAAGGATTTCATGTTGTTCTACCGAGGTTCGAGAAAATTGATGATTCTTGTATAGTCGGACCCCTCAGTTTTGTTTGATAATTGCGTTAACCCCCTCACCACAGCCCCACTCGATGGATAGGTCCAGATTACCCTTCTGAGGGTATGCCGCCCCCAGTGCTCCGACGCCCCCGACTGCCGGCAGTTCCTAATTGTTCTCACACCTCGAATCAGTTTTACAATGCTAATTTCCCAGAATGCATATTTATGACTTACCAGTGGCCCAGGCCGTAGCAGAATCAGTTTGAAAAATTAATATCCTAAATAAGTTCACCGCTCGGCCCTTATTACGAACAAAATTTATTCATCCCTTCCCAAATTCCCCAGCCTTCTTAATATCTTCTGAATAATAGCGAGGGAAAATTCATATCGAGAAATATCTTGACTTTCCTCTTTGGTATCAATTAGTTTACGATGACATTCTTATAATATAATAATTATTTAGTGACGAAACGATTCAATGGATTTAACGACATATAATAAAATTTTCGTATCAAATTTTGATGCAGTTTCTTTTTAAAAAAATTGAGTGGATACTCTGAAAAAGTGAATTTTTTCCCAAACCTTTTTCATTTTTGAGAATAAGTAACTATCGACTGCACGGTAAAACCTCACAAGATGCATGTCGGACTTCTTTTTGTCGCATTTTGTCTTTTGTATCGACATATAATTTTCGCTGTTTTTCTATTAGATGGCCCGTGTAAAATGACTTAAAAAAAAAAAAAAGTTTACCGTAATCCATCATCTTTAGCCGCCAAAATTATTATCCAATTTGTATATCATGGCTTCTACATTTGTTCATGATTTTGTAATTTTATATAAATTTTTATTTACATTTTTTAAACATTTGCATAATATGTATTTGGTAAAATTTATATTTTTTGTCAATTTTAATATTTTTTAAATTATAAATTTATTAATATAGTTAGTTACTTCTTANATTAAATAAATTTAAAATGAATGCGAAGAAAGATTTCTTGAAAGAAAAAAGTCATATGAAATTTCGACGCAATGAAAGCTAAATTCAATCAATTTTAAAACATACTTCTAATGCTCTGAGAATTGTTTTAGAAACACTTAGATGAAGAAAAGCCTGCAGAAGTACATAACAAAAACATAACTATCCTTTGGGTATCGGGTTGTTATAAGTAATTTCATGCAATAATATAAATATATATTTATATCTATCGATATTTCTCTTAAATCCATATAAATGTATCAGTATGTCGTCAGCGTATGGCTTACAGTCAATGAAAAGGATGCATATTCTCTAAAGGCTGACTAACTTTTCTGCCGATCCAGTTCTGTGGCCCTGACATATTTTATTCATTTATTAATTCTTATATATAGTTAACATATATAATAACGAAAATGAGAACAAGTGAAGCTGTATGAGCATGTAATTTTGCATAAATTATACTGATTATTGTCACATGGTTGACAAGATTCATAGACAGTACATATCACTTCTTAGCAATTTGTTTAAGAATCAAGGAGATTAGATTAAAAAGATTTGTAAGAGAACTACTAACCGGAGCTGAAATGATGATCCTAAAAGCAAAAGTAAGAGTTCTTGGTCCGATTGGCCAAATAACTTCTTTTCGATTAATTAATCTTTATGAAAGGTATTTGTTGAGATAAAAAAGTCAGTGTCACGAGCGGGACTCGAACCCATGACCTTCGGCTAAATACACCGCTACTGTACCACTTCAGCTATCGAGACTTCGATCCACTCGGACTTCCCATCTCAACCCACCTTTCGAACTTTCCCTCCTTTTTGCCATTTTTCAAATGTCGTGTAGTCTATTCGATTCTCGAATTCGAATGGTGGGTTGAGATGGGAAGTTGGTGTCCGAGTGGATCGAAGTCACGATACCTGAAGTGGTAGAACAGCTGCGTATTTACCGGAAGGTCGCGGGGTCGAATCCCGTTCGTGACACTGACTTTTTTTATCTCATCCAATACCTTTCATAAAGATTAATTGATTGAATTTAAATAATCATAAAATAAAATAATTGTATTTCTTTGTTAAACAATTGCCATCCGGTTATGAAAACATTATGATGACTCTACTCTGACGATCTAACGTTTGTTTTTGCTTCACATATGAATTTTTGTATTTAATAAATAGATAAAGACTTAATAGTAATGTATTATAATTATTGACAATTGAAGTTGAAAGTGGATAGGGATGGTAAAAAAAAACTAAAAGTGAGTGCTTTTGTTATTTTGACTAATAATTGCAATTATGATTCATCTACAGGAAATGTTCTCAGAGTTTGGACAACTGGCAAACAATCGCAAAGGTCGTCATTTCAACTATTTTCCTTGAAAAAAATTATTACGTAATTATATTGTGGAAACATAAATGAAATTAATAACATGCTGGATTTTAACACATACAGAAAAAAGCAAAGGGCTTTGTCACGACCTGGTTTGATGGATGGGCGCAATCAGCGCAAACTGTTTTGTCACGGCCATTTCAGGAGACTTATTAACAAACCGTTTGGCTGCTGTTTGTAAAGTTTATTTAAGTTTTGCTATTATAAATGGAGATAATACAACAGCAATTTTCTCGGGAAATATTAACGCGTGAAGTTGAATTAGAGGGCATTTTTTCAAGTTGATGGAGTGTCACCCGAGTAATTAAACGGCTCCCTCTCTCACCCGGGGTCTCAACAAGGCTTGCGGACATATTATAATTTTCATCCCAACTTCTAGGTCGGGAAAATTTGTTAGTTGCAAAGTGGAAGCGAGAGAGCAAAAGCTAGGATCCCGCCTCCAGGGGCTAAGTAGCAAGTTGAAAGTATGCCCCGGGAGCCCTTGAGTTAGTGTTCTGAAGAGGGTGAGGCGTTAATTATGATTTACCGGGCCACCTTACCCGCCGCTTCTTCTTAGTTATGGGAAATGTGGAAAAGTTACCCCCCAAAAAAATAATGCTCCATAAAAACTTTCCTGCTACAATTTTATACGGGTCATTTCCTCTGGCCAGGGCGTTATTATACGGCTCAAAGGGTTAACGCTGCCGTCTGAACAAGAAAGCACTAAGAACATTCTACAATATTCAACGGCTTCGCTGGCTTTTCTTATGGGAAGAAAATAACTATTATGGAATTCGTACGGTTTTAGTAACATGGAAAGTCCATCAAAAGCATTAATATATCAGTAGTTAACTTTTTAGCCTGAGATCTACCCGAATAGCACAGTAAATACAATACAGTATAAGAATTATTCCATAATATATAAGTACATAGCAAAAAATAACTAACAAAAAGTGATATTCCTGATATATCTGTCTATTTTCAGGACTCCAAAATGCTGACGTAAACAATAATAAACCGGGGGCGTTGGCGGCCGCAACTGTTAGGACGAGGGTTGATATCACCTCTGCAGTTGGGCACCCTGTAAAAAATATTTAAAGTTCGATTCAAATGAACATTCTGCATTATAAATCGAATTATTTTGTACTTCTGAGCATTTTTGATTTATTTCATTTCAACAAAAATTTCATTTCAGCCAACACATTACAAAAAAAGAATAATTAATTGAAAAAACTAATTTGGCTAATAGACCACTAAACTATGGATAAAATATAAACTGAATTTTAGTTCATTTTATTTAAAAATAGATAAACACCCTAACACACTACCCTAATTTTTTTTAGTAAATAGTTGATTTTTATTTTTCGTTGTTTACATATATTTGTAAAGAAAAATATAAAATATAGCTATATTTAAAAAATCAAATAAAAACTAAACCGAGTAAAACAATTTTAATAAAATTTTTGATATGGAGACAATTAAGAAAATATTTCAGCACAGAATTTTCTCCTCTTGCGTCGTTCAACGCTTGCATTCGACGTGACATGGATTTTGGTAGTTTTGTGCAATATTTGCATACTTCTCCAACATCACCATTCCTAATTCCTGAAAATTGTCTGTCATCACTAGGCGACTTTTTTACCCCTTTGACAACTCGTCTCAAGGGTGTTTGATAGTGGGTCAACATTTGGCCTGGACACTCACAACATTGAATTAAATTAGCCCGTTCCAACGATCCTAGCTGTGTTGCATAAAAATAAAACCTGAAACCTAATCCAGCTTCTGAAAGTCTTCCCCTTACAGTGCAACAATTCTAACTTGTTGAAGTCGATGCTTGATCTCAACAGCGCTATAATGTAGATAGATTATCGAGTACATTCCAAACAATAAAACGATCATCCGTTTGTGATGACCCATGCCTTTGTGAGTAACCTCCGGTATCTTGGTTGCGATGGACGACCCTTTGGACAGTTGTTCTGCAAACGTTGTGCACCCTGGCCATATAGGCCTGACATCTTCCACCTTCCAAAAACGCTGTAATTCCAGCCGAATCGGTATCACTTGACTATCACTCAAACAAATTTGAAACTAAAAATGGTACAACTTAAGAAAATCATCTTAGTGCATATTTGTCACTGTTTGTAGGTAAATATCACTTAAATAATTCTAACAAGTACAAATGTTGAAAAAGGAAATTGAATTTGTTGTTTCTAAATTGTTGATGAGCATATTCTACATCAAAATTGGATATGTGCTTAATTTATTTGTTAACAATCTGTTACAATGAAGGTTATGACACTTTGGTCCGGACAGAATAGAGTTTTATTGTTACGCGATGAACACAATAGATTTGTCATAGAGGAAAAAGGCTATTTCTAAAAACGAACGATGTCCGTTTTTCCTCGTTGGTTAAATATTGCGTTAATTAATGTAATTAACCAATTTGTACTTACGACGCCATTCATAGTAATAAATTCATCACCAATTCAACGCGATTGAAGTCATTAATTAAAATTACTTTGGCTGAGTTTAAATTTTATAGAGCTTAAACTATAAACAAAACCGGTTTAATTTTCTTTTCAGATAAATTCAATGTTGGTTAGCGCAAATTAAATCAGACTGTTTTTAAAGTGTTTTTGTCCATACTTTATATTACTAAGTTTAGAAAAATTAAAATTGATTAAATACTGTATCATTTTAACAGGCAAATATACAAAATCTCTTTCATTATTTTCATAGATTTGGTTTTTAACAATCCTCTCCCCAGTAAATAACTATATTCATTATTGTCAAATATCCCAGTATCATGGCTACGATGGAAAACCCTTTGGACTAATTTTCTGGGAATGTTAAGCACCCTGGCCACATATGCTTGACTTATTCCATCTTCAAAATGCTATAATTCTAACCGAATCTGTATCACTTAAAACCATCTCTCAAACAAATTTGAAATATAAAAGTGGTACAATTTCAAAAAATCAAACCAGCTGAACGTTAAAGAGAAGCTTTACAGAAAAACCTACAAAGTAGAGATAGACTATTCAAAAATTTAGTTACAAAATTCAATTGAAAACACAAGTGGGAGATATTATCTGTTTTATGTACCTCTAATCCTTTATAACAGACCAAATACTGTTGAAGGTTATCTATGGAAAATTGTCTAAGCAAAAAATATAAAGGGTGGCAACATTTTTGCCTTTCAGTCTGCAAGACTTCAATAAAACCTGTGGAGCTATAGACAACTTGATTCAACAGAAAAACAGTAACAATTTCATTAACTGATTATTCGGAGATCATGAGATGTGGTCTGGTTTGACGTAGGTTTTAGAAAAACATTTTCTTTATTGTGCCAACGTTTCGAACTTTATTGAGATCATCTTCAGGGCTCAATTAGACAGACCGCATCTCATGATCTCCAAATAATCATCGACTAACGGTCACTAATCACCAAACAAATTTCATTTTTTACATATTTTTATTGTAAGATTATTTTTGATTATTGGTTGTAATATACTATTTATATTTTTTGAGAGAGAGCGAGCGAGAGTGAGTGAGAGAGAAAGAGAGAGAGAGAGAGAGAGAGAGAGAGAGAGACATTAATAGTTTCAATACTATAGAAAGATAGACACTAAACTTAACATAAAACTTACTTAATTCTTAAAAACAATTAAAACTATGAAACACTCATAACAAAAAGTTTTGATGGGCATTAACAAATTAGCAAATATGGTGCGGCCATTATGCTGCTATATCGTGAGTGATATCAGCCTTTGGATATAAAAAATCAGGGATAAGGCGATTTGCATCGATAATTAATATCTTGTAAACTTTTACATTATCAGATATAGTTTTTAATTGCCGCTGAAGAGTATAATTCATTGAAACGTTAAAGAAAATATTGGCGGTTTGAATTTATTTCAATTTTCAGCAACCTCAAACAACATTCAACTGTATAGTATTATTTGAAACGCAAACACCACAGGGTTAATCAGGACGGCCGGTGGGACAATAAGCTTGAGATAAAGAAGTCCGTTGTTGAGAGGTGACAGGCCTGAAAGGGATGACCTGAGTGAATCTTCACGTGAGGCCACAGAGGGAGCTATCACCGGGCATTTATGCGAGGGCGGACCAAGAGATAAGCGCTCCCTCCACGACCCCCGCCGTTCATTTTCTGGTTGTCTGGACAGAAATGGAGCGAGAGAGAAAGAGAGAGAGAGAGAGAGAGAGAGGAAGAAAAAGCGTGAGTGAGAGTGAGAGGGTGAGAGAGATCGAGAGAGTCCTGCCCCTCCGTACACCGCCAGTTCTATATATTGTTAGTGACGGGTCGAGGATTGGGCACGTTCACCGAGATACGTCAGGGGCAGCTGCCGCCCTGATGAACTCCCCGGCCGATTCCCTCCCCTTTTCCGAGGAACGTGAGTTCGCAGCGATTTATACCTTCTTGACTGGAGCATGAAGCCTCCTCCAATGTAGGTCACATATTGGATGTCCGCTAATAGATGACTGCGGGGGTCGTGAGCTGCATCCCTCTCTCGGGGTATTATTGGGAAAATTAATCACTCTCAATTGACAGGCATGAACGCTAGATGACTCTACGATTCAATTAACTTTCATCGATCACATGAAATATAGTGAAAAGTGATGTACATTAAGATAAAAATTAATAAGTCTGTTTCAAGTCAACTCGTCAATTTTAATATTTCAAAAATCAATCGATTTTGACGATGTATTTCCTAAATTCATTGCCACTTTCTTCGTCACACTTCTCTTCCTTTATTTATATTTTCATGGCCTTTTTTATGAAACCAAATTTTAAAAAACCTAAAAAATAAATTATTAATTTTTTATTTATTTTTTTTTTTTTACCAATCCATTTCCACACCGAATCAAAGGGAAATTTCAGGCCGGATACAACGGCCACTAAACTTGTTCCTACGGTATGCAAATTTACAGGATCTTGCTGTATTTAACGGCTTCCTTTGGCCTTGCCCCAACAGAGGAGGCCCATAGAAGGCAGGGAAATATTTTTCTTCTTATTAATTTCTCTAATCTAATACTTCTCCCCTTTGCTGGTTAATGCTTTTGAATACATTTTCTAATAAAACTATATCCAGAATATTTTAATAAATAACTAGACATATGGGTGCAAAGATTAACCAGCCCGGAAGTAAAAATTCGCTGTAGCTCTTGCTAATCCAACGAATAAAATAACTATCACTTAAAAACGTCTAAACTACTATAGCTCGCATAAAAGGCTTGAGGGCCTCACAAGTGGACTTTCATTTAATTAGTTTATTGAGCGTCTGGGTCTAGATTGGCGGAAGAGGAGCTTTAAAGGATCCTTCGCACTCTGAAATAGGTGACAGTTGAACAGTCTTTGTTGGTCAGTGACACCGACTGAGAAGGCAACACATCAAACCGGTGCAGGTAAGCATGAAAATTCCGTGTCCTGTCATTATTTGGGTGATCCAAAACTGGTTGAAACCACAATTCTATGGCTCGATACTGGGTGAAAGGTGGTGGGTTAATCTTCTCTCTGTGCTTTTGTCCCATCTTTCCTGCTGGGTCTTCGGGATGAACCCCAAGACCGAACTAACGGTAAACCTAGGTAAATATGCTACTGTTTTCCAGTCTGAAATCATAGCGATTGAACATTGCGCCAGAGAAATAAAAAGGCTAGGAATACATTCCCGGAAGATAGCCATTTTCTCTGACAGCCAGGCAGCACTTAGGGCCTTAGCCGGGGAGGCAAAGGCAAAGAGTGTTTCGAACTGCATGGAGGTCTGACGGAAGTCAGTGACACAAATGACCTGACCCTGCCATAGGTTCCTGGACATTCGGGGCACAGACGCAACGAAAATGTTGACATATTGGCCAAAAAGGAGCCAACATGGACTCTCTGGGCTTAGCAGCCTGCCACAAGAAAGGATACGTCTTAAAATGGATCCTTAATGAGTCCAAAACCTAGTGGAACAATACCACAGATATGAGGCATGCAAAGAGATTCATAGAAGTACCATCTGCAAAATTTACAAAAGAATGACTGGAAGGCAACTGAACCGATTATGGTTGGACTTCTGACAGGGCACTGCCACTTAAGAAAGCACATGCACCGGATAGGAGTACAGACAGAAGACACACTGCCAGGAAAAGGAGGAGACCGTGGTACTCATTTTATGTTTCTGTGAGGATCTACGTAGGTGCAGGTTCTTGCAACTGGGACAAGCAAAACCACAAGCAAGATCCTACACTAAGGAACCGCTGGCAAGGCTGTAGAGGCTGGTTAATAACCTGAAGCCACTGACTTTTTTATCTCAACCAATACCTTACATAAAGATCGGACCACGAAATCTAATGGATTTAATAAGTAAAATTAAGTATATTTTCACTAAAGCACTCCAGCCATTTCATTTGTGGCCGAGAATCGAATCCTGATTTGACATTTGAAAAATGGCAAAAAAAATGGAAAATTCGAAAGGTGGGTTGAGATGGGAAGTTGGTGTCGGAGTGGATCGAAGTCACGATAGTAGAAGTGGTAGTGCAGCGGCGTATTTATCCGAAGGTCGTGGGTTCGAATCCCGCTCGTGACACTGACATTTTTATCTCGACCAATACCTTACATAAAGATTAATTAATTTAATGGTTACTTTTAAATTTACGTTGCCATAAGCCAACATCATTTCTCATTTTTTTACGCCCTACTATTTATCGTAAAATTTTTAACTTTAGTATGAAATAAAGTTTTATAGTTCTGAAGAGGAAGCCCGTAATAAGGCTTTATTCTCGATAAAGCCTCCAGTAAATTAATGAGGCTGGTTGTTTTTGTTGAAATTAAAATCCTTCACACAGCGTAATCTTGATGTTGAATTTAAAAATAGATTTAATTATTTTTTTAAACAGTTAAATACATGCACTGAATCCAGTATTAGTCATTCACATCGTATAAAAAAACCTAGATTTTTTTAATGTAATTGTAATGTAATTTTATGTAACGTTTTAGTTTATTAGGTACATTATCATTTTAATTATATTTCAAAATAAAACCAGAATTTGATATTGAGAAAAACAAAGAATTTACTAAATTTGGCCAAATAATCTATTAAATTAATTTGGACTTACCATAGTTAACATGTAATTTAAATTCAATAAAAAACACATTGTGGCCAATATACCGTATCACCAATACTCGGAATGAAACACATCGTATTTCTAAATATTTTCGTAATCCTCGCCTGCGCGGAATTACTTGCATCAATCCTCTTAGGCCTGAGTTTTATGGAGGATTATTGTGTTTCAACCCCCGCGAGCGGGGAATAAGACCGGTATAAAAATGCAGTTAGACGCCCAACCCCCTCGATGCAGCCCATCCAGGCTTTAATATTCCGCGATTTATCACGGAAGACATTAACTGTTAGTTATATAGCTTTGCGGAGAATGTATTTCCAGAACGATCCGTTTTCCCCTATCTCGACCGGGGCCCGGTTCGATACCGAAATGCCCCAATTCACGCACCAGAAATAAAAAATACACTTTTAACTCTTTAGCGTTTTAATGTTAACTTGAATATTTCAAAGAAGTTAAAGAAAGCGGGGGTGGAGATTTTATAACGTCTAAGGTCTTGGCTGTTTCACTTTGATGGTCTAAGTGTTAAAGGCGTCCTGGGTCGTAAAATTTTTCTTCTCGTTTTATTAAAGGTGCTTTAAAACACTAGCGCATCAACTTGTAAATTTTTACTTCCGCATGGAATAATGTGATTTCTATCCAAAGTGGTTGACATTAAAATTTGTTTTACAACGTATTAATTGCTCTATCTTACAAAAGTAATATAGGGTCATCTTCTTTAAACAAGTCTACACTTTGGCTTGTGTTTTAATTTCTTTCTACAGGTTGGTTCTCTTTATAGCTCAGTTTTTATTTGAACCTTTTAGCTCATTAATTTAATGTGAATAAACTACTTAAATTCAAACTGAAAATAAGTACAAATACGTTCATTGAAACTACGAGATATTCTCTTATACACTTTTATTACAGATTTTGATTTAAGCTTGATTTAGTGTAAAAACGTTGAGAATTTGCCGCTCGATATTTTAAAGAAACGTTTTTGTTTCTTTAAACAGGATTTCTAGACAGTTTAATTTAAGCATTGTTTAAAAATGTAACCTCAGGCTGAGCCGGAAAAAACATAATGTACTTCTGTGCCCAAAACACCATGTTGTTTAATTTCCTATTAAGGTTTTAAAGTAAGATATCCAATTATTGTTGTAATTATTGTTTTTTCATGTTTTAATTGTTTGTTTATATGATAATAAAACAGGCCCTGAAGATGACAGTATAAAACTGTCGAAAGCTCGGCGAAAACCGTAAGGAAGTTTTCTCTGTTTTGACCTCTTCCGAAGATCCTCTGAAAAGACTTCTTGTATCCAGCAGGTCGATAATCTAGTTCATCGTTATAAATTCTTCAATTGTTATTTTATTATTTTTACGGTCACTTATATTTTTCTTTTTTGTTCCTCTTACAGTTAGTTTAATTTTTTTTTTATTTCTAGGCTTTCTTAAAAATTGGTAAAAGACGGTAATTATTTTTATTAACAAACTACCGAGTATTTATTTAAAATATTGACCTTTCACTAACCGTTAAAAGTACAGGCAATTAATGTCAAAAAAATATGCATTAAAAGATGCTGAAGTATGTTGGACATCGCCAGACCACAGTTTTGAACTGAAGGGGGAGTCCAACTGCCTTCAATGCTGCTTGACTTTTAATGTTTATTAAATTATTTTTTAATCATAATTAAAATAATCTCTCGCGAACAGAGCATGGAAAATTAATAGTACGTTGCCGAGATTTTATTTTTAATTTGGGCTTATAACTCCTGCTTGACTCCATGTTTCATTTTAAATGCATATGGATATGTACGCCTATCAGTTTTATTTTTCCATGCATCTCCTGTAAATTTTATTTAAAAGATTTGTCAATTTTGAGCCTTAGTATATATTAGTTATTGGAAAACCCAGTCTAGCAACGAAAATATGAAATCCAATAAATAACCTTATTGAATTCAAATTATAACTAAATACATTGGACAACAGCAAATATGTTTGTAATTACCAAGATTTGAAAAAAAAACTATTTTGTAATAACTATACGTGAAAAAAAAACAAGAATGATAGAATATCTAATGGGATATTTGACAATAATGTATAATTAATTTGTTGTTTGGAGGATTGTTGAAAAACAAATTTATACAAATAATGAAAGACACACATTTTATACATTTGCCTGTTAAAATGATCCAGTATTTAATCAATGTGTAGAGATTAGTGACCGTTAATCGATAGTTATTCAGATATCGTGAGATGCGGTCGGGTGTGATGTAGGTTTCAGAAAAACATTTTATTTATCGTGCCAACGTTTCGANTCAGTACAATAGGTACGGCCTCACTTCAAACAGGTAAGCACAATACCTTCTTAGCCATCGCACAGCTTTTAGCTTCTCGGACAATCAGGCCCTGTGACGTTTTCATTTACTGCTCGTACAACATCTAAGCTAATCCTACAATATTAATTATTTCTAAGAGCATATTTCATCACTATTACATGATTGACAGGAGAAGGTTAATACCATCAGATAATCTTCTGTCACACCCAAGTGAGATACAAAGTATTGTTGGGCAAAAAAAAAACTATTTTCAGCCAGTTCCTATATTAACTAAATCAGCAAAAATTACAGACAGAAACCTGTTTGAACCTAGAAGAGTAAATTATAAATGCGGAAGGGAGGTTTTATCTTCAGGTTACCATCTCATCCGGTGAACGTAGGTACTAACACATCCACGGGCAACAATATTATGAATAATTTCCGAACATTTCTATTTTTAATTATTAAAAACATAGAATAAATTAAATGTATGTAGCGTATTTTTACATTTAGTCATATTTTATCATTTGTGTTTTGTGTCTGTGAAGTTAATTGATAAAATATTCCAAATATTCCAATGGGCCTAAATTGTATAAACTAAATGGTAAAGTTAAACAAAATTAATTTTTGACTTAAAATCAATGGTAAAGTTTAAAGTTGCAGAGTCTAATTTCCCTTATTACGTTTTCAATATCTAACGATTTTCTGAACCGATTTTCAAATAGGTTTTGTAAAATCGAATTGACTTGACATTTGATACCTTGCATAGGAATATGCAAATTAGAAAAAACATCGCTTCTGTTATTACAAATTACGATATCACATAAGTTGCGATATCACACACTCTACTAGAAAACATGACATGGCTACTTACGACGTGTTTTTTTTTCATCCTGTTCACCTCTTCACAAGAGTAGATGTTGAAAGAATCCGTATTACCTTTATAATAAATGTATTATTCCTATTTAAAGTATCGAATACTATAAGTAATAGTATCGAATAGTATACATATTTATACCATTTGTAGCGTTCGGTATGTTTTCCATCACTTCACGCATGCAGTCTCTTTCGTTCATATAATCACCGCTCGCTTTCATGAATCTGGCGTTTCTGAAGGACCCTCGGCCACAGCAGCCCTGGAAAAGCCATTATTTTAAATATGTTTACGACTCGAAAGGCATCTTACGTGATAACGGTGGCTGTGATGGTAGGTCATACGTCGCCGATCATTCCTGCAGTGGTGTCTACAAACGGAAGGTACTTGAGAAACCTCCGTTTCGGGAGGAGTGGCTGTCGTAGAGTACGTGGTTTCATTTTCAGGATCCGATTCCCTTTTGGATCGTGGAGTCTCAGAAACCACTGATATTTCTATCAGTTCCTCATCCAGAAAGTTGTCTATAAACCATCAACATTTAAGTAATATTTATGTCATATATGAGAACTACAGATTTTTCATTACAACTTCTTAAAACCATACTAATAAATTTTCAAAGAATATTCAAAGACCTCGTATATTTTTTTTCATCATTGAAATCATTTAGCTATGATCGAGTGGTTAAGGCCACGTTAGCCTGGGGTCCTGGGTTCGAATCCAGGCACAGCCCATGGCTTTTTGTTGAGTATAAATTAAAAGAAATACACTGCAGTAGTTTGACCCCTCGTCCGCGACATCCAACGGGTAAGTTGGACATTAAGTCTTCCTTTAAAACGGGAATTACTTTACTTTTTACTTTAAAATAACTATAGTCATATGCGTAATATTACTCGTCGAAACAAATTTATCAAACAGACAGTTATTATCAAGAAAAATTGTGTTATCTACGATGTGTTTCAACGACATCAAAGTGATTTTTGAAACTAATCAATTTATTACAGACTCACTGAATTCCGTATCTGCGAAATTGTAGGAGGCAGCGGCCGCGAGGGCCGTCACAAAGCACCATAAAACCGATTTCATGCTTCCGGATAAATGACACTTCCTCCGGAACGATCTGCGTTTTTATACACTGCACACTTCCGGTCACACATATGATTCTAAAAACGCAATGACGCGTCGCATTCACGAAAATGAATTTTTAATAGATTTACGTCCTGACCAAGGTGACAAACAAACTTGTTTTAAGGCATAAAACACAATAATAGAAAAAAATGATTTTTTAAAATTTGTTATATTTAAATCATAGGCACCATTGGTTTAATCATCTTAGAGAATTTTCTTGTAGGAATTTAATTACAAGGTGCGTACAATCTGTGTTGGGTGATTACAAAAATTAAAATAGTCGACAATTCAATTATAAATGTAGGGTATTGAACGTAAAAACTTAAAAAACAGTTATAGATATCTTTTATGCCTATAAATAAATTGTGGCAAATAGTTTTTATTTCAATAACGTGCGCAACAATTTTCAACTCTAAAAAAGTATGAATCGGTCATTTACTAACCCGCATCAAACATCTACAAGCCAACAATCAACTTGACAAGTCCAATAAGGGTTGTTTGTCGATCATTAGTGAATGTTGTGGCGATTTAATGAGCTGCCACTTTCAAAAGTAGCTTTATAGGCGACAGGTATTAACTGAACAAAATGTTTCGAACTGACAGAAAAATATTCGGTTATGTAATTTAAAAATATATATAATCGATAAGTACTAGATATTTAGCTATTTAATTTTAAAGTCTTGAGTAGTTCCGTCCAGAAACTAATGTAAAGATAACGAAGTCTGATAGTGCAATAGTATCTGATGCCAAATTATGTTTTGCAAATCTGGCGTTTCCAGCTGTATCCTGTTTCAGTGTTTTTTTATAAAATATTAAATAATTTTTATGAAAATTACTTGCATTGTCATAGGTCACCTCTAAACTTCATGTTGACCTTCTATCGTCATATACTTTCTCACTTCCTATAAAGTATTATTAAGAGATTTGATATCTTTCCGATTTCCGTCTTCTCAGAATTACTTTGTTTCGGGTAAGGAAAAACCTTTTGGTGTGAAAACACTGTCCCAGAACATTCATTGTGTACCTCAGAACTGGTGGCTCAAGTACCACTTAGAAAACTGCGGTAGTCAAGTGGACAGCAGCATAGACTCTCGGTTTGTAGACCCCGGGATCGGGGGTTCGATTCCCACCGTTCTGGTCCATTTCGTACGCTACCCTCCCTACCTCCCTAGTAAGTATGTATGATGAAACAATCACACGATTCTGTTTGAGTTAAAATGGTTTCTCCAACTCCAGGGAGAATTATTTTAATTGAATTATACAGGATGTTCGGCTACTCGTGTTACAAACTTTGCCGGTAGATTTTACATTCAAAATGGATCTAAAAAATAACCATACGCACTTCCACTCTTTCTGAAATGCATTCTTTCTTATTTACATATTACTAACTTAGTTAGGGTAGTGGATAGGTCGATTTTTCTCCATCATGCTTTACACCTATTATACAGGGTGTTCGGCTACTCGTGTTAAAACTTTACCAGTAGATTTGACATTCAAAATGGAACCTAAAAGCCAATTAACTATGGTCCGAATCTCAGCAGTTTCGGAGTTATTCCACTTTTCTGACTTTTTAAGATTTTACAACCTTGCTTCTAAAAACAATGATAACTACAAAACTAAAATTTTTGAACAAATATGTTGATATCATTGAAAACTACGTTAAATTTCCAATAAGATGTGATTGATACTAAACTTGTAAACGATCGTGAAATAAGCGTTTTAATAGCCAGAACTTTGAAAAATAGTTGAAAAACTTACTATGGTGATTTTAATCTACTATTTACAAACTAAGAAACCAGCAAATTTCAGTAAACGTAATACATTTAATATCCTTATTAGTGGTGCAATTGCTTTTTTATTTACTTTTTCATACATGAAGAAATTGATAAAGGAAAATAAAAAAACCGTGGTTGAAGTATTGGTAAGGTGGAAAGACTAATAATAATAAAAAATAAAAAACTTAAGGAAATTTTGAATCAATTATTATACTTTCTTTAATTTTATTTCCAAATGCTCCCTCCGAAATGTATTTTCCACGCGCTGCCATCGCTTTGAACCCGCAAATCCCGTACAAAAGATGTATAACAGCGTATTCTTCATTAGAACAAGTAGCCATAATGTTAACAAGATATCACATAGATAACTAAAAACGTTTTGAATCTTAAAACTTTTATTCCGAAGAATAATAATAGAATAATCCTTTAATCAAAGAAGTCGTGTTGGTAAATTGAAGGCAGTTGAATATCTATAGTTTGGAGCATAAAAAGACCAGAAATCAAATATTTTCCCTTCGTGATCCCCCTTCTTCGGAATAATACCGTGTGCCTTCCAGTTATCTTGGCCAGGTCATATCGATACCTTGGCAAGAATTGGCACTCCAACCGAATACCTACAATAATACCTAGAATATGTAGTGTGCCAAATCAACCCGAACTACATCTTACATACTTTTATCTAACAATGAATGACATAGTACTTTTCCATGGCTGTTTACTTTTTTAATACAAAATTGGTACGAATGTCAAAATATCACTCTGTCAATCTATTTGGACGGTAATAGAATATTACGCATGAGCCAATGGAAGATGAAATTGAACGGGGAAACATGTACGCAAATATCTTTTATGTTAGAACAACTTAGACTATTCACCAAAAACAAGGAACAATCAACATCTTCACAAGTGAAGTACTTAGAACTATACTTAGACAGCAAACTGATAAGGAATTCCCATTCTGTGTAGTTCTAAGGTACACAACGAATGTTTTGAAACAGTGTTTCCACATTAAAAGGTTTTTCCTTACCCGAAACACAATGATTCTGAGAAGATGGAAATAACAAGAACTGAAAAGAAACCATAAAAACTAAGAAAACTGTTTTGGATCAAATTCAGACATGTCTGTACAAATTAATAAGTCGACCTATAAGGACATAACGAATGGACTGTGAGGTACCACCAAGCCAATATACAATATTCACAATATTCTGGCATTCCAATGAAAAGTCTTCAGAAGAATTCTCTTAACTCCTTACTATGTCTCTAATCTCACCGTCCACACAGATCATAACATTCTCTTCGCTCATGACTTCATCTGTTTCCCCTTCCTGATGTTCTACAAAACTATCATTTCACCTAACCCTTCAATTCATGCATTCTCGACTATCTCATTCCCTGAATCATCCAAGGGGCTTTAAACGACGTTGGCCCCTGAACCTACTCACCTCTTAATCCTTCATCAACGAGGTCTAGGATGGTTTCTCAAAGCATCTGGTCCTCCAAGGGCAGTACTGAAAGTATAGTAAGATATATTATAAGATTATATGTAGTAAGATATATAAGATTGGTATAGTAAGATATATAAATGAATGTGCAGAATACAAAAAAAAGATGAAACGTGCAGAGAGATTAGCTAATTAAGACGATTAGACATTATTGATAAATGTTTGATAACACGCAGTCCGTGAACATAAAGTTTCAAAATTACCCATAATTACACTTGCAATTTAAAGTTAAAACTGAAATACGTAAAATCAGGTAGATTGTTCGGAGAAACAACGAATGGTTTTTTTATTATTTAGATAATCGAGATTTTTTCTTTTACAAGATAAGGTGGTAAAATTGTTCAAAGTGAAGTTTAAAATGCACGATAAGCCAATTAAAGGTGTTTAAATTTTGCGCGACTCGCAGTTCACCCTCGGACATTGATCGCTTTCATTAAAGATCTGCGAAAGATTTATTGCAAATGGGAAATATCGTCTCAATTTGTCTGACGCCGTATTGATGATCGACTTTCTATTTTGATTTGCCCACTGCCTTGGGCGTTGCTGGTTGATAAATTTCACAAATACTTCTTTGGAAGGGGTATGATAAAGAGGCAAGATGATATTAGAACTTGATACGAATCCCTCTCGTGTTCTATCGCATTCGGTTAACTTCCGTTAAAACCGAGTATAACCGTGAATTATTGCCTCTACTTAAAAGCAGTTCGAGTAAATGCGCAATAACGGGTTGGTTTGGGCTGTTCAAAGATATAGCCATGTTTTGTCTTAACTTGACGGAAAAAAATAATTCCCGGAGGCTGTGCGGTGCAACCAGCAAAATTTAGCCAATTTAACCAATGAGACTTACTAGTTGCTCTAAATCATTTCAACATTTATCTCCTGCCCCAAAATTTAATACACTCTGAGAGGCAAACGAAGTGTTTTTTTTAAATTAAATACGTGCAATCGTTACAATTTTTTGTGTTTACTGGATATATTTAAAGAAAAATATAAAATAGTTAAATAAAAAATTAAACAGAGTAAAATAATTTTCCCAAAAATGTTACTAAGCAAACAATGAAAAAATATTGAATACAGTGCTGAGTATTTCTTTTTTGACACTTTGGTCAGGACAGAATATAGTTTTATTGGTGCGCGATGAACCTAATAGATTTGTCATAGAGGACTATTTCTGAAAACGAACGCTGTCCGTTTTTCCTCGTTAGTTTAATATTACTGTTATTAATCATTTGATCATTTATGTTAATTAATGTAATTAGTCATTTCATGCTTCTGACGCGATTCATAGTAATAAATTCACAAATTCATCGCGATTGAAATCATTAATCAAAATTAATTTTGCTGAGTTTAAATTTTATAGAGCTTAAACTATAAACAAAACCGGTTTAATTTTCTTTTAGATAAATTCAAAGTTGGTTAGCGCAAGCTGAATTAGACTGTTTTTAAAGTGTTTTTGTCCATATTTTATAGTACTAAGTTTAGAAAACTTAAAATTGATTAAATAGTTATTCAGATATCGTGAGATGCGGTCGGGTGTGATGTAGGTTTCAGAAAAACATTTTCTTTATCGTGCCAACGTTTTGATCTTTTATTGAGCCCTGAAGATGATCTCAATAAAAGATCGAAACGTTGGCACGACAAAGAAAATGTTTTTCTGAAACCTACATCACACCCGACCGCATCTCACGATATCTGAATAACTATCGATTAACGGCCACTAATCTCTACACATTGATTAAATACTGGATCATTTTAACAGGCAAATGTATAAAATGTGTGTCTTTCATTATTTGCATAAATTTGTTTTTCAACAATCCTCCACACAACAAATTAATGTATACATTATTGTCAAATATCCCATTAGTTATTCTATCATTCTTGTTTTTGTTTTCACGTATAGTTATTACAAAATAGTTTTTTTTTTTCAAATCTTGGTAATTACAAACATATTTATAATAGGTATGTGAAAGCCCATGAAAATATATTCATTATTTTTTAAGTAACCATTGTTGCAAAGAATCTTGTGCACAATTTTTGTCTGCATTTTTAACTCTTTTGACTTAAACTTAAACTTTTGAATTAAAATGAAACAGTACTCGAATCAATCCAGCTGTCCCATTGATTTTTTTGTGGCCAAGAATGGCCCAAAAAGTGTGGCCTAAACCTACTTGAGGAAAAGAATTACATGTTTTTTCACTCTGGTGTCAAGCATATTTTCATCTCAAGGTAAATTTGAACTTTCATTTTATGAACTAAGGAAAAAATAAATTCACTTTTTTATCATACCTTCTTTGAATGATTAATTGCTCAAACGAATTAACACTGTTCTTTTTAAATCCATTAGATTTCGTAGTCCGATTGACCAAATAACTTCTCTCCATTAATTAATCTTTAGGTAAGGTATTGGTAGAGATAAAAAAGTCAGTGTCACGAGCGGGATTGGAACCCACGACCTTCGGCTAAATACGCCGTTACTCTACCACTTGGACTATCGTGACTTCGATCCACTCCGACACCAACTTCCCACCTCAACCTACAACCTTTCGAATTTTCCTCCTTTTTGCCATTTTTCATCTCAACCAATACCTTACATAAAGAGTAATTGTTCTTTTTATTATCATACATTATTTCGTTAGAGGGTTGTCTTGCTTATTGTTAATATACCTCCATTTATATGTAAAATTTTAAGAAGTGTGTGGTGATTAGTGACCGTTAATCGATAATTATTCAGAAACCTACATCACACCAGACCGCATCTCACGATTTCTGAATAATTAATTTTAAGAAGGTTTTTCACGACTAATTTTTGAATTTATTTCGGCCATCGGCCAAATGCTTTGTTTCTTTCGGCCATGAACGAAAAGGCGTGGCAGGTGGGCAAAACGACAGCCGTTTTTTCTAAAAATTTCCTACGATATTTAAAATTAATCTTAGGCGTAATTTGAAAATAATTTTCTAAATTAATAACTCCGTCTAAGTTTATTTCTATTAACGAATCACACTATTTTTCAAAATAAATAACCGAAATGCTTATGTATGTAACACACGTATTTATTCTCTCTGTTTCATGAAACGGCTTCGACAGTGCATGGCGGAGTGTTTAGCAAAGAAAATAGGAGTGGTAAGTCAAGGGATGGGTGCTTATGTAATGCATAGCAATACATATAATGTTAAAAAATTGGCATATTTGAAGGTTTCAGAAGATGAGTCTTACGACGTGAACAAAGCGAAAGAGCTCATGGTGGGTAAACTGGAGGAAGAATGGCAAAAAGAACTTTTAAATAAAGCGTTCGATGCATGCGGAGATATGAAAGTGGGTAAGTCGATAATGCCTTGGCCCGTCGGGACGTTTTTGTTTCACCCCGTTTTCTCCTTCCTATTTATGAATTCATGTATGCTCCGCAGACGTGTCGTGGAAAGATGACCCCGAACCCTACAAATGCAATCCGCAGGCATTGCAGATGAAACACTGCATATGGAGGCAGCTTGAGCTGGTAAGTGGATCGACTAGTTTTCCTTATATCCTTGATTACATTTTGTTTTATCGTACGATCATTTTTCACGTTGCTTTTTACAGAATTGTCCAGAAGAACGCAGAAGTCATGGTATTGCAAACCTTTCAGTATGATTAACCCTTTTTTCTCACTATTATCTATTGTTCTTTCTTTTAGATAAACGTTGCGAGATTATGAGGGAGAACCTTGCAAAAAGTCAAGAGCAGCAGAAATAATAAAATTTTAACAATTTAAAGGTTTACCTCAAATCTATGTACTAGATAAAGAAACATAATTATTAGATACATTAAATAATTAAATAAAAAATAAATTTTCATTTACTCCTATAGCAAATTTTTTTTTAATTCTTGGCTAATCATTTGTATGTTTAAAGGCTTTTCTGCCAGGAGCATCAAAAAAATGCCATATGCAAGGCTAAAATGTAACCCTCAATTATTCACACATATGTGTATCTTTATCGTTACGTTAATTTCTTAATGTTAGGGTCGTAACATTTATTAATGGTACTGTAGAAAATTACATTTCACCACGCATCCACATCCAGTCTTGTAAGCGAGATTTATATGGAAAATTAAGCAACGCTAACGGCGACCTTTATTGTTATTGTTTACAGGTTCACAGTGTTCTACCGTTGTTCTGTGTTTATAACACAGTTAAATTATTTAATAACGAATTAAAAAGTATGTTTATGTTTTACGATATCGACCTTGGCGCATAAAATTAAGAGCCGGTAGCATATGATGCACCAACTCAAAAGGCCAGCATCAATTCATAATGACTTTGGACATAGCTTTCAGAAACTTGTGAAAATAATAATAAAAGCTGTAAAAAGAAACACAACAATGGAGGGAAATTTATTTTATTTAAACAATGTATTTTTATTTTCTGAATAAGTAAGAATATTTTAACAGTATATCAAGATTTCTTATTAGAACCTAGACAATTAGGTTATCTGAACTGCTATAATTTTTCACGACTCACTTAAAAAAGCAGTTAGTTAGTTTTTTTAAGTTTCGGTCGGTTTTTGAAAAAGACTACGGTATTCACTTCGGTTGCTTTGGAGGGGTGCAAACCAATCTGCATGCAAATCTGAAAGTGAAGGTAATTCTACCCCTTCCAAACAGACTGGAGAGAAATGAGATAATCAAACGTTTACTACAATTCCGAAAATGACTTCATTCCCTATGGCCTGCCGATGTTATCGCAAGTATAATTTTTATTGCCAATATCCCCGTTCAAATATTTTCGGATTCGGTGAGCATGTTAATTCAAAAGGAATGCGGTGATTTTTTTTTCAATAGTTTTTAAGGTTTAATGATAAAAATCCTTATAATATTTATACACACTGTTATTTGTTTTAAAATCTAAATATATTCCATCCATAATTTTGCACTCCGACTAAAGCAAATGTGCAAGGCACACAGGGACTAGGTGTGCTGCCTGGTGGACCAACCCTGTCAGGGACACCTAATGTTCAACCACCCCTTCTACAAAATACATCACTCTTTTTTAGTGCTGCAGCAATTACTTCAACTTAAAGTCATACGAGTACTAGTGGTTCAAAAACGACTGCAACGATTGGCCCTGAAATGCCATAGATCAAATCCATCCATCAGAGTAGGACCAACTAAAAAACTGCTCTTGTAAGAATGTTAGAAGTTCAATTAAGATCATATATTCCCATAAAAACTATTCTTTATATAGAGCCAACGGATGACTTCTTTCATTGCGAAGAACCCTCTCAGAATCTCAGAACATTCACACCAATAAATACTTCCTATAACGAAAAACATTTGTTATCTTAAACATGTTAGATCATTTACTAAGTTCCAGTTTATCATAATAGAAAATATATTTTTTGATGTGCTCAAAAACAATTATCATGCGCATGTTTACTCCCTATTTGTATAGAATCAAAGCATGACACATTTCTTTGTGTGAGACCCTCTCAGAACATTCACGCCAATAAATACGCACATAAACGTACTTGACTATCTAAAGCAACTATATGTGCATATAACGGAAGGGTCCTATTTCATCTAAAAACTTAAATATAAAAAACTCGCTTCTAAAAAAATTGTCAAATTCCTATATTATACAATATTATAATATTAATAATCAGACCTGCTCGTAGATAATAGCAGATTCTATGAGTCTACAAATGTAGTTAACAAAACAATTACAATTTATTAAGGTTTTTAGTTGAGATAAAAAATTCAACGGCACGAGCGGGATTCGAACCAACGATCTTCGGCTAGATACGCCGCTGCCCTCCCACTTGAATTTTCCCTCCTTTTTACCATTTTCAAAAGGTGGGGTTGAGATGGGAAGTTAGTGTCCGAGTGGATCGAGGTCACGATAGCTCAAGTGGCAGAGCAGCGGCGTATCTAGCCGAAGATTGTGGGTTCGAATCCCGCTCGTGCCATTGAATTTTTTATCTCAACTAAAAACCTTAATTAATTGTAATATATTAATTGGTCAAGCGGACCACGAAATTAGTGAATTTAACAAAATAATAACAATTTTTTCTGATAATATAAATTTTTTCATTTATTTTTCCCCCAAATGGGGGCTCAATAGCTATCTCAGAAGTTTGTGTCAGGTCTTTCAAACAAGTGTACAATTCGATATTAGCAAAAAAAGGCAGAAAACATTTTTTTAGTAATATCTATCAAAAAAGAGTGATTTCCATTCAATTATAGATATTTTTTTATGTGCTCAAGAACAATTGCCATGGGCATGTTTACTCGCTCTTTACATAGAACCAAAGCATGAAATATTTTCTTTGTGTGAGACCCTCTCAGAACATTCACGCCAATAAATACGCACACAAACGTAATTTACTACTAAATCAACTATATGTACATATAACAGAAGTGTCCTATTTCATCAAAAACTTAATATATAAAAAACTCGCTTTAAAAAAATTGTCAAATGCCTATTTTTATACAATATTATAATATTAATAATTATACCTGCTCGTACATAATACCCGACTCCATAAGTCTAATTAACAAAATAATAACATTTTTTTCTGAAAATATAAATTTTTCTATTTATTTTTTCTCCAATTGGGGGCTCAATAACTATCTCAGAGGTTTGTGTTGTTTTTCAAACAAAAGTGTACAATTCGATATTAGCAAAAAAGCCACAACATTTTTTTTAGTAATATCTATCAAAAAAGGTTGATTTCTATTCAATTATGTATGTAATTTCATACGAAGCGATATGCTAACTCCAATGACCGAATGAACGTGCTAAAAAATTCTTGGTTTAATTATGCAGCATGCAAATCGACTTTAAAAAAAATAGCACCAAATGTAATTAAACAAGACGTACATAGTTTAATTTTTTTACACGATACTGTATTCTCTTAGAGAAATTGAGAAAACCCTTAAAAAACTCAAATATAAATTTATTCTAATTGCTTTTGTGCCGTTCTATGACCGGCTCAGGTAGCATTTGTAAGCCGGGAATGTATTACGCTTTACTGTTTGGGCTTACAATCTTTATTACTCTTGGCTTCCCCTTAATCCAGATGTTCGATGTCGGCTAAGTCTTATCTCCTTGATAGGCTATAATCTGTAATTCCCTTATATCTTCTCCCCAAGCATTAGAAAAGCCCCGGCTCTCGACGAATCCTGTAATCTGCTACTCTGCCACTATTAAACACTAGCCCCTTTTAGACGAACTATCTCAGTCAGGATTTATTACAATAGAGTTATTATTCAATTCCTCTTATTAAAAGCTACAGAATTAGTAAAATAAATAAACTAAGACAGTTAAACGATTAAACATGAAACGCCTTAAACAGAAAAATAAACTTACGTTGATAAATGAATAAGTTTTGTATAAAAACCGCATTCATAAACTTATGTACAGAAATTACTAATTGAGTAATCAGTTACCATTATTAGTTTAATAGATTGTCATTTCTCTTGTTGTTATTGTTGAATCAGTACGTATGGTAAAGGTTAGATTATATAGGAGCCGGCCTCTTTACGACCTGTGCACCGCGATCAGTATTGGACTATTGTGCATAAAGGTAGGAGGAGTAACAGGGGTTTTTAGTTTTAGTAATTGTTAGTTTTAGTACTGAAATTACTACGGATAGTATTGGTAAGTAATAAGGTAAATGGTCCCACCCTCCGGATCGGACCATCGCGATCAGACCCTCTGACGCTAAGCAAGCGGTGAAAAACATGATAAAAGAAAGATGGCAGCATCAGTGGGCGAGGTCGTCGGAGAGGCTATTGCGAGTCAAGAGCACGACCGGTTGATGGCCTTCAGAGAACCTGAGCAGGACACGAGGGATCGTCCTCAACCGACTGAGGATTGGCCATACTCAGTTGACACACGGGCACCTGCTCTTGGGCCAAAGCCCGCTCACGTGCCCCTTAAGTAGAGAAAGGTTGCTCGTTGTCCCACATAATAGAGGCGTGTCATGCCTTGGCGCCAAACAGAGAGCTTGTAGGCATGCGGCCGGATTTAAGAATGGTTCTCGGACAATGTAGCGAGTTTCAGGCTCCCTTATTCCGCCTTTTGGGTGGATTGGGAATTCTTTATTGTATATAGAAGTTAAGTTATGTGTCTTGTGTTTCTGTGACTTGTATGAGTGAATGTATTTATCGGTGTGAATGGGGAGGGGCTGATGGCGAATTAGCTTCTCCATCGCTTCTCAGGTAGTGTGTATGACTTGGGCTGATGGCGGAAATTTTATAAAAATACTCCATCGACCCCAATTTAGATTAGTTTATTATAGGGAACAGGTAGATGGAGGGATATCAAGTACTAAATGAGTGCTGTGAATGTATTTATTTGTGTGAATTGGGAGGGTCAGATGGTGAAGTAGCATCTCCATAACCCCTCATGTTGCGTGCGTGACTTGCGTTTACCGCGGAAAACTTTTGAAGTACCCCATCGACCCCAAATTAGATTAGTCTATTGTAGAGAACAGGTAGATGGAGGAATATAGATTACTCCATCTACCAAACAGTATGAGTGCGAACAATGTATATATGCATGAATGTATTTATTGGTGTGATTGTGTATAAAGTATGTAGCGGTATTTTGTTAGTGCTCCGGGTCTGAAATGACCAAGCTGTCGAATGCCCCTGTCAAAAAAGAAAATAATAATAAGGTAATGTTATGTAATTATGTAGTAGTAGTACTGGTAATGGTAATAGAAGTAGGTAAAAACAAATGGCGGTACAAATAGGTAGAAAATAATCAATGGATATCAAGAATAAGAATATGCTGTCATATATATCATATTATCGTTCTGTAAATGTTGAGAATATTTCTAGTTTATCTAGAATACGAAGAATGTTGTAACAGGTTAAATTATAATTGAAAAATGTACGAATCAAGAATGTGGTCTATTTACAATTAATTTCCGTTGCACCAAAGTTCACCGAACTTTAGTTCGAAATAATTTTAACTAATATTTTCTCTAGTCTTTTTAAAAGCAAAATACTAAGCGGTGATAAATCGAACCTATTAGACGAGAGGCCTTTTTGGATTATCTCGTTCGTTACGCCTGTTTCACAAAACTACGGACAATGGAAAAAAGGCTGATCGCGTCCGCACCCGTGAAATTGGATGCAAACAAGGACCCGCGACCGACAGCGACCACTTTGCCCCCAAATTATCAAGCAGTGTGATTCTCCCTTCAAATTTAAGGGCTTTATGTCCTGCCCCCCTTTTTCATATGATTGCCAACGCACTGACATCAACTCCAGCCCGTTTTTTTTTTTTTTTTTGTACTCGTTCTGGGTTCATTTTACTGCTTTCTGTAGTCCTTGGGACAAGGTTCAACTTGCAAAGACAACTTCAATACTTTGAACAAATTTTAATGTTTACTATCGGCTACATAAGGATAAGTACGAACGTAATATGATTATAAAACCAAAAATAGTGTTTTATAATGGTTCAATACCTTAATTCATCAATCTTTCCCAAGCTAATGAATTTTTAAAACTGCATTGTGCAAAATGGCTGTAGAAGTCAGTAAAAAGAGGTGTTGACCAAGGATCACTCAGCAGCATTATTTTCTGCATCAAGTATGTCTTGGACTACACATGTTGACCAATACAGATCGGACCGTTTACAATCTTAATACGATGTATATAAAACTTAAATCGTCATGCTAACTTAAACATTAAATACGTTTATAAGAGAGTTATTGGCAGAGTTCAGATTTTTTTTTTAATTTCTTGGTTTCAGTTCCTTTATTGGTTAAGGATGGTCATGCCTTGGCTCCATACAGAGAGCGTGTAGGCATGCCGGCGGATTTAAGAATGGTTCTTGAACACGTTAGCGACTTTCAGGGTCCCCGTTCCGATTTTTGGGGGAGTTGGGAATTTTTTATTGTATATAGTCATCAAAATATGTGTTTTGTGTTTCTGTGTTATTTAAGAATGAGTGTATTTATTAGAGTGAATGGGGGATGATGAAATAGCATCCCCATCGCCCCTCGAGTTGTGTAAGTGACTTGGGTCGACGGCGGAATATTTAATATATATAGGTGTGAATGTATTTAATTGTGTGAATGCATATTGAATGTTGTGTGTTGTTATATTTCGCATGTTTTCAGGGCTGAAATGACCAAGTTGTCGAATGCCCTGAAAAAAATTTAATTAATTAACTTAAATATTTATATTATATTTATAAACAAAATACGAAATTGTTCTACTGTACATTGTCCATGATTAATGCATATTTATAATTAATTTATTTATGTAGGCAACCTATTGTGTGTGTGGTTTTGGTTTGAAGTTTTTTTCATTTGATTATGATGTACAGAACAGTGTATTATTTAATTATATATAGAAATTTACTATTTAAACAGGTTTTTCAAGCTTTCCGAACCAGAACAATTAACATTTGTGATGAGCTCACTAACTTTATTTATATTGCATAAATTATGTAAATCAAAAACGTGTTGATTTAATCTGAACAGGAATGCTCCATAAAACCCATGGTTCATAAATGATCTTTATTATGATACAATAGCTTTTTGTTGAGTCAATTTTATCGAACCAAGATTTCTCTTTAGCAAAACGGTCGATTGAGCTGATGGCATGGAACAAGTGTTCTTACCACTGTGACTTTCATTTTTCTATGAGAATTGTTTCAGTTGGGTTAACTTTTGAGTGTGATTTTCACCCGATCCAATTAGAGGCTTGCTGACTTCATTAAGCTCCAACGAAAAAGTGGACTTCTCTCGCTTTTTCACCGAACTTTCCGACTCGTAGGAAATAAAAATCCCGCACGTAACAAGATAAGGCCGTCGGGCGCTCTGGGAAGGGAGCCGGTAAAAATTTTGGCACCGGCCGGATCCGGGGATTAGGCGGATAAATGTTGCGGGAAAAGGGCGGCCCTTTTCTTTTTTCCCTTGATCAGGAAGCAGGCGGCCGGAAGCGGAGCGACAGGAAGTGCGATCTAGCAGTAGGTCGGATCGTCCTTTTTCTCCTTCCGGCTTAGTTTTCCTCACAACTGGGTCTTTTTCAAAAAAAATGTGACTCACAAACCCTTGGAGCAATTAGCTATTTAGCCAGTTTATAGTCAGTCATAAATCTAATCAAACAGAAACAAATTAATCCTAGAGAACTAATGTCAAAATTGTAAATAAAAAAATATATTATTTAAATTGTTTCATCTTTCTTCCTTTTTTTTAGCCAAGCACACAAAAAATTGAAATTATCGAGTTCTGAAGGAAAACTTCATATTACCAGAACAAATAAAAAAATTTGAGTTTCTGGTATATTTTTTAGCATGGAAAAAACGTTCAAGATTTGTGAAAAGGGGATTACATTTGGAAAAACTAGGTAGGCTAAACGCCCCAACTTGTTAAAAACCTAATAGAACCAGCAGATTCTACGTGAAAAATTACCTTTGGAACCATGTCATAAAATAGGCATCGTAATAATAAAAGTTAAAGATATGTTAAAAACTTTACACGGTATATTATATAAATCGTATAATTTTTAAAACATGGTACAATTTATGACTAAAATATATATAATTATTCTTTAAAAATTTGTTAAACAAATTTCATCACTAATATCAACCAAAAAACAAGTGTTAAAATTATTTATAATAAAGGCTTATCTTATGAAAATGAGCCTCCGTTTTTATTGGCTTTAAGCTCAAAGAGCATAAAAGCCGAAATATTAATAAAATTAAATTAAATGCGCTTTGACGAACAACAAAAGCTTTGCTTTTGCTTCGAGATTATGAATAATTCTCAAGATGAGCCGTTTCACATTGATGACGAATCGTGATTCTTTTTGATGTGAACTTATCAAAACGGGCAAAACGAACTTCATTCCTCTGTCGCCGATTTTACTTTCTGAACTTTACTTTAAGAAGACAATTTTTTATATAGATTGAAAAACGTTTAATCCGTTTTTCAATTAAAAGTACGAATGGCTGAAAAACCTAACGGGTAAAACAATCTATTCTTCTTCATCTTTAAAATTATTATTGGGGCGTCGATGGCCGCAACGGTTTAGGCGATGACCGGTTCCGCTGCATTCGAACCCTACTTACTTACAAATGTTTTTTGTTGTTTTTTCAAAAACACCGGCACCCTGATGATTTGTATGACCTCTGCTGTTGCGAACCCTTGTAAAAAAAATTATTTACAGTGCTACACACAAGGTATAGTGCAAATATATATATAACAAAAATCACAAGAAACGAAATATTTTATTTCCTGTTTTCTCGAAATTTAATAAATTCATCTTATTTGAATTATTAAACACATTCATTTTAAGCTGGTCTCACACTGAAAATTGTTTAATATTGTTTGTTTGTTTTCATGTGACATTTAAACGAAATCATTTATTATTTATTAAATAATAATTTGCAAGTTGGGTGAATAAGGACGACGAAAATCTTACCTAGTCGGTTCCAGTGTGAGACCAGCCTTAAGTCTGTAATACAAACATGTTTTGGTAGAATGAAAACTTAATTTTAAAAACTTGAAAACAATTAAGGGGTTTGTTAGTAATATAATCAGTTGTTTAAACAAAATGAAAACTAATACGTAACAAATTTTGGAAATACGTTAAATCCATTTCAGCGTCAATCCTTAGGTGGCGTCTCGTATTGAAATAAAGCTCTGAAACTTCTTTCGTTTAAGTCAAACGGAGCGTAATTGACTAGACAAGATGGATGTTTGCCCAACCTTTTAAAAAAATCCGGTTTTCCGGATGTCTCTCAATTCGTTTGGAACACTCCCGTTTTCCCGACAAGACTTTTACAATCCAACCTGATTAGAACAGAACAAATTCTTACCAATCTCTACGATTTTTGATTCATAAAACATTCGGTTCAAAAATCAAAGAAAATATCTGATTTATAACATGGACCTAACAGATTGAGCAAACTTCCTACAAATCACGTCAGTCAAGAACATACATGTTTACAATATATGTGAAAGCATATATTTGACGTTAGATAGTGAAGACCCAATAGATACGTGAGCAGTATTTCTCTCATCTGGTATTATCGTGGAAATCAATTACCCTTGATCAAACCGACGAGCAGACGTGATAAACTAGATCAGGGTTCAATCAATTTAATTGAATTTTGATAAATGACTTGAACTTGTATTCGTGGTTGCGGGCTAGTTTATTCCACTGTCGAATAAACCGATTTAAAAATAAAATATAAAGTAGGTTGAAAATAAAAACGAATTTTTAAAAATATTTCTTTGCTCAGTCATTGTGGTGAAAAAATTATACATACATATTTGATAGTAAATGTAAATGTTTTATAAATAATGTATTTACATATCAAATTAATTTATTTCTAGCAATTTACTTTAGTAAAAATTTAATTTTAATCGTACTGCAAGTTTGATTACGACAACAGAAAAACATTGAAAACCCAGTAAGATTTTTTTAATTGTAACCTTAAGCAAACAAAACCCAAAATCAATTGGAAGCACTTTTACGAGTCTCCATTCATCTTATATAAAGTTTAAGTAAGAATTTTCATTACATTTTAAACACGGGTAGATATGGTGCTTACAGAAAACTTGTTTTTTATATTGAGCTGTAAATGCGCTTTACTTACTTTCTCAAAGGACAGTTATTACCAACGTGAAATAAACTGCATAAATTGCTAAAAATTACATTTTTCTGGTACATTCGGTTCAAAAAAAAATCGGCCATAAGGGATTGGAAACTTCTATTGGAATGTGATAACAGTCTAAGTAAAGAACTGACTATATGGTATAAAATTGAACCCAAGAAAAAAAAAGTTCAATATGCCCATACTCTCTGAGAGTGCAGGCCAAAGAAGCTGAACACTTTTGGACATTTAATTTAAATTTTAAGCTTTTTTAGTAATGTTCAAAATCTTTACCAGTCTTTTTTATTGTTAATTGCATTTGTCTAAATGGAAGTTTCAATACCTTTATGAATATTTATTTTTTTTAATCCGTTTTTTGAAATGCAAACCAAAGAAGGTGAATACGTTGAACATTTCATTTAATTCAATTAACTAACATTTTTATATAAGGTTTTGGGTGAAATGAAAAAGTAGTAGGTTCGAATCCCGCTCGTGACGCTAACTTTTTCATTTTACCCTAAACCTTACATAAAAATGTTAAATAACTGAAAGAAGTGATTTGGTCAATCAGACCACTAAATATAATAGATTTAATTTAATTATTTGAAGCCTTTATTGTAATGCTCAACATTTTTTTACCGAAGAGTCTTTTTGTCTACTTTTTAATAATTCATTATATTTCTATTAATGGAAGTTTCACACCGTTATAACTAATTTTGTAAAATAATTTTATATATTGCAAGCCAATGAAGGACACTTCTAATATTTAATTTCATTTTTTTAAAGCTTTTTGTTTTTTCTTACACTCATAATTTTTATCTTTTATTAATTTGTATTTTTTTCGTGGGGAGGGGGTTGATGGAAGGTTCAAAACCTAAAACTTAATTTTTTTGTTTAGGTTCCCTGTGTTCAATATTTCATAGCAAGTTATTTGTTGTAATTTTGTAATAATTCCATTATTTTTAAATGTAAGTTTTAAAGCTTTATGAACAATTTTTTTAAGTTTGTAACAAAAAGCTCAAATTGTTAGCAACAATCGTTAATTTTCCATCGTAATAACTGGCCTTTGAAACTTTAAATAAATACAATAAATATGTTTCCAGAAGTAGGGACAATTTTTCTGTGAGTCTCATATCTCTCAGTATTTACAGAACCATGAAAATCGTTTGTAAATTTTACATAAATTACATGACAATTAATTAAGGTTTTTAGTTGAGACGAAAAAAAGCTAATGGCACGAGATGGATTCGAACCCACGACCTTCGGCTAGATAGGCCGCTGCTCTACCACCTGAGCTATCGTGACCTCGATCCACTCGGACATCAACTCCCCATCTCAACCCCACCTTATGAGTTTTCCCTCCTTTTGCCATTTTTCAAATGTCATGTAATCGGTTTGGATTCTCGACGACAATTGCAATGGCGACGGAGAGCTTTAGTGAAGTGTACTTCATTTTTAAATCATTAATTCACTACTTTCGTGGTCCGCTTGTCTAATTAATACATGACAATTAATTAAGGTTTTTAGTTGAGATGAAAAAAAGCTAATGGCACGAGAGGGATTCGAACCATTTTTCAATCCAAACCGATTACACGACATTTGAAAAATGGCAAAAGGAGGGAAAACTCATAAGGTGGGGTTGAGATGGGGAGTTGATGTCCGAGTAGATCGAGGTCACGATAGCTCAGGTGGTAGAGCAGCGGCGTATCTAGCCGAAGGTCGTGGGTTCGAATCCCTCTCGTGCCATTAGCTTTTTTTTCTTCTCAACTAAAAACCTTAATTAATTGTCATATATACAGATCATTGAGCACTTTTCTGTTAGCACCAAAACCAAGAAAATCTTTCATCGTTCATTTTCTATGCCATTTTGTGTTTTATGTTCTTAAGGTAACAATAAATATTGAAAACAAAAACAAATCATCCTCATAGGATTGTCAATGTTCTTTCTATTGGTGTAATCAAAATTGCAGTAGGATTAATAATTTCATGAGATATTGAGAACTTTACGGAATAAAATTGTGAAAGATTGAAATAACATGAACAGTGAAATATCTCCAATACAATTGAGAATCAGTCTTTGAACGGAAGGGACTTTTTAATCCAAGTTGACATGTAAGACAATCTAAAGGATTGACGGTTGGTATATTACTTTAAGCTATGCTGTTCCAATATTCTCTAAGAAATAATAACATTTAAACACTAACTGAAAGTTTCTAATAAGAGTTTAACGGAGCTTCGATTTTCGGTGACCACACTTCGTTAAAATTTCAGCTTCAATACTTTAAACAAACTTTTCTCTCAAAAAATAGACTCGTATCGCCTGTCCACATCGGAAATATTAGCGTATAGAGTTGTTCGGCTGTTGGTATTAAGCGGGCCAAGTGGGACTGTTACCTTATGAAGTTTGTGTCATTCTGTCAAGTGGAAAGAAGAAAAGAAAAATTAATCAAGTGACTTCATATTGGGAGGCTCCATGTCTCCCTCAGATATTCATATCTACCCGTTCCTATTTTTCCTCCGCGGCCCGAATCCGGGGAGGGGTTTTTTCATTTCCGTTGAAGGCGACATCCCCTGGCTCGAGGAAATCGCTTTCCCGATATCAAGCCGAGCCGTCCGACGACACCAGATTACCCGCTAACTTACCTTTCCATTACTCATACTTGCTCATATTTTGCTAACTTCCTTTATTTTACTATCAGATCACAATGTTTTAAAGAAGCAAAAAAATAAACGTTTAAACTGTACAAAAAAGTTTTTTAAAAACTTAAAAACCAGAAATTTTTTGTAGAAAAAATAAACGAAACAACTGTAAACAATACATTTGACATACATAATAATACTTTTGTTAAAATTCAATTTACAAGATGGAAAATACTTACGAACAAGGAGAATGTCTGTGGTATGATTTCAATAGTTAGGTGGTAATTTTGTAAAAACCTTTTGTGATTTTGTTGTGTTTTTGCTGTTTTTCGTTGTAAACCTCTTACAGCGTTAGCTTTTATTTTATTTTTTATTTATCACATTATTTGTTTTAATAAATTTCTAAATTAATAATTTTTTTTCAATCACAACAGGTCCCCTTACATAGATCTTTAGCCGTTATAATTATATTATAACGTTTCCGGGATTCCGCTGGGCGGCGATCTGGTTTTACATGGATTTTTTTCCCTGAGAGGTTTTATATTGTAACAATTTTTAAAGAGAAATTTTTTTTTGGCGGTTAGAACATTTTTAAACAATATAAATAGACTATTTTGACTAGTAATAAAAACATGAGCACAATGAAACAATTGTGCTGCAATTATGTAAAAAGATTGTTAAATAGATCTTACTAGCTTAAATAAACCCGTTAGACTATATACCTTTATAAATCTAAACAAACATTTCATATAAACTATTTAAATATATATATTATAACTTAGACTAGACATTTCATATAAGTAATTCAATTTTGTACTCATATAAACATGAGAATAATGAAAACAAAATAAATAACTTAATTTACTAAAACATGCTAGCTTAAATAACCTTAACGGACACATTTATAACTTTAAATATAACTTCTCAAATATGCAAGTTAACTATGTACATATATAACATAAAAACAAGACATTTCATTTAAATAATTCGATTATATACACGTACAGTTATTAATAAAATGACTATATTGACTAGGGAATTAACGTAGTGATCATAAAAACATGAATACCAAACGTAACTACTTAATAGTACCAGTTTAAATACTTGATTAAACCATATACATTTATTTTAAACTACCATTTTAAATAAATAATTTAACTATATACAATCATAATTTACACAATCAGTTCAAATAAATAGTTCACTAAGAGTAATTAAATTTGTACATTGAAGTTGTTTATTTACATACATAAAATTAAAAGCCCTTGTGGGAATTTTTTATTATCGATGATTTTCATTTTGATTTTGTGAACTGTGTTTAGTTTTTTTTTTTTCATAGACATACTTTATAAACTTTATAAACTCTTTATAATTGTGTTTGTTCTTTGTCAGATTTACTTTCATCATCTATTTTTGTTTTTATTTCCATTTCTAGTATTCTTCTTTTATGGTTATAGATTTCGCATTTCGTCACAATATGTTCAGCACTTTCTATTTCCCCACATTAGCATAAATTCGTGTTTTGTAACTTGTAATTATATAAATATTTATTAAATTCTCCATGCCCTGTTAAAAACTGGGTAGTAATATAATTTGGTTGAATAAAATTCCCGGTTTTGATTCTTGATTTAATGCATGGCAAGAATTTATAAGTAGTTCGCCCTTTTATGCTTGCACTCCATCTTGTTCGCCATTTTGTTATCAATTCGTTTTCTAATTCTTTAATTTTTTCACTATAATCATTGCATGTTGTTTTCCTTAATTTGTGAATATCTATTCTTTTTAGGAGTACTAAGTCAATTGGTATCTGCCCTGTTATAACTTGAAATGCGTCTGTTGAAGTAGTTCGATACCCTTTACATAGCCATTTTAGTGCACCTCTTTGTATGGTTAATAATTTATTGACTTGGGTTTTATTTAATTTTGTAGCCCAAGCTGGTGCTGCATAACACAGTATTGAAAGGTTTACAACTTTATATAATATTTTTGTGCTTTCAAATTTTAGCCCCCAAGTAGCTTTTGCTAAGTTAGCCAGGTAATTTTGTTTTCTTTCTATTTTTTCCGGATGTTCTCAATATGGCTGCTAGGGTTGAAACTGTTACTGATCACTACTCCTAAGTACGTTACGTTTTTTCCACTTTTATTGTCTTCCCGTTGAGTCTAATTTTTTGGTTATTTGGTTGAGGGTGCTACTTTTCCTTTTAAGAATTGAACTTTGGTTTTTTCCTCTGATACTTGAAGCTTTTGTTGTTGGCACCAATCTTTACAGCTTCTTCGCATCTTTCCTTTATTTCCCTTACGCTGTTCCCATCAACAACTAGGGCCAAGTCATCCATGAATGCAGTTGCACTTATTTGGTAGGTTTGCATTTCCTCCAATATTCCATCAAAGGCTATTATCCATACAAGTGGTCCTAGGATAGAGCCCTGGGGGCATCCTAGCTTCACTAATTTGAACAATTCTTCGTTATTAATTTCTGTTGTTGCATATCTTTCGTGGAAGTAATTTTTGATAACTTTGAGTAGTTGATCATTGATTCCTTTGTTAAAGAGGTCAACCCCTACTTTTGGCCACCATAAGCTATCAAATGCTGCTCTAATATCAATGTATATTGCAGCTACATATTTTCCTCTTTTGTCTTTAACGTCTTTTTGGAGGTTTAGTATTGCATCTGTGGTTGAACTAGATTTCGTACTTCCAAATTGTCTTGGTATGAATGATATCTTTTTTTTAATTCTTTCCGCAATCAGATGTTCCAACATTTTGCCGAAAACGGGTTATCAAACTAATTCCTCTGTAAGATTCTTTTTTGGTTCTTTCTTTACCCGGTAATTTTGTAAAAACAAGAGTGAGGAGATAGAGGAGGAAAACAGAATGTATAGGTTTAGGTTACTAGTAGTCGTGCCTCTTAACGACTCTGCGTCCCGCGACTGAAGTCGGGAACACACTTACCTGATTCAACGCTATGCGACGCTACCCGATTCTACTCGATGCAAATACATAGTCCAATTTACCATAAGATTGTATTACCCTCGTGCACATCTGCCCGATTCCTTGTCAACGCTACCCTACTCTACACTCTGCAATCCTCACTGTCCAGATTTTCGTCGGGTCGTATCGAGTACAGTCGAAGACAAAAGATCCAGACACTCATATTGAAACTACTAAATTATATTAAGTCAAAAATACTTTGCTAAAAACCCATATAACTAATTTAAATCTATATAATCAACCAATATAATCCCCCCAAACACTTGTACAATAGTTTTTGATATTAATCGTTTCTTTCGAATATGTTTTATTAATCGTTCACAGAAAGACAGAAAGAAAGAATGATAGAAAATGAAAAAGAGAAAGACAGAGTACAGGAGGGCAATAAATCGTGAGAGGTAAAAACAAAAATATAGATACATAGAAAGAAAGGAAGAGAAAGATAAACCGGAGTGCAATTGAAGAAAGACAATGTAAGAAATGGTGAGATATACAACCAGAAAGAGAGGGATAAAGGCAGAGAGAAAAATGCATGCCTTTTAAAGCAAAAACGTGAAAGCAAATGGAGGTGAAGAAAAAAAGAGGCGGTAAAATAATAATGAAATGAAAGATAATAGTGTTTCAGCGTAATAATATAAATGGAAAAAAGTGATGAGTTGTGTGTTTGAGTTTGAGTGAAGGAAATAGAACGTGACCCTAAATAATTTGGTTGCGAGTGGAAGACATAAGAAAAGTTACCCAGAGGAATTAGTTTCGTTTAAATTTAATTGGTACAGTTAAACAGTACGTTACTTTTGTATATAATTTAAAAACGGATCAAGTCTGGCACTCGAGTGTGCTTTGAAAACTTAAGAACATCCTCCCTCAAAGGTGCTATCGCATATTGTAATCTTATCTGATGAACCGAGTTTGCAGTCTAAGTTAGGGAACTGAATAGTAAATTTAATGATTAAGTATACTTCACTAATGATCATTTCATTTGTCGTCAAGAATCCAATCCGATTGCACGACATTTGAAAAATGGCAAAAAGGAGGGAATTTCAAAAGGTGAGGTTGAGATGGGAAGTTAGTGTCCGAGTGGGTCAAGGTCACGATAGCTCAAGTGGTAGAGCAGCGACGTATCTAGCCGAAGATCGTGGGTTCGAATCCCGCTCGTGCCATTGACTTTTTTATCTCAACTAAAAATCTTAATTAATTGTAATATATTAATTGGTCAAGCGGACCACGAAATTAGTGAATTTAGGGAACTGAGTTCTCACCTTCTATCCGTATTAAGGTGTTCCTTAGGGAAGCATATTTGGCCCATTTTTAGTTTCAATATACACTGAAGATATTACCACAAATGTTAACATTTCAACATATACATTCGCTGAAGTGATTCTTACACGTAATTCGGACCCCTCAATTAACACTCAACACTTACAATAACTCCTGAATGAATTAACAGTTTGGTTCACAAAGTGAAGAATAAAGGTAAACCTAACGAAAAGCGTACAGATAAATTTTATCTTACAATAAATACCCATCCTGCAGTGAATATAAATCGAACCCCACGGCCTACCAATCACCTTGGGCATTATCTTGGACTTTTCATTGATAAACGTCTGACTTGTAATCCCCAGACAAAATTCAATAGACAACAAACAAATCAATGTCATAAATAATTAAAAAGACTACTTGACTCATTATCAAAATTGAAAACATAATTTTAATTTAGAAGACAACGATAAGACTTCTCTGTGTACGCTTGTGAAGTGTGGGTATCAACCAAGGATTCCATTTTCTTACGTCTGCAATCAATTCAGCTTAAGACTTCTCCATCAAATTATAAATTTATGTTACAAATTACACTTTCACATCCTGTTTGTTCATAAACTCATAAAATCCCTCCATAAAAAATTCGAGATTTTTCACTTCCAAACCTACCGGAAAATCCTCCTGGAAGAATGAAGCGAAATTGGCCCTGAGATCTTCTCATTGAGTGAAGATTGAACAAGATATCAGTGGAACTTCTACAAGAGGCTCCAACGACAAATTCAGAATATATGAACAAATTACATAATACTTGTAAGTGTAAATATCAAATAAAAGTAATTTAAAAAAATATATATTTTCTTTATTCCTATAAAGCCATTTATCTTCTCTCCAAAAACCGTTTATAATTTGGGAAGTCTTTCTTTAACCATTCTAACCATTAACTTTAAAAAATACCTAGAAATCTGATTTTGAAATCTTTACCCAAATAATATAAGTAAGACGAAACTTCCAAACTCTGTACCTGATGAACTGAGAATTTCTGCCAACTGTGAAAGACATTCTCAATATAATGCGAAAGAGCGGAAGCCGCTGATTCTCCTGCTGTAAATGACGCTTCAGCCTTGACAGGTTTATTGCTTCACGGTAGCTACTCTTTTCTTGCCCTCGTCTTCACTGCAGAGCACTCGTTTTTATATTGATATGGTCTGTATTATTTTTTGTAATATATGTGACTAATATCAAATTTAGACATAACCTGTCCAAAAGTTATTAAACGTGGACTAATATAGTTTTAATTTATTATTTAATTTGGTTTATTTAATTTTGTGTCAAAGCCCGCATATGCATCCGGTACGCAGGGGAAGATTTGATTATACGATGTCACTCCTTGGCTCCATATAGAGAGCGTGTAGCGATGCGGCCTATGTAAAATCTTGGTTTTTGTTGAGTCCAGGATTTGTTTGTGGTACTTTGACGGCCGAGAGAGAGTTTGAAGAAGACAACTAAGACGGCAGGGACAATTGTATTCTGAAGAAGCTATGGAAGTTGTATTGTAATTATTATAATTATAAGATTCAGAAAGAATCTCTATGGAAGGTCGCACCGACTTCATCATGAAAGTTGCGCCGCGCATTTTTTTCAGAAGAAGTTCTCTTTAAGTCATATATTGGGTTTATATGGTTGACAATAAAAGACCACAGCTACAATTGTTTCAGACTATTTTAAACACATCTCAATTCGTTTGGAATGGCCATCATGCGGTCCCGACATACTTAATCCTATTAAAAACTTTGGGTCTACTAGTAAAATAACTATAAAAATCAAGTAGTTATGCATGAGAATTTGAAGGATTTCAAAAATTTTCTGTTCGAGGAGTGAGACAAAACCTCACAGAATCCATGCATTGTCGAATGAAAGTGGTAATCTACACAAAAGGGAGAATCGTTGCCATACTATATTTTCTTTCAAAATTGCTTTCGTCCCTATTGTTTTTCTAAATTGTGTATTTCTTCTTAATAAACAGCCAATGTACACACGGAAATTATAACAATTATAAATATCTAGTAATAAAAAACAAGGGTAGTTGTTTTGTATTCAGCAATTTTTTTCCCTCAATATGATTAAAGTCCCTACCATTTTTCTTTCATTTTTATCGTGGTTATTGTGCCGACATGCTGGATGTTCGGGGTTTTTTATGAACAAAAACAACCGGGCTCTTGCAGATTCAGACTTAATGTACGTCCGAAGCCTAACGACCCTCCTCTTCTCACAATATCTTGGGTCCAGAAATGACTGTATGTCCCAGACATTCTGAAGACGAAGCCAATAAGGCTTCGAAAATCCATTAACCGTGAATCTACAAGAGCCGGTTGTTTTCGATTATCAAAAACCCCAACATTCAGCAACCCTAGTTTATCATTGATTGGAATTAAATTCAATTATTTTTTTGATGAAGAAAACAACGATTCGAATTACTTATAAGCGTTATTGAGCCTATCGTATCTTATTTTTAATTTTCTCAAATCCACCTCACTTATTTCTTTTACGTTACACTTCCCTGGTAACCGGATCCCGTTCATTATTGTTTGACAGTTGTTCTTTACGAGAAGGAACCTTAACAAACGATTGGCTGCCAAAATAAGATTGTTCTCTGGAAAAACGTTTCGAGACAGAGGAAAAACCCAACTTTGAATATGTTAAATTGTTTCAACCCAGAACCGCCGAGCAGTGTTTGTTAACAAAATTAGGCAAACCGGTTGCCGGGAGAAGGGAATGTTCTTAACATTTATCTGGAGGATTCCAATATTTTCCTTAGCCGACTGAGGCGGAAAGTAAACGAGTTAGCATGAAGTGAAATATTTTTGGTAACACTGGGCTTTCTCCCGGTTCTCTGGGTGAAAAATGGAAAAAATGAGAACGGTGAAAATAAAGAAGCCCACTTTTCCTCGGCGTGAGCAATGCATACTAATACAAACGGTTTACTCCCGTCCACCGCCGGAACTTGTTCCCCTTATTCCATTTAGTCCGACTACATCAACTACAAGATAAACCCTCGCAGATTATAATAACTAAATAAAAAATTTGTACCTGGATTACTTACATACTGCCTGCATATTAACAGGCTTGGAATAACTATAAATCTCAGATAAAACAAAATAATAAAGCATTATTAAATCACACAAAAAGCTATCAGAAAAATAATTGATAAATAAAAAAGATAATCACTCAGTTGTCTGTCTGTCACCTTGATCAAAACATGATTCCAATCAGACTTGACAAAACTGTCATCTCCAGTAAATAATATAATTTATCAGCAAAATGAGCTATCGCCGTTTTACTCAACGCTGTTCTTAGTTTTAGTTAGCTACTACAATCAATATATTCTTAACAAGTCATAACTAAAAATTTAAGTATGAATTAATTAATTAAAAAAATCACTTTATTTCAAAATTGCCAACAGGGCTCAATACACGCTCGGCTTTTGTACACAATTTTTATATTTGAATGCCCACAAATGAGAATGCACTTACCCCCATATTAACAAGTCACCCCTCTTCTACACACCCTGCACTTATGTTACAAAACTATGTCAACAATTGAAAAATGGAGCAAACTTTGGAAAATAAAGTTTAACTCCTTAAAGCCACAACATACCCTTTACACTCGTGTGTGAGATTTGTCCTAGCTTAGACAATGAACCTGTTCCTATTCAACAAAGGTACACCCAACAAACTATTTTGGACTTACATTTGATGAAAGACTAACTTCAAATTTATATACACGATTAAAAAGCAGACACCTAACAAACCATTTAAAATGCTTTTTTACCAACTAAACCGACAATCAAAATTACCATTAAAATCAAAACATTCGACATACATATACCAATTCAAACCTAATTGGATGAACGGGTGATAAGCTTATGGATTGGCCAACTATACCAATATTTTAAAGACTGCAAAGTTTTCAATCCAAAATTTGAAGACTAATTGTTTCTGTTCATTCGTATAATAATAACACTTTCGCAGACATCTTCACAATTTTGTCTAAATTATTAATAATTAATGTGTAGTTATAACCCTTAGATTTTTATTGCATATATGTATATTTGTAATTGGGACACAGTTAAATAAATAAATAAAAAACAGATTAAAATTAAAATAAAGATTGACTTTTAGGGGCGCCACTGGACCGGCCCTGCATTCAAACCCGACTTACGTGTTTAATTAAAAAATAATAATAATAAAATACTACTACTAAAAATATAAATACTGGCGGTTTAATTATTTTCTTTGGTTACTTTTTTTTCTAAAATATCGGTACCACGTGGATATATAGCCTCTGCTAGGGGAACTCTAATTTAAAAAATAAATAAATGAAAACAGCTCAAAGGTTTTTAAGTTAGCGGACTGTTATAGGAATCTCAGTTCCTACTACAACAAAAGTTAATTATGTAGAATACGAATTTCACAAAAAATCTGGCAAAATAGTTAACACTTATATGACAATGAAAAGAGATGAGAAAACATACTAGACAATGAGTGAAGAGTTACAGAATGCACTTACAGAAATTGCTTCAATGAGAAAGTTCGGTCTTCTACCGAATGTAACAAACATTCCAAAGCTTATTAAACAAACCAGGTTTTGTTAAATTCGCCAATCTGTAGGAAGTTATTTCATAGGAAAATTCTGAAAATATCTTTACAGTATATAGATTTGTGCCAGTAAATGATGATATGAGCCTTTAAAAATCTCTATTTTAATAGAAAACGATGAAAATTTTGATTAATAATAAATCAGTCGTTTTACATTTTTAATGTAAAATTTAGGAGGTTCATCTATTTTTTTAAATTTTTTGCCTGCCTAAGTTTAGCCAATATTAGAATTTGCGTTATTCGACCGACTGTGGCAAATTTTATTGACGAAACCTCTAATGCACTTTCAATTGAAAACTTTTTATGTAACAGATTTGGCTATTATCTAGTTTTGAACAATTTCATCTTAATTCTGATTAAAAGTTTTGGGGTCAGAACTTAAATAAAAAGCAACCATAACCATTCCACTTTAAACTCTTGAACAAAATTTAAAGTTTGCTCCGATTCCTGGTAAATTAGTTTTATTTAATTACCCATTATTAACTAGCATAAAAATTAACCTGAAATTATTAAAGGAGGAAAAGTTTTTATTCATGGAAGATATCTTTTTTTTAATTTTTACCATTATGATCGTTCCTGCCTAGTAAGTCTGGCCGTGTAATAGCCAGCCAAGATTTTCCTAAAATTTAGTGTTGCTAATTTAATATCTTTTAACCCTGTCTCTAAAACCATAACTGATATACAAATAAAACTACTAAGTCCAACAGATTTTGATTCAAGAATTAGCGCAGTACAAACACTGACGAAATTAGGTGTTAAGAATGATCGAGGAAGATCCTTAGTACATCATGTTCACCGCATTGTACAACATGGTACAAATAGTACACGGGCTACTGAAAACTTAGAACATGGAATTCCACTACGGGCTTAATCATTAATTCCTTCAGTATAGGACGCACGATCTTGCTTTTGTATAAATTCTGTCTAAGAATCGAATAAAATTTTCCAATTTTAGTGATATTTATTTATTCATTAGTATTTTTATTTATTAACCAAGACTAAATGAAATGTTCATAACAATATGGTTTAAAACTATTAAATAACCAAAGCGAGGAGGATTTATTGCTTGTATTGTCACAAATAAAAATATAAATATTTGTCATACTTCATTCTCACACACACACACACACTCTCTCTCTCTCTCTCTCTCTCTCTCTCTCTCTCTCTCTCTCTCGCATGTATATGACCATGGATAGATCAAAATTTCTAACGATAATACAATCTCTTACCATTAATTTTTCCCAACTCAAACTAAAACGCCAAACGAACAGGCCTTTATAACAATATCCCAGTCGGCCTGCTATTAAATTTTCTCTTAGGATTTGCCGCGTGATGGATTTGTCAGGGATTATGAATTGATAATCCTTGTTGAACTTTTCTAGGCTAGTAAGCTTGTTCGTCGTCCCTCGCCATAGAACTGCTAACTAATCTGGAAGATTAGGCAACTTATAATACCGTAGATTACATCAACTATATTAAACGAAACCGATAAATACAACCCCATTATTATGCTTCAACATCACCTGTATAAAATAACAACAAATAAATAATCACAGACAGGCTTTCTCTATGTATAAGATGTCAACTGAGGTCGAATGTTTTAAACAAATGCAGATTATTTGTAGTTAAAATTTCTATTGAAGATGATAATTATGCATTGTTATCCAGTTAAATTTCGATACATCGACATGTTCACTATATCGATATTATTGTATGTAGAAGGTAAAAAATGAAAAATTCATTTTATCGAAAGTTTTTATTTTGTTAGTGAAATGAGCGTATGTATGCAAATAAAATTTTATTTTATATGTACATATATTTTATTTTTATAAACATTATACGTATTTTTGAAAATATTGATCAATTTTTGTTTATAATAAAAAATTATGTAAACATGTTCTATGTATTGCTATTTCAGTTTTCACCTACGTTTGATTCCAAAAAAATGACGCCATTGATCATTCTTGGCCTTTTTAGGACTAATTCTCGGAACTTCTGATTCTTCACCTTCATCATCCCCGTCGTCAGGTTCAGTTAAAAATTTATCGTCGTTAAGCATTACAGTACCTGCGGCGTCATCGTCAAAATTAACGAAGTCCTGAAAAGTTAAGAGAATTTCGTCGTTTTGTGATAAGAGATGCCATCCGATGGGAGCTTGGATTTCATTGTTCGGTTCCATGGCCGATATACAACAAGTTCCGAAGCCATTTTTTATTGTAGTTGCCTTTTTCTTCCCATGATTGATTTTTGATGTCGTTTATTTTGGTTTATATTAAAATAAGAATGTTGTAATTAATCTAACGACCAAATGACATATACACTGTTTGAAATAAACTACAAAAATATGAGTGTCCCGTTCTGACGCTACTCGACGAAAATAATGCGTGTAATAATTCAAATGCGTGTAATCGGTTTGGATTGAAAAATGGCAAAAAGGAGGGAAAACTCATAAGGTGGGGTTGAGATGGGGAGTTGATGTCCGAGTGGATCGAGGTCACGATAGCTCAGGTGGTAGAGCAGCGGCGTATCTAGCCGAAGGACGTGGGTTCGAATCCCTCTCTTGCCATTAACTTTTTTTCATCTCAACCAAAAACCTTAATTAATTGTCTTATATTAATTGTTCAAGCGGACAACGAAAATAGTGAATTAATGTTTTAAATAAAGTTATTCCGGTGTTTTGAGAAAATTTGTGCCTAACCATCAGAATTAAATAATTTTTACAAAAACTCATGTATTTTTAATCTCGTTTAATTTGGTTTATATTAAAATAAAAATGTTGTAATTAATCTAACGACCAAATTACATATACATAGAATGTTTTAATTAATCTAACGACCAAATTACATATACATAGAATGTTGTAATTAATCTAACGACCAAATTACATATACATAGTTTGAAATAAACTACAAAAATTATGAGGGTCCAATTCTGACGCTACTCGACGAAAATAGTGTCATTTTATGAGGAAAACTATGAAATAAATTGTTAGTTAAATTCATAATATCAAAAAATGTTATTCCGGTGTTTTGATCAATTTTCTACCAAACCATTAAAATTAATTTAAAAAATAAATAAAAAATAATGAATTTTTGATCTCGGTTAATTTGGTTTATATTAAAATAAGTATGTTGTGATTAATATAACGAAAATATTACATGTAGTTTGAATAAAAATATAAGTGTCCGGTTCTTTTGCCTTCAACTGTACTCGATGCGACCCGACGAAAATCTGGGCAGTGGGGATCGCAGAGCGTAGAGTAGGGTAGCGTTGCCAAGCATCGGGCAGATGTGCACGGCGGTAATAATACAATCTTATGGAAAATTGGACTTTGGATTTGTATCGAGTACCATCGGGTAGCGTCGTATAGCGTTGCATCGGGTAAGTGTGTTCCCGACTTTACTCGAAGGGTACTTAACTTCATTGATTTATATGATTTAACGAAATTTTTTCAAAGGACAAAAGGACCTTACGATATATCGGTATATAGAATATATTGGAATAAGAAATGTCGGGATACTGTAATTCAATATTTTTAAACGTGTTTTAAAAATGTCGGTCTATGTCACATTACAATCTTATACAATGAAGGAAATTTATTAATGACTGTAAAGTAAAAAAATTCAGTATGAAAATGCTAGTGAAACGTCGTCCATCTGTTGTGTGAAATTGTAAGAAAGAAATGTTCTTGAATTTTTCATGAGCCTCTTTCGGAAATTCTATTGCAGGTAGAGACAGAGAGACGTATTCCATGGTGATGTGATACTAACGACATTTCTCTTCCCATCGACTGAATGTCCATTCTTCACGAACAGTCAATGGTGAAAGAACATGTGAAATAAAATATTGAAAGTATTTTTCTTAATTATTTTTTATTTAATTCCACTCGTGAAATTATTTAAGCGATAGGGTTTTATACATTTTATTGTTAGACTCTCATAGTTATCAATTTTCCTTATAAGTGGGTTTTCATGTTTCATATATCGGATGAAGAAGTTTTTTTTATCTGTGGGGAACGTAATTCGCTATAAAAGCCGCTTTTAGTTCATTATGCATTATTCAATTCTCGTGCGGTGACGATGGTTATTGATGACCGTCAGGCACCTGTTCGGCATTCGGTGAATTATGATCATATTTGATTTGGATATGGTATTCCAAGCATTATATGCGTTCAGGAAAATTGACCATATATAATAGGTCGAATAGGTGTTTATTTTGAGTAAAAACGCATTTATCATATAACCGGGTTGATTCTGTTACAGTATTCTAGTTCAAACGATGTTTGATATCAGCCAGTCCTTTCTATACCCACCGGAATATCTAGATATTTCATCTCTAACAGAATCATGTGAGTGGAATGAATTACTTTTGTATTACTCACGTTAATTTTGACCATATTTCCATGCTACAGCATGTCCAAGTTAATAGCAAGTATGAAATATTGATAATACATGTAACAGTATAAATAGGATTGCTGAAGGGAAAACCACTTCGACGAGGCTCGACAAGACTTCTTTTTTGATGGGCTTATACAATAAACAAAATTTTTGGAATAAAAAAAAATAAGTTGTCAATAAAAATATTTCAAACAAAGAAGTAGTGAGTAATACCTTATATCTTCAGTCGATTATGTAGTATCGATACATTTGTTTTGATACTTCAGGGTATCTATACTTTAATTGCGTATACTTCACAGTATTGATGCATTTGTTTTCATATTTTAAAACTGTCGATATAATTTCTCCAATACCAGAGACGATAGGATATTGCCTGAGATTGTCCTAGATATATCTGGGTCTCGACTCTCGATGCATATACATGTTAAGATACTTCAGTTGGTTCGACACTTAACGTCAACTATACAAGATATCGATACTTTTATTTCGATACTTTTGGATCATCTAGAACTTTCTTCTGGTACTAGTGATTGGTATAGTACTTCGGTTTCGATGTTTTTAAATTATCAATATCGCCATCCGACACTTGTGATGAGCGTAGAAACGCTACTTTTTACGAAAGATCGATACTATTTTCATATTTCAGTCTATCGATAATTGCATTTCGATACGTCGAAAGATCATCACATTTGTTTTTAATTTTAATATTATATTTAATCCAATTAATTATACTTTTAAACCAAGGACTCGGTTGAGATGGAAAAATTAGTGTTAGAAGCGGGATTCGAACCCACAAGCTTTGGCTCAATACGCCACTGCTCTAACCTCTTGGGCTATCGTGACTTCAAGTAGTTTGAGCGGTAGCGTAATGAACCAAAGTTCGTGGGTTCGAATCCCGCTTGTGACACCAATTTTTTCATCTCCACCAAGACCTTAGCTAAAAAGAATAATTAATTCACATAATTAATATGGTCAATTATCACCGCTAAACATAAATGGATTATATTTAGTATTATATAATAAATAACTTTCAATAAAGTTTTTTTGTTGAGTTAAAAAAGTCAGTGTCACGAGCGGGATTCGAACTTCACGATCTCCGGCTAGATACGCCGCTGCTCTACCACGTGAGCTATCGTGACTTCGATCCACTCGAACACCAATTTCCCATCTCAACCCACCTTTTGAATTTTCCCAATTTTTTGCCATCATTTGTCGCCGAGAATCAAATAGATTTCACGACATCTGAAAAGTGGCAAAAAGGAGGATATAATAAGGGGGGGGTGAGATCGGAAGTTAGTGTCCGAGTGGATCGAAGTCACGATAGCTCAAGTGGTAGAGCAGCAGCGTATCTAGCCGAAGATCGCGGGTTGACACTGACTTTTTTATCTCATCTAAAAACTTTAATTAATTGAAAGATATTAATTGGTCAAGCGGACCACGAAAACAACTTATATACTACTTATATGTTAATTATCGATTTTTTAAGTACTATTGATGATAATGGTATATGATGCTTTACATCGATATTTCTGTATTTCAATGCATATTGAATACGTTTGATACTGCATATTGATACCATTATTCTGATACTAGTTATGAATATGATATCGATACTTCAATGTCAATGTTTTTAAATTATCGATAGCACTCATCCGACACTAGTAATAGAAATTGACTAAATTCAGCTCACATTAAGCATTCACAACAGACACACAGAATTCCTTAACATACTCAATAAAACTTTTTTTTTAAACTACGCCAAATTTCTCTCCCAGGTGGGAGGTGTGGAAGGTCATATTTTTCACCCAAAAAACGTAACTGTAAATTCCGGAAAAAATTTAAGTTCATAATCTCAGCGGCTGCGGATGATCGTATTTCGTGTAGCAAGCAGGCTTTTTTGACATACGAAAAATGAAGGTTTAGAGTAAAAATAAAAATTACGTTTGCGAAAATTTCAAGATAGAACAACACGTTAGGTGCTAAATTTTGAAGTGAAAACGTTTGCGTATAAAAAACTTAAGAAATTTTTCTATCGTGTAATGCTGTAAAAACCCTTAGCCTAGGATACGCCACACTGGATTAAAACCTTCAGAAGATGTCTAAGAACAAACCAAAAAAATAACGGACAGGCGATGTTATTTCTTAACCCACCATCTAAAAAACGATTTATATATCATGAAAATGGATTAAAATAAAATGATTATTGTTCTAATGTTCAAAAATCAACTTTAATTTGTTATAATGTGAATTTGTTTTCTATAGTAGTTAAAATACCGGAGTGTAGGGTAAATAATCGACCAAGTTGTTGAACGACTTTGTACAACTTTGCTTATAAACAATTTAATTTACAATTTAGGCTGATTACCTGCAGGTGCATATGGACTTCCTTATGTGTTATGCAAATGCGTGTGTTAATGTTCGAAGTTGCTCTCCTTCTGTGTCACCACTCCTCTCTCTCTCACTCACTCTCTCTCTCTCTCTCTCTCTCTCTCTCTCTCTCTCTCTCTCTTTCTTTCCCTCTCGCCGAGGTGAAAAGTATCAACTCGAACTGTGATAACCTGTAAACGTGACGGGAATGGGCTAGAAACAGGTTCGACATTGCAACAGCATAAATACAATAATTTGAAAGCTTGAGGACGAGGGGTGTGTAAGTGACACTCGGGTGGATGTGGGTGTTGCCCTTGTGTTCAACAGTGGGTTTAATATATACGCTATTATTGGTGCCGGCTCCCAAACTGTTGCAAACACCCGAGACATAACTTAGACCGTATAGCGGCCTCGCTCCCATACCTCCTAACTCCGCTGTCTCAATGTTTCTTACAAAAAGTGGTTATGGTCGAGGGGGGCGAGAAGACAGAGATATGAGTACCGGGCTGTAAAAAATATACGGCAGGAACGTCGCGGTATAGAGCGAGCACCATATTTACACCCTCAGCCGGAAAATGATACAGTATAAAAAAAACGAGTACAAAGCATAACTCACTTGAGTAAATCGAACAACTTTATACTTCTATCTGTTTTGCTTTCCTTTTGTACTCGCAAGATGAGTTATTTTATCGGTTTTCCAGAACTGGAAATCTCTGATTACTCCTTAATTGTATCCATGAACGTTTCAGAAATAGTCAATGATAAAATCCGTTTTAAAATTGTTTGTATACATTTGTATTTTGTATTATTTTGTGCTTACTGGCAGTAAAAAGATTCTCAAAGCTGCCATCAGGAATTGAAAGTAATTTGTACCAAAACTTTAAAGGCCTGTTCAACATGCGAGTTGTTAGATGAAAAGGATTTTTTCTAAACGAATTTAATGTGCTGTACTGTTGGAAAGTACATAGAATTCGTTTAAAATATTTTTCCACTCTTTTGATTTCATTTCCAAAGTTTGAGCCTCATACCGCAGAACAATACGACAAAACTGAAAATGTCAATGAACTGGACAACGTGATTTTTACAATAATGGTAATACAATGAGGAAAAACTTTGATATGATGATGTATTAAGAGACTAATTGACTCATAGAATTATGTTTACATTAAACGTACAAAAAGTGCAAAGTGCAAAATAATAAACGACAATTAATTGGTAAGACGGTGTCATCAAACCTTTTGATTGATATTTTGAAAGATCGGCGACAAATGAAATGGCCACGGAGAGCTTTAGTGAAGATATACTTCGTTTTATTTATTAAATCGATTATGTTTAGTGGTCTATTGGCCAAATTACTTCTTTCAATTAATTCATCTTTTTATGTAAGACTTTGGTTGAAATGAAAAAGCTAGTGTCACGAGCGGGATTCGAACCCACGACCTTCGGCTAGAAGCTAGCTCTAGCTTTTTCATTTCAACCAAAACGTTACATAAAAATATTAATTAATTGAACAAAGTGCTTTGTGTCAATTGACCACTAAATATAATGGACTTTTGTTGTAAGGAAATAAACTTTTAAAGTCTAGTTTTCTAGTTCTTTTTCAACTTGAAATCTTAATAATTTTAATTAATGTGGAACGCTCCACGATTTTGCGTGTCATCCTTGCGCAGGGGCCATGCTAATCTTCTCTGTACTGTTCCAATTTTAGTATACCGCCGAAGCGAGTACCATCCCTAACCATATTTTAATTAATGATTTGTTGCCATCAAGCTCCTTGAAATAACAATAAATATATCAAACCCACAGCGTTTGTATAGAAATATCTCTCAAAACATAAACTCCATATTATACAAACAATTAGGTATCATTTGGAAAAACAAATTAAACATATTTTTTGCACAAAATCAAAATCTATGGGGAAAACAATAGGGTGTTTTTACAACTGTTTTTACCATAAACCTTTGTATTACAGACACATGAATATAGAATAGTATTATAGTGAATGATCTTTAAAAGAAAAGTATTTTCATCATACAAATGCAAAGGTAATCTGAATGGCATATTTTTTCAAGCTTAAATCCATAAAGTATACAATGGGAAGGAGAGACTTTTCAATCTCTCTAATCCACTCTTGAGCCCTTCGTCGAGAAATCTCGTTATGTTGCGTACGTATATAAGAAATTTGTAGTCTAGAGCACTCCTCATTCGTATATTCCGTAGAAGAACAAGCGAGGGAGGGACTTGGCCTTTGTAACGCGTATTTCAGGACAGAAGGAACATTATTGCGTTACCGCAGATGTTCAGAGAGAGGGCCCTCGCGCTCCGGGAGCGTGCGCTGACTCCAAACCCGCAAATGTTCCGGGAAAGTGAAAATATAAACAGGACGAATGCTCCGGCTGGGCAAATTTATACCCAATCCCGTTCCATTTAAAACCTGTAACCCTCAGTACCCGCTCCGAGTAGGGTGGGTCTCGCCGGGTCGTCGTGATACACACATTTTCAATTTATAAATTTGCATAAAACTTGTTGCGTCATTTTCCGTTTTACAAGTACAATATTTCTAAAATTGAACCTCGGCGTTGTTCGAATGGATTTTTATGTTACAGCCAAGAGGGAGAGAAATATTTCCCTTGACGAATAACCAACTTTAGTCCTTCTTATAAAAAATATTTTTTAATTTAAAAGTATTTACGATAAATTCTATTGCAGACATTTAAAAAAAAGGTAAACAAACACAATACAATATATTGCGTCGAATTTCTAATAAAAAAATTGCTGGCATAAAAATCATAAATAAAGAACAAAATGTAAGCTTTGAAATACATTCTGGAACAAGATAGGTTCGTTTTAGTAAGGAAGTAAAGGAGTAAAAGTAAGTGATACAATTTAAATTTTTATTGTTTTTATTTCATCAAACTATCAAAAAAGGCAATTTCAAAAACAAAACTACCACTATAGCGTTAATTACCCGTCGAGGATCCCTCAATGTAGAATAGGTTCCAGAAACATAAATGCTTAAATTAAAAGGAATTAAAAAGAAATGGTTGTGAATTGATTAAATGGCCTTTTAGAAAAAATGTAACAATTTATTAAAATAGAAAACAAAATGAAAACCTTGCCAACAAATTGGAGAAACACTTAAGAAAATAAAAATGACCTTTAAAACATGAAATTGAGCTAGCTCTGTTGTAACTATTCTAAATGTACAATAAAATAAACTGAGTTCAGTTTTTTACACAAACACAAAATAACAAAAACATTTTTTTGAGGAGGCAAACATTAAAGGCTCTTCTTTTTTTGCTTCTTCCGATTCTTCTTTTTTCTTATCTTCGGCTTGCGTCCAATTTCGTCCCGATCTGCCGCTTCTACTCCTTTTCTTCTCCCTTCCTTCTTATGTTACGCCTCCTACCGGCTGGCGGATGTTTTGAATTTTTATCGCCATACCACAAAAGTCATTAAATGGCCAACATTCACACAAGGAAAGGCGGAAACAAACTAATACATTTAACAAATTAGACATCAAAACAGCACTGAAAACTAAAACATGTTTCTAATACTGCTGAGATGAAACACTGACAAGACTAGCTCACTAGTCAAAAAGGACACATACCACATTACATACTCTATATTCGAATAATGAAACTTAGAGAAAAAACAGCAGACAAAAAGCAGAAATGAAATTACTACACAAAGGAAAAAAATTGACATACATAGTTAAAAACTTGGAAAAGTGCAAACACAACACATTCGACACTCAAAATCCATACATGCAATATGTTCACACCGTTTACACTATTCATAAAACCAACACACTCATTTCAAAAGTGCTTATAAAATCGTCCTGACTAAACAGAAATCACTCTGACTGAAGGTGATCACCCTGAAGATGACGAAAAGAAGAATCACAAACAAAATATCAAGAACAGGCTAGATGGAACAAGAAGATAAATAGATAGTGTTCTACCATAACACTTGGTTAAATACCATTTTAAGAGTGTGATTTAAACAAAAGAAATACAAGAAATCATTTTGTTTTCAGATCAAGGAAATATAAATCATTTTTCTTTCAATTATGTATTGAATACTATTTAAATTACCCCCAATGCAATTACCTATTACCCCCAAATGCAACAATGTTGAACGCTCTATTTCATCCTAAAAAAAATACCATTGTAATCTACCCTTCATTCAACAGAGAGTTGGGAAGGTCCTTGCTATTTATTGTTCTGAAACTAAACAATCCGGCAACAAAATTTACCCCGGCGCAAATCTTTTTCGTTTTCCAACTGATGAATCTAAAACTTCCAATGTATGATATAAATTATGGACTGAACCGAATAAAAATTTGCAACATGCAATATAGGAGATGTCTAAATATTGTAAGTTCTCGCTAAAGAAGATCTCATATGGAGACTGAATATTACTCAGAACTCACTGCTTTCTATAGTTTCTGAGGTCAGCTATGTATGATAATAAAGCAAGTAATCCTGAAACAAAAGTACATGCGCATGTTACCCAACTGAAAAAGATTAATTACTTCAATTCTCCGGCTTAATAATACATAATAAAAATAACACTCATTTCAATTTTAAAATGGCTGTGACTATTCCACCACATTTTCCCCTAAATCTTCATTCCATTTTCCTTATTTATTTCCGTAGTTTCCCAGACAACAGTTCCTTACCCTTACAACACATTTTGAGCATTAGCCATGGTGATCGACCGAAAATCAAGACCATGGACGAACTTGGAATCATACATGGTGTATGCCAGAGTCAAACAATTTTCCTTAGGGATTCAACGATGAACGATAAAGTGAAGGAGTTAATGGAGAGCGTGGTCTGGATGGTAGCCTTTATCCAGCAGTGCAGAGGAACGCGATGCAATTTCATTTATAAGTAGAACGTTAAATTAATTTAAATAAGGGCACCATTCATTTCCCTTCAGCAATTAGTGTTGCAATAGATGATTGTGTAGTAACCTTCTTAAAACCTGAAATATAGTTTACCTTGATCTAGGGCACATACTTACATTACCACCATGGCGACATTATTGTAAATCGTGTTAAATAAATGTTAGTTTGTGTAGTCCACTTTAATGTTTTAATATCATCGACGCCTACACTATTAATACCTACCATTTTAACCGAAAACAACCGGGCTCGTATAGATTCTGGTTTAAGCATTTTCAACCTCCATGTGTCATTTCTGAACCCCTGATATTGTGACGATAATCTGAGGATAACGTTTTTTTATCAATTATAAATTTGAGATTACATCAAAGAATTCCACTGGTTCTACAGCATGTCAATGCTAATAGCTAGATTTTCATCCACCCAATAAAAAACCTCGTTAATAATCTTTTTATAGATCATTTTCGCAAATTGATATGAAAAAGGCCCACAGCCGGATCAGACGCAATTTTTTGTTTGAGGGTGGAACTGTGGGGGAGTTAAGGGATTTATTTATCACGTACTTACCCTTGAGGGCTGCGCGATCTTCTTATAAAATAGATCCATAGGGATGAAAGGCAAGCTGAGAGGGCGAGGGACTTCTTCATAGCATTCATAACCGATTCCCGTGAGTTTTTACCTTCCAACATCCTTATCCCCTTGATAACGACGCCGGAGCCAATAATCAATTTTCAGAAATTATATTGCACGTGAAACTAAGTTTTTTTTTTTTGTAAATCCATCGCTTTAGGACGTTTAGTTATATCGCTTGAAAAATAGATTTTCAAACAATTCCCGACCCCCAGCTGAATGGGTTTTAAATTCAATTTTCAAGGACCAATGCCTTTGATTGAAACGTTAAACGCATGAGGAGCGTAAGCATATTTTTCAGCCTTGATCTGCTATGACATCAGTTTAAAAATAAAACACCTACATTTGGAGCCATAACGGTCCAAAAAACTCCTCTCAAACAAAACACATTTATCACAAATATTGAAACCTGGTGAACCAAAGTTTAATCAATATTCTGTTGAGATAGTACGTTCATAGTCAGAATTGTGGTCTTCTTGCCTAATTATTTAAGTAATCTTACATAGGAATTGACTTAAGTACATTAAATCTGTCTGGTATATGTTCATAGCATTGCGGACAAGCGAAAAATGTTAAACATTACATTTTTAGTAAATTCTGAGATTTGTCCATGAAGTCTGCCAGATTTTGAATCAGTAGTTTTGTTCTTTAGTCAAAAATTTGATCTCCTTGCATAATAAGTCAGATAATCTTAAATAACAATGAGGTAAGCCCTTTAAATCTTTCTTAAATACGTTGTCAGCATTGTGGAGAACTGAGAAATTTGAAACATAACATTTTTCATCAATTCTGAGATTTAACCTTGAGTTCTACCAAATTGTGAATTTGTAGTTTTATTGTGTACTCAAAAATATGATCTTGCATAATTTGTAACGTAATTTTAAATAATAATTGAAGTAAGCCCATTAAATCCTCTGATATGCGTACCAAGAAAAGTGTAGAAAGAAGAAAATCTGAAACCTACCTTTTTAAAAAAATTCTGAACTTTTTCCATGAGAACTGCCGCATCGTGAACCAGTAGTTTTGTTCTAAAGTTAAAATTTTGATCTTCTTGAACAATTACTTAAGTAATCTTAATTAACAATTGAGTTATACCTTTTAAATATGTCTGCTATGTGTTCTGAGCATTGCAGAAACTTGAGAAAATTTACATTGTTTGAAACTTATCTTTTGGTGGCAAATAATGATATTTTTCCATAAGTTCTGCAGGTTGTGAACCTGTAGTTTTGATTTCCAATCATTTTTGGTCTGACGAACATCATATTTTGGCCTATTCGCCATCATTAGTGGTGAATGTATGTGATCTCTACTTAATGAGATGTATGTGTTCATAAATTTTTACTATTTAATGTGTTGGTTTTGCGTTTCAAAGTTTTCAAGTATTAAATCCATTATAATTAGTGTTCTGATTGGCCAAATTACTTCTTTCAATTAATTAACATTTTTATGTAAGAGTTTGGTTGAAATGAAAAAGTTAGGTCACGAGCGGGATTCGAACCCACGATCTTCGGCTTAATACGCCGCTGCTCTAACCACTTAAGCTATCACGAAGTCTTCCCGGGAAGTCACGATAGCTCCATTGGTTCGGGCAACGGCGTATCGAGCCGAAGATCGTGGGTTCGAATCCTGCTTATAACACTAACTTTTTCATTTCAACCAAGACCTTACATAAAAAGATTAATTAATTGAAAGAAGTAATTTGGCCAATCATCAGACTACTAAATATAATGGAATGACCAAAAGGTTTATTTTTGATTAAATTTTATACCTAAATCAGTTTTATTTCTAACATGGCGAGTCTAAACGGGATTAAAANCGATAAAGAAAATGTTTTTCTGAAACCTACATCACACCAGACCGCATCTCACGATTTCTAAATAAATATCGATTAACGGTCACTAATCACCACACGTTTTCAAGTATGTTAATTTTTCTGACTGTTTGTACGTCGTAACTCAACCCTGTCTGTATTGTTGAGAATTTCTGGTTATTCTGTGTGAGACTAGTCGGGTAGTTAGATTTGCCGTTGTTGTTCCTAAATGTTCTTTGTATATCTTCTACTTTTCCTCGTATGCCTACGATACTACGTAGAATAAAATCTAACAGCATGGGTACATTATCGCAAAGAAATAAATCATTGTTCTCTAATGTCTAAACTTTTAACGCTGGCCTAAATTACTTAAGTACCTTTTAAAAAGGGGCCGTAGAAGAGAAAAACAGCCGTGGCCATATCAGCAGTAATGATCTTTCTTATCGACGTAATTCATTAATGGTTGTGTATAAACAGACAAGAAAGGCGCGTTGTGATGGCTGTTATGCCCCTAAGGACTGATTACAGAGACAAATGTCCTCAACGCCGGCACCGTCACAATAGGTCGGTCATTAAAACCTGATTAATGTCTGTTTAAAGGAGTGAGCTTAACCGAGTGTACCACAGCAACCAACTCAGAATGAAGACCGGGTCAAATTGAAAGGAAAACCCACTGAGTATTATTAGTTGCCATTTCTCTGGGCCGAGGGGTAAGAAAGTGAGACGGTCCTTTAATCAATCTTGTGTTCTCTCTCGTCCTAATCTTAGGAGGGTGCGCTTAAATCCCAAGGCCTTTTTGGCATTTTATACATAAACATGGGAAATGTTTAAACATTTTACTGTTAATATTGAATAGGCGTTCAAGTATGTGTTCCATCCTGTTAAACTCTAATCAATATTCAATGGAACGTCCTTTTACTTATTTTTTATGCGAAAACATAAAATTTAAAATGAAAGCAATTCTATTTTATCAAATTGTGTAAATGTATTATTTTACATTACGTTAAAAACTATAATTTTCCACTACTTTTATCTATAATTTGATTTTTTATCAGTTTCTCATTAAAAATTCATTGAAGTTAATTTTGCTTCCTCCTAGGTTTTAAACTAATTGACCTAATTGGTGAGGCAAAGCTTTTAAACCATTTCTTTGAATTTTGCCTCATCTAATTGCATTGTACTTATTAAGTACTTGGCTTGTAAAGTCATAACTTCAATACATACACCACCGATTTATCTCTGACCTACATTCAATCAAACATCTTTTTAAGTAAGTACATTTTTATGATCTCGATAGCTTTCAGGATAATAATTTTGCATTGAAAATTCAGTGATAAAGCCATTTTGAATTACAATAAAATCACCGAGTTTCTTCGTTAAGCTTTCGCACGATACAACCCCTTCGTTAGAACGTTAAAACTAATATAATAATCCACAAAGTTGACAAACATAAACACCTACTTACAATATTAAAACGAACGGTTTCATACATAGTGCGTTTGGATCCATTTCAATTAATTTAACCTGTTTTTAACCCGAATTATTCCCATTAGATATGTTGTACCTAACAGAGACAAACTCAAAAAGTTTTTTTTTATTCTACGTTGCTCACCCAACACAAAGCTAACGTAAGCCTAAGCCAAACCTAAAGCATACCCTATCCAATCTTAAACTTAACGTAAGGTTGTGTTTGAAATGAAAAAGTTAGTGACATGAGCGGGATTCGAACCCACGACCTTCGGCTCAATACGCCGTTGCTCTAACCACTTGAGCTATCGTGACCGATCGTGAAAGGTTAATTCAGTGAAAGAAGACTTGAATCTTGAATAATTGATCTGAAAAGAAGATCACTAAAGTGAAAGAAGACCACTAAATATAATGGACTTAAACTTAACACCACCTTACCTAACCCTACCAAACTTAACACGTCCATAATCCTAGCTATACTAACAGTTATGTAACTAACCAGCCCAGATCTGTTGGTAGCGGGAAATAGATCACACGAAAAAGCTCACAGAGGTAAGTTAAATCGAGTTTATCGAGTACACTAGTATATCGAAACGAAAAACATATCCATGTAAACAAGAAAAGCTTGAAAACTATAATCATTGAATACAGCCTATTTTTCTTTTTTCAGCAGGTCCAGCAGCGATCCCTTTACCGGCATATCCTCCATATAATAGAGCCGATTAAATTGTTTTTAATTAACTTATTTTACCGTAGTAACACAACTTTTTTATCGTGGTAGCATAAATCGTACTTCATGATTAATTTCTATTTAGAGAATAACACCCCAAGAAGCACTATTTGGAATGTCGATGGAAAAAGTGTTCCTTTTTTTTTAATGGTCCAGTTACTTTTAAAAATGAGATTTTGATATAAGGTCGTAGTCGGAAGAAGCGAGGTCTGGATTTTAAAAGTGCTTAGAGCATTCAAATCAAAACAATTTCTTATTTATACGTTGCAAATGTTTCAAGTGATGTTTTGTATTTAAAAAAAAAGATTTATTATAACCTAATAATAAGAATGAAAACTCTAACTAACTCTAACGAAAACTACTAATTGATTATTGATTTGTATAAGCTAACACGCATATACATATTCGTTGTATAGAGTTAAGCCTATCACGTCCCAAAGTCCATAGGCAATTCGATCTTTTGCAATTTACAATAAATGACCATTCACTCACGACTCCGGAATCAATTACCCCGGGTGTCGAAAATCCGGGGCCTGACCTCGGACTTATCCAGCCGCCGAGGTTGAGCTCCAGGATCTATCAACAGCTAAGTCATTTCAAACCCCAACGCACGCAGTTTCTAGATCCGAATCCATTCGCACTTTCTCTCCTTCTGAAATTTATTCTTTCTTATTTACATATTACTAATTTAGGGTAGTGGATAGTCGATTTTTCGCCTACATGCTTTACACCTTTTATACAGGGTGTTCGGCTTCTCGTGTTACAAACTTTGCCAGTAGATTCTATTATTGAAAATGGAATCAAAACGTCCTAATTAACTATGGTCCGAATGTCTACAGTTTCGGAGTTATTTCACTTTTTCTGATTTTTTAAGATTTCACGACCTTGCTTCAAATAAACTATGATAACACCAAAACTAAAAGGTTTTGGACAAATCCGTTGATACCTTTGAAAAAAAATATGCTGGCATACATCTTACGTACGTGTTTTGCGGGTGTAATGCGACGGCAGCGCGTCGAAAATACATTACGGAGGGTGGAGAGCAATTCGAATCAAAATTTAAAAAAGTTTAATAAATTCATTCAAAATTTCCTTTAGTTTTTTATTTTTTATTATTATTAATCTCTCCACCTTACTAGTACTTCTACTCCGGTTTTTCCTTTCCTTCATCATTTTTTCATCTTCGGAAAAAGTCATTAAAAAAGCTAATAGACCACTAAAAAGGATATTAAATGGAGTACGTTTTCTGAAATTTACTGGTTTCTAAGTTTGGAAATAGTAGTTTAAAATCACCATAGTAAGTTTTTCAACTTTGAAAAAAAAATTGTTTAAGGCTCGCTACGTATATACTCTCTTGTTTCCCGAAAGTTAACAAATTGATCACATCTCATTGGAAATTTAACGTAGATATGAATGGTATCAACGGGTTTGTCTGAAACCTTTTAGTTTTGAAGTTACCATTGTTTGAAGCAAGGTGAAATCTTCAAAAATTAGAAAAAGTGAAATAACTCCGAAACTGTAGATATTTGGACCATAGTTAATTAGGGCTTTTTGGTTCCATTTTGAATGGAAAATCTACTGGCAAAGTTTGTACCGCGAGTAACCGAACAGTCCATATCATTAACCTAATTGAGGGTCGATTTCCAATAATTTTCCTAATGTTTCTACCGTTATTCCACAACAGTAAAATGATGATTATTTATTTAGAAACAATTTATTAAAAACTGATGAAAACTCTTTGAAGTATGTGTGCCCAGTTTGACAAAAAAACAAGATAATCGTTGTATTTGCCGTCAAAACTTAATTTGCCGAGTAATGTAGGCGTAAATCTCTTTTAGGTAAGCTGTTTTAAATTTGAATAGCATTAGCAGCGTTGTAAAGTTTTTTAAGCAAAAACTAGTGAATACATTACGTTAACAAGAGACGGGGTAATAGGATTAAGTACAACTAACCAGGTTATCCAACACCTTTCCTTCCGGGTGTGTAACGATGTTAACCAACCCATCTCTTTCGGCGTTTCCTCCTCTTTACACCTTCATAATTTAACATTTGCTAATTCAAATTTATAAAGTGCCCAGGTAAACTGAAAATGAATTGGCTCACGACCGCTAATTGACCAACGGACGGTCTCAATGGATGGTTGATGGAATTGATCATGACTAGATTTCCTAGGTTTTTATTCTCATCAAGTCGTCGCCGATATAAAATCGTATGAGACTGTGAACATGCTAAGTTTGAAAGTCATGTTAGAACAGACTATTTACCATTTCTTGTATTTAGAACAGTTGGGATAAATAATAGATATTTATTAAGAATGACGTATTATTTAACTTTTATGTAAGGTATTGGTTGAGATAAAAAAGTCAGTGTCACGAGCGGGATTCGAACCCACGACCTTCGGCTAAATACGCCGCTGTTCTACCACTATCGTGACTTAGATCCACTCGGACTCCAACATCCCATCTCAACCTATCTTTCGAATTTCTTTCCTCCTTTTTGCCATTTTTCAAGTTGGGAAGTTATAAGAATTATAGATACTCGTGTTTTTAAAATGAACTTCTCTTCTTTTTTTTTATTGATGGAAGAATCATTAAGTCATTGAATCACTCATTAACTAAAACAAATATGTAGCTACATCAATGAAAAATAAGTCTTCTAAATAATTAAAATTAGATTATTTTGTGTCTGTCCAGAAACTAATATAATTATGTATTACCAAATTTCCTCAAGTACACGTCATGTTCAATATGCAAATCCACTGATCCGTTGATAAGGAGGCCGGTTAGAAATTAAAATTTCATTCAGAACTTCCAAGCCCCGGGTCGACCATAAATTAGGCCAGATATTGTGATCTGATGTTAGCTAATCTGAAATATAAGTAATTTAAGCTTGACCCATTTACCTGATAACTTAGTTCGAGGTATAAATTATTGCCGGTGGGGGAAGGCAGAACCGCAATTCATCGCCCTTGCTAGACCAAGGATTCTTATTGCATGATATGGCTCCTGGTTACTTTTGCATGGTGAATTATGATTTCCTGCTGTTGGGGCGGGAATTTTATAAATTTGTGTATATTTAAAAGCACAGTCCGAACTTACATGCATACAACTAAACTACACCCGTTAAATATAACACTTTAAGTGTCCTACTTTAAGCCAACAATCAAGTACTTGAAAATATAGTTAATAGTTAATTTCAATTAATTAATCTTTAAATAACGTTTTGGTTGAGATAAAAATAGTCAGTGTCACGAGAAGGATTGGAACGTACGACTTTCCGCTAAATACGCCGCTGCTCTACCACTTGAGCTATCGTAACTTCCATCCACTCGGACACCAACTTCCCTTCTCAACCCCACCTTTTGAATTTTCCCTACTTTTTGTCATTTTTCAAATGTCGTGTAATCTTTTTGATTCTCGGCAACAAATGAAATGGCCACGGAGAGCTTTAGTGAAGAATACTTCATTCTGTTTATTAAATCTATTAGGTTTCGTGGTCCGATTGACCTAATAAATTTTTTGGATTAATTAATCTTTAATTAGGGTTTTGATTAAGATAAAAAAGTCGGCGTCACGAGCGGTATTCGAACTCACGACTTTCGGCTAAATACGCTGCTGCTTTACCATTTGAGCTATCGTGACTTCCATCCACTTGGACATCAATTTCCCATCTCAACCCCACCGTTTTGAATTTTCCCTACTTTTTGCCATTTTTCAAATGTCGTGTAATCTTTTTGACTCTCGGCAACAAATCAAATGGCCGCGGAGTGCTTTAGTGAAGAATACTTCATTCCGTTTATTAAATCTATTAGGTTTCGTGGTCCGATTCCTTTCAATTAATTAATCTTTAAATAAGGTTTTGATTGAGATGAAGTCAGGATAGATCAAGTAGTAGAGCAGCGGCGTATTTAGCCGAAGGTCGTGGGTTCGAATCCTGCTCTTGGCACTGACATTTCTGTCTCAACCAAAACCTTACTTATAGTTATTAATTGAAAAGAATTTATTTGGCCATTCGGACCACGAAACCTAATAGATTTAACAGTTCATTTTGATGTAAGGTCCGTTTCTTTTGAAAATAATGAGCTTTTACTCTTAAAAAATAATTACATTTTCGATAAAAGCTTATGACCAGAGATTCTGAAGACCAATATATTATATGATTACCAAAACATTGAAGGTGTTAAAAGGGGTCTAAGCTTCATGAGATTGAATCGAGCTTAAAAGGCGAGGGAAATTGTGCTGTCACTAAGTCAGGTGATGAATGGGGGTGTAGCCTAAGCCGGACCCTCGCCCCGGTAGTTTTTCCTTTTTTTATTACGACATCTTTAATTTACCGACGGGGCGAGAGCTACGAGTGAAGAGCGTTGAGTTTTGATTTATCACAAACTCCCTGTCACCTGTAATTGCCTGGGGACGTCACTTGTCCCACGAGGCCACCCCCGGCATCCAATCAAGATTTGTCATGTATAATGACAAATATATACTCCCTTTAGCACTGCGGGCAATTTACATTCTGGCCGTAGCCGAACGACCTTTTCAGGTTTAACCAATATTAGGGATACGGGGGAAAAAAAAGATTACGCTTGTTATAATTTATGCGCGCCCGCACAGCCTTCCAGCTTGCTTTAGAAAACTTTCCCAAAAATTTAAATTACTTCCAAAAAAATTAAAAATTTGGGAATAAAAAGTAAACAAATTGCCACTTATTTTGATAGCCAAAATGGTTTAATGCACAGGCCTCGTGTAAGGAGATTACGTATAGTATAGAACTGCTGATTGCACTGGAAGAAATACAGATATAAAACAAATTATCTTTTGTCTGAGTGTCAGGGCACACTAAAGCAGAAGGATGTCGAAGAAGGCAATATTTATAAAAAGCACGTTACAACTGCTCAAGAAAGGCCAGAACCGCTGTAAAAGTATCAAACTGCCTTTTAAAAACAGGTAGGGTAGAAATGATGAATGATGGAGTGAGTGTGGTGTTCAATCCTTTTTAAAAAGATAGTTCCTACTAACAGTAAGTTGTTTTGCAACAATCCGGATTTCGAGCCCTATAGCTCATCATCAGGTTGAAGGATTTCAACGTAGTTGTAGAAGTCCTTCAACCTGATGATGAGCTAAAGGGCTCGAAATCCGGATAGTTGCAAAACAACTTATTGTGAGTAGGAACTATCTTTTTAAAAAGGATGGGTTTGTTATATAACAAATTCTATTATATGAAGGGTTCCAATCTTCGTAGAGGTCATTAGAATGGTGAAAAAAGGCTAAATGCTGGGTTCACCGAGCTTTCGGCAAAAGATGTACACATTATATTACTTCGAAAGAAAAGTAAATGGGCGTGTTGTTTTGAGAGGTACGGTTTGTGATAAACAAATTCTATTATTCAGGATAACGCATTCTTTTATAAAGTCCATTTCCTTCTCTGCAAAAGACGTTCGGAAACACGAATGGCCTATCGCCGGGGAATTCGACTACACGGTGAAATGTGGGTCCGACCCTCAAGGTAATAAAGAACCCAGGAAGAATGTAGAGGGTATAAATATGGCAAAAACCTCTTGAAAAATGCAAGAACTTTACATTGCAAAAAGAAACACTAACATCAGCCGAATTCCTCTTTCCACCTTGCGGAAGTTGATCGCGGGCAAAGAAACAAAATCTCTGATCAATTTGTATTGGTACTCCAGCCAGCATTGACCAAGTAAATTAATTCATAATTTAAACAAGAAGTTGACCCCCTAATCCTAACCCTAAAAATACTATTGTAAATTAATTTGTAAATTCTTCAATAAATGGACATTATTATCGTTTAATGATCCCCATTTCTACATTGAACACTTTATCCTTTTCTATTTTGTGGAGGCGCCGTTTTTCCGAATTTTTATCTCGGTTTCTGTCGTTTTATATATGAGAAAGTTATTGGCCGAGGGAAACTAATTTTTAGGGGAAGTATATACTAATTTAACATCATCATCATAATAATAATAATAATCAAGATTCTAAGAACTAGAACGAGATGTTTAGGAATCCGCGGTACTGAAATGTTGAGATTAGGAGGGGATACCTCTTACCGGCGGTTGAAGGTTTTAAATTCCTTTCTACTGCCACAATTATGGAAGATATGGCCTTATTAAACAAGAGAGAAACACCTTCTCTGATGATCAGGACAGAATTCTTGCGAATTTTAAATGGCTTTCCTATTTATAAAGTTTTTTATAGCGATGCGACCAAAAATATTGGTGTAAGGATATTTGGTGATGAGTACAACCTTAGCTGGTCTCTATCGAATGAGGCTAGCATGTGTACAGCTGACTTCATGCGATCAGAAGATCATGGAGCATTAAAAAAGAATTTGTAATGCAATTATTTGTTCTGATTCGAAGAGTGGTCTCGAAGCCATAATAAATAAATTCTCGGTTGACCCATACATCTTAGAAATTCACAAATATCTCTATGAAATGAAGGTACTTACCAAACATGTGGTATTCTTTTGGTACCTAGTCATTTCTGGAAAGAGCTGATCAACATGCAAGGAACGCTGAAAACAATTCCCAAAGAACAGATAAATTTCCTCTCTGCCCAGATGACATATCAAACGGAAGAGGGCTGCAAGAATATCTGTAGAGATAGTATCAAGGAAATTAAGCCAGTTATAAATGGCCAACTGAGGAACTTCAGAATAGGTCACATCAGACTAATCCAAAATAGGCTTTTAATAGACAACAACCTTCCAACTTGTCCTTAATTTATTCGAAGTGGAGAACATTCTGACTGTAAAACATATTTTGGTCGACTGTCGCACTTTGCAACCCTTTAGGCAAAGGCTCAAATTTTGATTTAAAGGAGATACTAGGTCCCCAGTGTTAATTTCGGACAGCCCTTTTCAGCTTTCTTCAATTTATTGTAATTTATGAGATTTTGGCCTTTTCCTAAATTCTTACATCTATGAATGTTTGTCTGACAGTGTTTGAATGAGAGTTCTGCTTGCAAGATTTCTTTTTTCAGGAACTTTTGACGCTGCCGGAGCGGAAAAATGAACTGAAAGAATAATACAAATTGCGGGGTAATAAACTACAATTCCCAAAATCGCAATTTAAAAAAGGAAAGATAGCTCCCTCCCCCCACAAAAAAGAAAATACAGAACATTTGATTGCTAAAGAGTTCTGGATATGTTTATCATGCACTAATGAGTTATAATTAGTTATATTTTTATTTGTGTCTTTCTCCTATTCCGTCTTTTCCCTTTATTGTTAAAAGAAAAACGTTTTTCCCCCGCTTGGAGTTCCGACTTTTGCTTACATCTAGCAAATATTGTCGAATAGCTATCAAAATATAGAGCTACAACCCTTATGAGAGGAGCATAAAAGTTTATAATGGACGCTGTGCAAATACTTTCACCCAACTCAAACGTATCTAAACTACTTAAAAAAAATTCATATTGTTTTAATAATATAATAGTCGAACAGCTGTTTTCTTATTTTGGTTTATACTCCACTTCTATTCATCTATCTATCTCCTTTTTATGAGAAACCGCACATTCTGTTTAAGATCAAATTCTAAATTTTTATTGTAATTTAGAAATTTTTAAAAGTGTTTTTTTTATTCCTAGTACAAGAAATTGACAAATGTTGAAACCATTTTATCAAATTCTATTTGATCTTTGATAACCAATCTTTTTTTTAAACAAAGCCCATTTGTAAGTATTGGGTTGTCCGGAAAATAATGCAGGATTTTGGTATTAAACAAAAAAAAAGAAACTAGTTACTTTAAAGCAATGTTCTTTAATCAAAATAATTTCCCATACTCTCAATACATTTCTCCCAACGTGTTGGTAACTTATTAATTCCGTCTGAGTAGAATTCAGAATTTTTAGAATTGATAAAGTCAATAAATGCATTTTCCAGTTCCGTTTGATTTTTGAATATTATGTGTTGTAAGTAGTGGTCCTACGAAATTCTCGCTTTGACATTATAAGGATGACTGAATTATTTCCAAGTAGCGGAATGCTACAGAGGTAAACAAACAATATCATTTGGAAGAGGATTAATAAGTGTTGACATTCATACAAATGAGTAATCCTGTAAACGTAAACAGAATATTTTATATAGATTTTTTTTAATGAAAACTTAAAATCCTGCATTATTTTCCGGACAACCCAATATATCGGGTTCGAATGCAGGGCCGCTTGATTCGAACCCAGGACTTTCACCTTACAGTGATACAGCGCCGTGTCAACGCCTAAACCAACAACCAATCTTGTAGTGTTTATTTTTCGTGATGTATTAAGAATTCGTGACTCTGATTTTTAAAATTAATTTTTTTAAGTTAATTTTTGGCAATAAACTAAGAGTTACGATAAAATTAAACAAATTATGCAGAATCTTTTTTATCCACTAGAGGAAGTATTAAGCTTGTTAGCCACACTAGTTTGCCTATGGCTATTCTATAAAATGAAAAAGAAGTTTTTTTAATATCATAGAAACTTTTGGAGATAGGCGCACCGAAAGTTGAAAAATACAATTTTTCTAGAAAATTTCTGGCCGAATTTTCCTCGTTGTCACTAAGTTTACTTCATTAAAGCGTCACGTCATACTTTAATAGCTGTAGTCGGGAAGATAGTTTTTGACATATACGTTAAAAGACTAGAGAGTTACCATCAGCGGAAGGGATGGCGATTTGCAAGTTTATCACGATATACCAAAATATGTGATTCCCAATTTTCAAAAAAATATTGGAAGAGATTCTATAGGCAGAATCTCATGGAACCAGTTTCATTCCGAACAAAATGTAGTTTATTACAAACAAAACAATAGAAAATGCATTTTATGGTCCTAAAAACAGTCACTAACCCCCTTGAGGTATACCTTTCCCGATATTACACTAACGGAAAGGCAAACAGCAAATCTGCTTAGCCCGAAAATTCGCTGATATAAAGGAAAACGTTGTTCTTTTTCACCACACGTAAAATATTCCTACTCGAACAACGTATGACGTATATTTGCTATTCGTCGGTCCTAGGAATGAAGTCAGGTGTAGGAAAGGCTTGGTTCTCTCATACGTGGTTGGGATGTCGATTGACAATTCCACGATTTTTTATATATTTTTGTTTACACATGCTCGTCTATATTGCTAGCTGAACACGATTGTGAAATTTCTTCTTGAATCTTCTGGACGATGAACCTTTAACTTGGTAAGACGGGTATATTGACCTTCTTATCCTCAGCTGTTCTGGTCAGTCACACTCGTTTCTGTTTTGATTTTATTTATCTTTTTATTGAATAATGTCTGAATATGGCGAGAACTTGTTATAAAAGTTATCTTTATTTTTGGAAGAATTACTTGGACTAAGGTAATTCCAATAGTTATCAACAAAGTTTGATAATTCTTTTTAAAAGAGTGTTGATTATTAGTACACAATAATTATAATTGACGCATTTATCATCTTTGGAATTCATGCATTTGATAAAACGGGCATTTTTAGACGCCAAGCAATTGGGCTGCCTAGTCTATTTTTGCACAGCGCATTTGTTGGAATATTGTCTAATATTGCTAATTATTATTATTTTTCTGATCTTTCAACTTGACAACCTTCAACAAGTTTTATTCCTCTGGACAAGTGTAGAATATTGGGAGGTATATCTCGTGTTCCATGACTGTCGGTATGGAAAAAGTCTCAAGCCGTTTGTTTCCCTTCGTAACGTGAAACATGATACATATGTTGGGCGACATATCATACTGTGTACGTGTCGCCGTGTCAGTTCGAACCAGGCCGCGGCAAAAACCATAGATTATCAGTCATGGTATGTCGAGGCGACATCCATAGACTATAAAAATCGCAGTGAAAAAGGGCTCGCAGAATAAATACGAGATTTTTTGTGTTACAATGTGCACATGGGGTTTAACTTCAAGCAAAAAAACCTGTGGGTGATAGCCTAGATTGATAGGAAATGGAATAGTAGAAAAGTTGTTTAAAAGTTTCAATTGGAGTTTCTATAGCTGTACAAATTGTCTCCGTATACAGGGTGTCCCATTTAAGGCGCCCCAATTGCAAATGTCTCTTCAAACAGACAAAATACAAAGGCACGTCCGAAGCAAAAGATTTTTCTTTTTTCCTCTAGTTTATAATTACGTTAATATTCGGCCATGAAAATGATAAACCATTTTTTTAAATGTGGTCTCAAATAAGCGTTTGACTAACAAGTTTCGAGCAAATCTTACAAAAGGCAGATTTAAATATTTTTTCATTATTTAAATACTTAATTTCTATATTTGAATACTTGAACGGTATGTATATAATTTATATATGTATCATCATAACAGAAAACTAAGATTAATTACTGTCAGTAACAGTACACTGTACTATACAGGTGTCACACCAGACCGCATCTCACGATTTCTGAATAATTATCGATTAAGGGTCACTAACCACCACATACACTAGTATTATTGTTATTATTATTTAATAGTACTTGTAAATTCAATATCAACCGAATTCACAGAATCGATTTATAGTATTTACAGAAAAGGCCGAGAAATGTGTATATTTAGTGTTTTTTAATTGGACATTGTTTTTTTTGTTTTTTTAAATCAATACATTTTCATGGTCCTAATTTAATCCTCTATGTTTGCATCATTTACAGCTGTTAGTTAATTGTTATGCAAAAAGAGCTGTTGTGTATGGTTTGCGTGAGTTTTGAAGTTATCCAATGTGATACCTCCCGCTACAAAAACGGGGAAAAGGGTCGAAAAGGAAGAATAATTCCATTGACATCAGTGTTATCTAAAACTTCTTGACTGATCTAAAAAAATATATGATATGAAGTTTTTGATAAATTGATGGTATTTTCGCCCACACAGTTTGGAGGTAGAAATGGTTTGGGCACTGCTCCTCTGTTTAAACCAGTGAAAAACTGTGTAAAGAAAATTTTTGAAGAAACAAAATTCGTGAACACAGCTTTATGTGACCTAACCAACTTTCTACACAGTTGATTAACAAATTTTAGGAATAAAATTGCAACAAAATTGAAACCTTACCCCACAAATAAAAAGAAATTCTCGTTAAAACTAACCCCACAGTGCGAATTGACATAAACATTTTAATTAATATAATGAATAAATGCAAAACCTTTTATTACACCGTATTAAAGTAACATTAAAATTGAACAAAGTTGTATCCAAAATATCACAACGCCACTTTTCACTTTTATACCTGCTATTTGTCCCCGATGGGAGAAAAACAGAACCATTAAAAGAAATTTATCTCAGTCGGCTTATATTTCTCCAGCTACTTCTTTCGGCACTCCCGATGCTGCCGGGCACTGGGGGCGGAATCTCGTCTACTGGGCGCGGGGGGTGCTGAACTCGCAAAAAGTGGTAAAAAATGTTGACGTGGTATAAAAGATTAGCTTTCCAGCGGCCGAGGGAATGGCATAATGAAAAATTACAGTCTTTGAAAGACCGGGGTCGGGAAAGTTAACGAATCAATACAAGAGGCAAGGGGTAATTTCGATTTTTTTTTTTTTTTAATAATACCTCTCCGTTGTCGTTTTATCCTTGGCCGATTATATCAGAAAAAAGCCCTAAGTAATTTCCCTGATTTTTTGAACCTTTGATAACTATAATTAATATTAGAAAAATTAGTGACATTGGGGAGATTTAAATATATTGTCTTTAGTGGGATGTTTGGATTATCTATTACGATCAATCACCCAATAAATCAATTTAGACCCTTTTCACATTAACCTTTCTGTAGATAACACCTGCCGAACATGTCCAGATTTTATCGCCAATTGGCGAAAAAGAACTTACTTGAGAATTGAGAAAACAACGCGAGCGTATAAGAGAAAAAAGTTTCTATCTTTGTAATTATCTTTGGTTTGTTGGTCCAGAGAGTTAAGTAACGTGTTCGGCCAGCGAAACACTGAGCCATAGAATGGAAGCTATCCTCTGTTAATTGGAAGTCTTATCCAAGGATTTTGGCGCTTTCGCCCTCTAGAAAAACACCCTGCCTTCTACGGTGACTTAGCTCCCTTAAATACAGTATTGACGTAAAGCCGGAAAATATCGGGAAAATATCCTGTATAAGAAAGACGGTATAAACAATTTTCCTACTGGGATAGCTTTGTTTCCGAGAAGTGGAGTTTCCGCTCTTTAAAATCTTCCCTGGCGTACAAATTGTCTTCGGATTAGTACAGAATGCTAACTGTTGTAGTAAAAGACAGGAGTTTGATAATTTTAATTGTGTCACTCACAAAAATCCAACTTTCTTAGACAGATCATACTTATATACATTTACACTTATTCCATCTTTGATCGTTTTTACTAATACAAGGCATGTGTGAAATGTATTGGAAATTTTTTCATTATATTGATAAATAAGGTTAAGGTGTCCGTCGGACTCGTATTTTCCATGGTAGAGTTTCTGGGTTCAAAGCCAGGCATAAGCGTTTGAATTTGCTCTAAGATTAATTTAAAAAACATATGATAAAGCGGTTTTAATCCCTGGTCGGTTACAACCAATGGGTAGCTGAACGTTAAGCCCCCCCCCGTACAACAGGAATTATTTTACTGTACTTACACATAACTTACATGTAAGGTTGTAGGTTGAGATGGGGAGTTGGTGTCCGAGTGGATCGAAGTCACGGTAGCTCATGTGGTAGAGCAGCGGCGTATTTAGCCGAAGGTCGTGAGTTCGAATCTCACTCGTGGCACTAACGTTATAATTTCAACCAAAACCTTACATGAAATGATTAATTAATTTAAAGAAGTAATTTCGTCAATAGACCACTAAATATAATGGACTTATATATAACTATATACGCGTATGTACACTAGTGATGATAGTTTGTCATAACCAAGTGTGAATCCGATGGAAATATTGGCTACAGAAAGTTTAAAACGAAATCAGGGAGGATTTTGCAGCATGACCATCTATCGCATTTTACATCGCTTCTTCATTCTACGATCCAGACAGCTGGTTGGCTTTTTATTTTATATTCAGTTATTTTTTAACTAATATTGACACAATTCTCTGATATTTAATAAAAATGCTGGGAAAGCGAAAAAATAGAACAGGTGGAAAACGCCCCAATACATGAACTACTATGTTACTAATTAGTTTTTTCGATTTATATTTTAGTTGGTAATTAATAAATCCACTTTTATTTATAATTTTGAGTATGATAATTTTAGTTTTGAAGTAAAGATTTTGCGGGTTGTTTCGACAAGTATGATGACCGAATTGGTGATCATCTCATAGCTCATGTCTTTGCTTTTATATCCTCTGTTAAATTTGGATTGGATTGGTTTTCGGATTGAAAAATGTAGATGTACATGCCTGTTGAGCTTAGAGCTATGAAATTTGGGCCAAATAATCCTGCCCCTGTACATTCTCGCGTAACAAATCGTTTATTTTTGATTGAGGGTTTTCACTTTTTCTACTTACTTTTACTAGTTAGGTTTGTCTGGAAATTTTGTTTAAATTCAAATATACTGCCTATGTCGTTCTTAGAAGTCGTGGATATCCGATAATTTTTTCAATATGTTGTTCTTGATTTTCATTAAGATTTTAATCCCGTTAAGAAAAACCTCGCCCAGTTCTGATGTGTCTTCAGTCGAGCAAGAAGAAAATTGAAATTTTTGGCAAATCACATATTTAATGTTCTTGTAGATGAGTTGACCATATTTCTTATGGTAGGTATTGAGGTTGAATCCCTGGAGGAGATGAGGGAAATTATTCGCGCTCCTCCTTCGACAATTTTCGAGAATAGTTTAGAAAATAGCATACAAACATAGGTAACACATTCCTTATGCCGATATGGACCTCATAGGCAGACCAATAATAAATAAATAAATACTAAATGTAAGTCAATGATGTTATAAAGTAGGATATAATATATAATTAAAGAAAAGAACCTACTTTATTGAAAAAAGGCGTCGAATTGGAGAAAAAGACAGGCCGTAAAGGGCCGGATTTGAATTTCCAAATTGATTGCAAAACTAAGCGAGCAGAGTTTAGCCGATTTCTCCAAACTGTGATTTATGCGTTTTCTCTTAGAAATCTTCCAATTGAACGATAATGCTTTTCCGTGATAAGAGCGTGTCGGACCTGGCGATACTCGTTCAGGATTTAGCTCTGACGGAGAAGCGATGAGCCCACCCAATGATAGGAAACTTTAAATTAAATTATTTCCCATTCTTAACGTCTTCGAGAGACTGAATCTATAGGAGTTTTTAACAAGTGGCCCTCCTCGGCCAACGTATAAATCTGAAAAGGTCTTCCATCCTCGATCCATTGATTTATCTTAGGTATTAGGTTTTCCTGCCCTCCTGTCTAACTTTAAGGCAAGATTTACGTCTCCATAATAGGTTAGGAAGGAAATAATCAACTTACTTTATTGATTAACCTTTTCTTGTATCTTTTTTTCTATCTTGTCTTGGTAATTCTTTTCAAAGGTATTTTCATTTTCAATAAAAAAAATAAAAAAGTAGAGACACAAAATAACCATATATATGTCAAACTTTGTTCATCATTTTACGTGCGGCATTGTAACAATGAAAAAATGTTCTATACGGAAAAACGGCAGGAAATCATATTGTTGCTTCTTGCTAGATTTTTTTCGGTTCAAACTTGTCGATAAGAATAGTACAATCATTAATAAATCTATTCCAAAATATGATGGCTTAACTGGAGAACAACTTTCAGTAAGTACATGTCAACGATGAATAATAGTAATGCTTTTATTTAAATAATTATTCAGAAATCGTGAGATGCGGTCTGGTGTGATGTAGGTTTCAGAAAAACACCCCTTCAAAATCCAGCGTACATATACATAAAACAGCAATATCTCACTGGCGCTCTCAACACGACACGCAAGAATGGCACAATTACACAGAAGACAAACACTTTGAGTGAGTAGAAATACTTTGATTCAATATATAAAAATATATATATGTTTTGCATTGTATAAATTCACTTTTTCACATCCTAGATGTATTTGTTAAATGAAAACAATGTTTGTAAATCCCAGGCCCTGAAGATGATCTCAATAAAGATCGAAACGTTGGCACGATAAAGAAAATGTTTTTCTGAAACCTACATCACACCAGCCAGCATCACACGATTTCTGAATAATTATCGATTAACGATAACTAATCACCACACATATTTAAATAATGTTCTTTCTGCATCTCATGACCCCTTATCAATGGGCTGCAGGCTTTGCAAAAACTTGTACCAACATGACTGTTGATTTATGCTGTTCTGACGAATAAAAATAACCCAGCTCTTAACATTTTAATTAGATAATTGTTGACCAAAGAGCAAATCGATAGCGAAACAAAACTTCCAATTAATTTTTCGATTAATGCTTGATTTGTTTCCTACAAGTTGCTTGTTGGTTCAGCCGATTGTATAGTTTTGTTTGCAGTCCTATGGTATGTCAGTTCGGGTTATTTTTGAGGGGAAAACCCTTATGAATATCACGCTTATGAGATCCCCTCCGAAACCTTGTTTCCTTTCTCCCCAACTGTTAGGGTCAATTCCTCTTTCAGCACCATTCAGCACCAAAGATGAACTGTATGTTTCACCGAGATAATGACTCCTGTTTTTCCCATCTCGGAAGGAGAAACGGCCTAATCTTCGTCGCGATAAAGGTTTAAAGACCATATGAAATAGGGTTTCCTCCCCTTGTCGCATTTTCAAAAGCAAACTGGGGTTGATGTGCACTGTTTGGTAAATAGGACAATGTATTATTTTATTTCACTATATATATATATATATATATATATAATAGTCTAGAGCATGATGGATGAATGTAAGAAGAGAGAAACAGTGAAATAACTCAATAATAATTGATTTTTATTCATTGTAATGTTTCATAATTGAATACACTTCTGTGATTAATAAAATGATATTATTTTAGCAATCGACTAACATCATTTTACAAATGTATACGTCAAACAGAAAGTTGAACAAGACGTAGAAAATGTGATAATGTACTGCAAATTCTACAATTTGGGACTACAATTTAAGGAGGAATTCAAGGTCTTCTCGCAAAGTGAATGTCCGGAATTTAAAAATTTGAAAAACAAACGACAATTATAATCACAATGGCACACAATAATGTATCATATATATATGGAAAAAATGAAAAAACCACGTGCTGTAAAATAAAGTGAATCATTTAGGAAATAAATCCGTGTCCCCTTCATATTCGACTACAACATCGCCTAAGACTAACAAAATCGCAAGTAGTAAGTAAAAAACGATATTGTTCTCCACACTCACAAAACGCTAATAAAAATAGGGTAGAATCGAAATTATGAAAAAAGACATTAAGTTCTTGAGTTATCAAAGATGTTAGATGATTATTTCTAATTTATTTCTCAACAGCCACGATAGCCAGTGGTAGAGCAGGGGGTATTTGGCCGAAGGTCGTGGGTTCGAATCCCGCTCGTGGCACTAGCTTTTTCATTTCAACCAAAACATTACATAAAAATATTAATTTAATTGAAAGAAGTAATTTGGTCAACCACTAAACATAATGGATTTAATAAGTAAAACGAAGTATATCTTCACTAAAGCTCTCCATGGCCATTTCATTTGTCGCCGAGAAACGAATCCTGATTACACGAAAAATGGTAAAAAAGAGGGAAAAGTCGGAAGGTTGTAGGTTGAGATGGGGAGTTGGGGTCCGAGTGGATCGAAGTTACGATAGCTCAAGTGGTAGAGCAGCGGCGTATTTAACGAAGGTCGTGGGTTCGAATCCCGCTCGTGGCACTAGCTTTTTCATTTCAACCAAAACCTTACATAAAAAGATTAATTAATATTGATATTCAATATGTTGAATTAAAAGGTACTACCCAAAATAATGTACTGGACATAGGGATAAAAATTAACCTGAAAAATGGCCAGGATCTTAATATCATATCGGTCTATAAGGGTCCTGTAAAATAATCTTACAATTAAAGCCAGGGAATGAATAAGTTTCTTTCAAACCTGACTCAAACCTTGGACAGTTTGAGCCGATTTTACCAGTCTCCATGGCAAAAATGTTGGATGCGCTAACTCAACAACGCTAGTTTGTTTAAACAACGAACCAATAACGAACAGACAAAAAATTACATGTGCCATTGCCATTACAATCTTCTTCCCAGATGTGGCCACCCACCCTTTTTGGTCAGTAACTCGTTGGGCTCTAAACACTTACAATAAATCTTGATTTCATTGGCACAAGAATAAATTTACTTAAACATTTATGAGTGAGAAAATGAAATACCGAGAAAACCAATTGGGAACTATATAAGTCAAACTTACTCCTTTCAGAAGTATCCAACATTCCAACATATAGTTTTGTAGATACTTATAAGCAAACGCGAAACGCGTATTTCCAGATTTTTCTGCTATGCAAATTCCATCAGGTGTCGGGAATTTCGCAGCTTACCTCTACAAGTTTAAAAAAGCCGACAGCCTTTTATGCTCAGTGAGCAAAAAGGGGATGATGACACAGATTATTCTCTTGCACTAGTTGACAAAAAAAGATGGGGTGAGAGCGAGAGGGAGGAAAACTAAAGGCTTTATTCCCAGAAAACTGGCCACAAGAACAGAAAGAGTTACAAATTAGAAAATTCGATTCAAGGTATTTTAATTTTTCAGCGAGGTCATCATATATAGTCCAACTTGATTACGTAATTTCGATTAATGTATTCGTATCGGTATCGTTTTATATGTTAATGTTTATTTGTTTATTAATAGTTGACTTATTCGTTTATATAGTGATTTTATGTAACTATTTATTTCTTTATTTATATAGTATATAACAAATTATTATTAAGTTCATACTGCATAAATTATAGTAATCCGAGCAAGTGTCCTTTGCATTATTTGTAAAGGTGATATTAGAAAAGGGAAACCCATTTAGGATTCCAATTTAATCAAAACAAACGCTAAAAAGAAACAACCTCTTACCGTCCCCACGCCGCACTTTTAGAAAAGTTATGGTCTGGAGAAGACGTTGAAAACAAAAGCCCTTATTCCAGTACCAAAATTTTAGTTAATTGGCGCGGTCCGCCGGTAAAGAGCTCCCTAAGTTTTGCCTATCATCACTGACAAGTCAAACGAGTTTGCGCATTTCGCCATTGTCATTGTTGAGTTTAGGTGATTTCTGTGGAGAGAATTTTTAGTAATGAGGTCGTGGATGAGGGGGCTGTTTTAGTATTACTACTTTTTACTGGTGTGTTTGATGGATTAATTGTTTTGGATTGTTCTAATTGGCCTTTTCTTCTTCGGTCCTTTTCCTTTTGAATTTATATTAATTTCAAATGGTTAAAACGATGTTTGTAAGTTATTGTTAATTTCTGTATTTATGAGTTTGTAAAGTTGAATGTTACGTTTATGCATTTTTGTACGGTCGAGTATCTTCTTTTTCATCCTTTTCGTACGTTGCGTAATATTTTCATACTCCTTTGTATTGTGTCTGATTCATGGTTGTTTTTTATTTGAAAGTTGCGTAATTCTATTTTTCATCTTGCCCCTAAACGATTTGATGGGTTCCTTGTATCTGTCTTTTATTTTGTGTCCTGTCCGTCCGATGTCCCTGCATTCGCATAAGTGTTTATATTCCGTTTTTTGATTAGATTTTTAGATTTGATGTTTTGTCTTGATTTTCCTATTGATTTTGTCGTTTTCAGTGCTCTGTTTTTGCCTCATTTTTGAATAAGTCGCTTAGTTTGTACGCTTCTACTATTTGTACGCTTCTGCAATGACTGTAAATATGATCCATTTTGTGACTGTTTTTGTGGTGTTGTTTTTGTGTGCTGTGTGTTTATTATTCTTTTGATTGTGTTTGTGTTGTAGTTGTTAAGGTGCTATGGTTTGTAGTTTAATTTGTTTTCGTACTTGTTTTGTTAGCGGATTGATTTTAGTCTGTCCCTCATTTCACTGCTGCCATTTTGTGGCGATATGGGTAGTTTGACAGCTTGTATGGTGTCTTCAGTAGCTGACGGTTTTCTGTATATGTAAAATTGTAGTTTCTCGCCTATTTTTCTGATTGTTAAGTCTAGGAAGTTAAATTTTTATTTTTTCCATTTCAATAGTGAATTGTAGGTTCTTGTGTAATAAGTTCAAATCTGTCAGTATGTTGTTTATGCTGGAGTTGTTGTTGATGTCTACTATGGCGAGTGTGTCATATACATATCAGTATATGTGTGGGATGTTATGTTTTGCCGTAATTTCGAGTATTTCTCTTCAAAATTCTATAACATTACACCTGCGAGATGGCTGAGGAAATCCCAACATATGGCCGATTCTCTTCATAAGGTTAACACCGCAGCCGAAAATACAATCAGGAAAGGTAATTACAAAATGTCCCCCTAGGATATCATGCAGTGTACACGCTCGTGAACTTTCTAGGGGACCGGTTGCGCACCCTGAAAATAACCATGAATGCTTAAATTAAATTCCGAAAGGTACGTCTATTCTGCTGAGATGTTCGCTATTTCGCGCAATAAGTTATTTATATGAATACCGCAAATACACCATAGTATCAGATAGTGCAGGCGTGATACCGAAACTCATAAACATACGGGCCAGAAACCCAACCGAACATGTATGAAACATTAACTAAACTTTGTTTTGTACAAAAAAAAGTTAATTTTATAAGGGTAATGTTTCTCTGCGGGATGAAGTATAATGAAAAAGTGGACTCCTTGGTCAAATTGACAATTAAACGGCGGAAAACCTCATTTAAAACCTCGTCTAGTGATTTGTACGAAATAATGAAAAAAGGTAGAAAACACTGGCAAGGAAATTCCAGCAGAGGATGTTTTTAAAAAAACGGGAGCCGGATATCGGAACGAAGATTTGATTCCACAAAGAAGAAATTAGTAAATTTGCAGGCAAGACCATCCGCAGAATCAGGACCAACATATCCTTTGTAATATGTATCTAAAAAGGATTAATATCAAGGATTTGGCCTTATGTGAAAAATGTTCGGAGAGGAAAATATAGAACATACAGTCATGAATTGTCCTGTTTACACGCAAGAACGGGAAAGCGGACAATAGAAAGGTTTTTGAAGCTTCCTTTTAATTATCAATATATACTGTCCCGAAAAAAAAACATATTTTTTTGCTCCTAAAAAAGCACGAAATAAAATTCTTAAAAGATATTCCTAATAGCCCCTATTGGTAATATCTCTCTCCTTTTCCACCCCTGCCCTAAATTCAAGAATCCGCTTAAGGCTACTAATATTAACAGAGTAATGAAGCAAAGAGATTTTAATATAAGACCCGTTTGAAGCTCGGGGCTCATTTAATTATAAAAACAATTAAAAGGTGATCCTTCCAATAAAGGGTCGATGAAGGGAAAGCTCTGAAATGGCCCTTTGATAAATCTCATTAGCGGGATAAAAAGATTTAATAGATAGCTGCGAACGCAATTAGTTTTAAGTAACAAAGAACGTTTACAATTATTATAGGGGTTTTTATCTAACAGTGAAATTCTTTGTTATTAAGAGCTAAGGTTGTCTTGAAAAGAAAGTTTATGAAATTTGTTACAAATGCAAACGGCAAGAAAAAATTATCATTATTAAAGTGACAAATGATCTTTGTAAGGTGTAGCAGCACTTAAAACAGAGGTCGGCAAACTACAACCTTCTGACTCTTTTCATTCTGGCCCCGTGGTTAATTACGAGGAAAAATGGCAAGAAATCAAGTAGGGGTGGCATCATGTATCGAAATAGCCAACAGATTTGGGAGTACATGTTTATATGGTATTTCAAAGGTTTCGTAAATTCGTTTTCTACTCTTCTTGCGTTTATTCTTAACATGTCCCTTCAATTTTTCAAGATAATTGCATAATTATTATTTGCACTTATTTTCGTAAACCTCTATTCTCCTCTGATGGAACCAGGATTCGAGTGACTGTAAGTGATTTTGTAACTTACGTGAAGCTGTAACGGGATTTGTTTAATTCGCCGATTTCCATTCCTGATTAATTCTGAGGAGTCGGACAGAATTTCAATAGGGGGCGGGTTGGGAGGTCTAAAAAGTAAATCTAAACTCGGAGGACCACTTTCTCTGAGAGAAAAAACTAAAAATTGTAATTTTAATTTGTTAAAATAAAAATAAGTAAATAAAAGCGAGGCTCACCTTCTGTCAGCACCTGCTTCAAGATTGGAGCGAAAAAGAGAAAAACATCACTTAAAACAAAGGTCGGTAAACTACGACCTGTAGAATCTTTTCAATCTGGCCCGCATGTTAATTACATGGAAAAATTACAAGTAAATCAAATAGGTATGGAATTCTGTAACGAGAATAAAGGAAAAGTAAAGCGTGATGAGAGTTACGATAATAAAAAGAAAATTAAATTAAAATTATTCTGATAAAAAATAAGGTTAGTAGGGTCTCGGCGCAGGGATGATTTCCAGACAGGGCGGTTGACCTAATTTTTCTTTCTGGAACCCAGCGTACTTGGACGTGATAGCGACTGGGTTCTCGTGCCTTCCTTACTCCTGGCTTCTTGGGTAATAAAAAGTAATACAACGCGAATAAATAAAATTACAGGAATTTGACTACTCTGTGTTAAAAAAATATATTTCAAAAAACAGAAGTAAAAGACAATTTGGTGAATAATGGGTGAAGAGAGCCTGTGGTATCGCGGCGCAATGCAGACCAGTGTTTTCGCAGGAGACTAGAGTGTGTTTTTTTCAAATACATGCCCGAGGTCACATCAATTATGGTTGTTACAGATATAAGAAAAAGTTCTTTGCATACATTAAACGCATGTATAAGAAATTAAAGTTTAATTTATCACACGTTGTATATACATACAGGATTTCGTGTAGTGAATGTCCAATCAGATACAATACAATAGTCAAACAAAACAGATAATAAAATATGCAATTTATAGCCACGTTTTTGATTGTGGAGCAGTCCAGAAATGGTACTGGACTCTCCAAACATTCGCTCATAAGTGGGCATCAATTTGACTTTTCTAATGCTGAAATAATTGATAAAGATTCTCGCTTACTCAGAAGAAGAATAAAAGAGGTTCTAATACTAAATAGAAAATAATAATTATAACATTCAAACAAAAACAGCGGGCTTAAGTTCAATTCATCAAGGTCTTATTAATTTAAAAAAGAAGCAATTTGGTAACGAGAACTGTGTTACAGTCCTTGGCAATGTCAGGACTGAGTCCAAGTTCAAGTAGTTAGTTCAAAGAAATTAAAAACATTTATTAAAAATTATTCGGAGATCTTGAGATGCGGTCTGGTGTGACGTGGGTTTTAGAAAAACATTTCTTTATCTTGCCAACGTTTCGATCATTATTGAGATCATCTTCAGGGCTCAAAGTGTTTGTTTTCTGCGTACTTGTGTTATTCCTGGGTGTCGTGTGGGGCACTCTCAACACGACACACAATTATGCAGAAAACAAACACTTTGAGCTCTGAAGATGATCTCAATAATGATCGAAACGTTGGCAAGGTAAAGAAATGTTTTTCTAAAACCCACGTCACACCAGACCGACATCCTTCCCCACCCCTTCAAAATCCAACGTATATAAACACAAAATAGCAAAATCACACTGTCACTCTCGACACGACACGCAAGAATGGCACAATTACACAGAAGACAAACACTTTGAGTGAGTAGAAATACTTTGACTGAATATATAAAAAATATATTTTGCATTGTATAAATTCACTTTTTCACATCCTAAATGTATTTGTTAAATGTAAACAATGTTTGTAAATCCCAGGCCCTGAAGATGATCTCAATAAAGATCGAAACGTTGGCACGATAAAGAAATGTTTTTCTAAAACCTAGGTCACACCAGACCGCATCTCACGATCTCCGAATAATCATTGACTAACTAACTAAACATCACACATTTATCAAAAACTTAATTATGTTAATTTGTAAATATCTTTAAGATTGTTTTGTAAGATCTCTATAATTATATTAAGTGTTTAAATAATTGTAATAATTTGTAATTAATATAGGCCCTGATGATGAGATTAAAACAGTCGAAAGCTTGGCAGATAACAATTGAATTTATTTTTTCATTCACTGACCATACCAGACCCAGTTACGGTTTTGGTATCTTCCCTCTTAAATTACTGATAAGTCCTTCATGCCAGACCTTGTCAAAAGCTTGTGAAACATCAAGAAAGATGAGTTTTTCATTAAGAGATTTTTCATTAGATATGTTACTCGGTTAATATGGTCTATTCTTGAGTGTTTTAGTTGAAATCGAAATGGTGGTTTGAGATAATTTTGTTTTTTTAATGTGGGTTTTAATCCTTTTGGAGAATCTTTTCCAAAAGTTTACAGATTGTCGATATTAACGATATAACTTTCGCCGGTTTGCTCGGTTTTTTTATCATGATGATTTCTGCGAATTTACAATACTGGGAACATATTTTAGATCTGATTGCCGCATTAATAGGTAAGTTAGCTTATCCAACCCCCTTTTCGGTAATTTTTTCAATATTTCTCCAGTTATGAGATCATTTCGTGGAATCGTTTTAGCAGTATATTTTAACTCCCTCGGCTATTTCGTTGGGAGTAACTTTCTATTTCATTCTTCTGAGGTTGTCATTACTTTTATTGCCCTGCTACTAATTTTTTCATTTGGTTTGAAAATATCGGTGAGGTAGGTGGCAAAATGATTTACCTCTAGTGTGCTTCCGAATGTGGGAATAAATAGATATAATCTGTATCCATTCATCTAAATATATGTAGGTATAGAGTCTATTTGTATATATTTTACTGCATGAATGTGTTGATGAATCTGAAGTACATGTTACACATTACTTTGAAAGAAAATATTAAGTAAGCAAATATTGTCATATTGTCAAGACTGTAGCGATATAGTAGATATAATGAGCTATAAACCATACGAGAACTGTAAAAAAAAAGGAGTCAATCACTCTTTTATTTTGGAACAACACCCAGGAGAAAGATAAGCAAACATCACGTCATAACAGTCTCGTCTAAACTTGCTAACATACAAACGTGCTGTACCTTAGCCAGACAAAAAACTAAGGATAGCAAGTATATTGACTATACAAATTCAATGACCATTTGAAAAATGTAAAGAATAGCAAAACATAGTAGGTTTGGTTCTGCTAATATGATGACAAATCAGTCAATTTAAGCAGTACATTTAAGTTACTTGAAATAAAAGATTTTTGTTTTGGGAGGGTATTTCAACCACGAAGTTATATGAAAATAGGGTTTTTAAAAGAAAACCCCATTTGTAAATATGTCGGGTCCAAATTCGAACCCGGGACCTTTACCTTACAGTGACAAGCGTTGTGTCAACGCTTAAACCGTTGCGGTGAAAATAATAATAAAAAATATGTTTTTGCTGGTTGATTGCTTAGTAAGATCCGTTGCCTTTTGTTTTTAGAAATTGATTATTTTTACGTATGTCTTTTGTTCATTGGTATGGTATGGTTCTTGGTTTATGGGAATTGGAGAGGGTACGGAGCCCTGTTCAATTTCCATAAGCTGGTTTTTGGGGCTTCTTTTGCAGGTTCCCCCAGTGTTTTTTGTTTGCTCTTGGTTTTTCCATATGCTTCTCACGAGTGAGAGGGATCTAAGAGGCCACACCGGAGGAGCCCTCTCTCCGGTATAAGGTTACTTAAGGGGGACACCTGGTGCCCTTGAGGCTCCGTTATTGGCACAGTTACCTCTGTACCATTCATCCATCAGCACGGGTCGCATAACACCTTAGATTTGGGCTGGAATATGGGGCTAGGATTGGGTGTACAGTGGGAAGAGGCGTAAGGTGTGGAATTAGGAGGTGTCAGGTCCTGCTCCTGTCCCTCCATACCCCTCTTTCCGTTTGTTAAATAAACAGGGTACACCCATATAAGCTTCGTGAAGGTCGGCGTTGAGTATTAGAGGTTACTAGAGGCCATACCACCCATTCATACCCCGTACATTCTATATACAAAAGTATTGCATATGTCGGGTGGATTTTATTGCCAGTATTTTCAATAGTAGGTCGAGAGAATCTATGACCTGGTGAAGAAATCATTTTGTTTAATTTTGCTCCGGAAACTTCATTTATACGCGCAAATGTATAACATTTTGTGTAGAGTTTGGAAGGGATTTGATTTACAGTCTTGCCCAGGGGTGTATTGTACGAGAAGTATACTCATTGAGAATTTTTAAATTTTTTTTTTGTTTCAGGAACACGTAAGGGTGCTTTGATATTAAACCGAAAGAGCTATAAGTGGAAAAGGAAGTTTAACGAGTGTTTAAATTACGAAGGAAGTTTGCAAACGTAGTTTTCTATTATACTTTCCTATTGAATTCAGGACTCTGGCAAATTATAAAGGCAACGTGCGTTCCATTGATTCACTGTTGTTCATGATGGGGGAAAAGAAATTATTAATGCATAAAACTAATCATCGATTAAAGTTTGCTCCGATGTTTGAGTTTGATTATCGTTGCCACGGGGAAGTTAAACAATGGCGTGTATGATTTGTACCAGCCGGTTATTTAATTATTCCATTCTACTTATGCTTTATGAAAAATTAACAGCAATGAGACGGTTTTGTATCGCGATACGGTTTTTGTCCAATTATTCCACGAATATTTTGATCAAATTTAAATTCCTGACTCAGAGACAAAAGATCCGGTTGCTCTAAGTCCGGCCTGGGGTAATCTCTTTGCCTATTGTTGGGCATTATTTACTGCCAGTGGCTACACTCGCAGGCAGTTCTCTTAATATTTAATTCAGATAATTCCTCTTTTCCCAGGGCCATTGTTCCGCCGGCCTTTGGCCGTGCGAGGGGCAAGGACAAAAAGCCGTGAACCGCCTTGAATAAAGAACTCATGAAATAATACCAGTTAATTCATAAATAAAACGAACTCCTACACTAAATCTTGTTTTTTATAGTTACATAACATTAATATTGTAAAAAAAGACGGGTTAATTTCAACGCATTTGATTTTTTTTAATTGACCCATGAAAATGAAAACACTCAAATAAATGTCAACGCAAAATAACAATATAGTTTGGTCCAAACACAAACCCAGTGAACGAACAAGTAAACAAACACAAACTATATTAAAGCTTTTTCAACGGGAATATTGGTGGTAGTAGAGGACGGATTATTGGGCATGCTGGATTCAATAAATTGTCATAAAATGAAAAGTGTGTGGGGGTGATGTTTAGTGACCGTTAGTTAATAATAAGTTCACTAATGTCGTGGTCCGCTTGACGAAAATATATTACAATTAATTAAGGTTTTTAGTTGAGATGAAAAAAAGTTAATGGCACGAGAGGGATTCGAACCCACGACCTTCGGCTAGATACGCCGCTGCTCTACCANTCATAAGGTGGGGTTGAGATGGGGAGTTGATGTCCGAGTGGATCGAGGTCACGATAGCTCAGGTGGTAGAGCAGCGGCGTATCTAGCCGAAGGTCGTAGGTTCGAATCCCTCTCGTGCCATTAACTTTTTTTCATCTCAACTAAAAACCTTAATTAATTGTAAAGTTAATAATAAGTTAACAGAGACATTCTTACATTAATTTTCATACATATGCCTAAGTACATCTCTCATCCTTGATACTGATATTTCCAGGGACAAAATGTGTGGTGTTTAGCGACCGACATTTGATTTTAAATAACAGGAAAAAATATAAACAATTATTTATGTATTTATGTATATATTTATTTATTTATATCAAAAACGGCTCTGATGAAATATTAGTATTAGTGAGAAAAAGAGGTAAATCGTTGTGGCACTGCGGTATAACCTCCAGTTGGTTTTGGTCAGTTTTTCCCAAGGAAAACTCAAATATGTCTATTCATCGCTCATGTGATATACTTATACNTAGTGTTTAGTGACCGTTAGTCAATGATTATTTGGAGATCGTGAGATCGTGAGATGCGATCTGGTGTGACGTACGTTTTAGAAAACATTTCCTTTATCGTGCCAACGTTTCGATCTTTATTAAGATCATCTTCAGGGCCTGGGATTTATAAACATTGTTTAAATTTTACAAATACACATAGGATGTGAAAAAAATTAATTTTACACAATGCTAAAAAATTTTAGATTAAAAAAATGAATTTGTACAATGGTAAAAAATTTTATAATAAAAAATGAATTTATACAATGCTAGAAAATTTTAGATTAAAAAAATGAATTTATACAAGACTACAAAATTTTAGATGAAAAAATGAAGTTATACAATGCTATAAGATTTTAAATTAAAAAAAGATTTTTAAAAAAGAAAAAACGAAATGTAAAGGCATGAAATGAAAAGATATACCTGGGCAAAGTAGATGGTTTACTGTCACAAATAGTGGACGGAGAACTCTTAAACTTAACTTGATAGAGGCTAAATTTGAGGGGGGGGAAAAAGAGCTGAATTTTTGCAAGGAAAAAGTTAAAAAGAAATTTCGTCAAATTTATTATCATCTGTGGCATAAATTTAACCATTATTAAAGATTTGTACAATCCATTTTGCTCGGCTCTGATTTAACAAAATACGTGTATCCTGATTGAATGTAAGCCTCTTGCTTGCCGTGCGATTCTTATCAATTGATTCAACAATTTCTTTTTCTGCCCAGTCCAACTACATAATTGGGACTATTGGTTGTTCGATGATTCATTGGACAATAACAGCCACAGTTTCCCGAAATCCCTTGGAGTTTGTATTGTCACCTAATTTGAAGCAATATTGACCGCAGCCCTACTTAAACGGATTATCCTCGGATTTCTATTACACGCCATACTGGTACACGCATCCCTATCGTATTGTAACCATGTCCATGGTTTAAAAGTTGACATGTAAACACTCGAGTAAATTATATTAGCAAAATATAGTTAGTTTTAATGATATTTCCAATTTTATGTGGGACATATATACACAACACGACGCATAGGAATGACACATCTACATGGAAAACAGACACTTTGAGCCCCGTAGATGATCTCAATAAAGATCCAAACGTCGGCCCGATCTAAAACCTACGTCACACCACACCGCATCTCACGATCTCCAAATAATCATTAATTAACGGTCACTAAATACCACACATTTAGTGACATTGTGACTAACATGACATCTTTATAAGTGTATAAATTACTCCAGTAATGTATTAGTCATATATTAAACAACAACCACATTTTTAATATACTGCCGTTTGCATGAAATAAAAAACTGAGAGCAAATACCCCGTTAAGATTTCTTTGAACGAAAAATGCTACCTCTGAAACTAGAACGACCACACAAAGCACAATTCGTTTCAAATTATTGGGAAGGGGAAAGTTCCATGAAAAGGATGAAGATTAAGCTTCTAATTTGTAAGTTCTGCTTTTCTCTTTCTACCACCTGTTGGGTGTTTCAATAAACAATTCAGAATTACAGCAGGTAAAAAAGATGAAAAGAATGGTCTAACAGTGGTAAATCGTATTATTATTATTGCAGACCTTTTCATCGTTATGCCTCCATAATCAGCATTATGCAAAGTTTAATTATAATTATAAAACCGATGCTTGCATATTGAACGGACTGAGAATAAGGCAAATTATAAGGGTAATTACAAGTAAATTGATATAGAGGAAATTAATAAAGTACATATTAAATTACGAGAAATGTTATTGGAATGATCAAAAATGTTTTATCGATAAATGTGACAATAATTTTCACGAAGTAGTTTCATGAACATTTATATCCTGTAACTATTTTTGTCATACACCGCAATCGCATTTTATTTTTCACTGAAGAAAACGGAAAAAATAACTGATGTAATTTTTTTCCAAAATCATGAACCGCAGATTTTTTAAGCATCCCGATTTATACGGGTTGAATTACATATCCCAGTTTCGATAGGGTTCCTTACAAATTTTTCGAAAACGCACCGGAAAATTTTAAAAAATTGCTACAACGTTTTAATCACGTTTTTGAAAATTCTGTAATATCAGAAAGTTAAAATAAATCAATCATTTTCCACCTACACAAGAGTGGCGATATTAATTTGGCAAAGAATTATCGAGGCATTTCGTTTTCCGATACAATGACTAAATTGTTTACTGGGATAATACTAGAGTAATTACAACATTGGTAGAATGTAACGATATACTAAATCAATATCATGCTGGGTTTCGAAAGGAGATAGCATAGTAGATAATATTTTTGATCTATTAAATGTAATCACAATTAAAATGCAGTTAACAAAGACCAGGGATGCCATTTTTGTAAATAAATTACATAACTGTGGTGTCTCGATCAAATTACTGGAAATATCCATTAGATTTCGTGATCCGATTAACCAAATAACTTCGTTCAATTAATTAATCTTTATGTAAGGTATTGGTTGAAATGAAAAAGCTAGTGTCACGAGCGGGATTCGAACCCACGACCTTCGGCTAAATACGCAGCTGCTCTACCACTTAAGTTATCGTGACTTCAATCCACTCGGACATCAGCTTCCCATCTCAACCCACCTTTTCAATTTTCTCTCCTTTTTGTCATTTTTCAAATGACATGTAATCTATTTGATGACAAATGAAATGGCCACGGAGAGCTTTAGTGAAGATATACTTCATTTCGCTTATTAAAGTTGTTTTCGTCCGACAAAAGACTATTATTTTAGAGGACACAATATTATCTGAGAAGATAAACATTCCCATCCTTATTAAAAAAGATATTCAATATCCATTATATTTAGAAGTCTATTGACCAAATTACTTCTTTCAATTAATTAATCTTTTTATGTAAGGTTTTGGTTGAAATGGAAAAGCTAGTGCCACGAGAGGGATTCGAACCCACGACCTTCGACTAAATGGCAAACAGGAGGTTAAATTCAGTTCGTCAGAGTGGCTCGGTAGAGCAGCGGCATATCTAGCTGAAGGTCGTGGGTTCGAATCCCGCTCGTGACACTGACTTTTTTTAATCTCAACCAATACCTTACATAAAGATTAATTAATTACTGGATCAATTCAAAAATATTATAAGGTCACACAATTCGCAATTTGGACGAAACATGACACGAACCAAACTTTTCAAACAAATGTGGTGGTAAAACAAGGCTGACTCCTTTCACCGTTGTTTTTTTACTATACTTAAATGATTTATACGAGTTCGCAAAGGGAGGAAATTGGGTGGTTAGGCAACGAAAACGTAAGATGCTTGTTGCATGCTGACGATATTGTCCTCTTAGCAAGCGAGACGCGTACACTACAAAACTTAATAAACTACATAATTATGTCAGCTGTGGAACGTAACTGTTAACTTGAAAAAGTCAAAAATAATGGTGTTTACAAAAGGGGACGACCAGCAAGCAACGAAAGGTGGTTTTTGGTGAAAAATAAATAGAGGTAATGTCGCAGTACAAATATCTGGGACTGAGCCCTCAGATCTCGTACAATTTTCTTTTCAATGAAGCTGAATGGGTGTAAACTAGGCATAAGTTCTACCTGGAATACTCCCATAAAAATTTATTCTGTTCCTTTAAATGTAAAATTTAATGTGTTTGATTCTGCGAGCAGAGCTGTTATATGCTACGGGGCACAAGTATGGGCTACAGGGAACACTGAAGAAGAGAAATTACAAACATATTTTATAAAAAGGCTGTTTTCTGTTCCCACATGAGCACCGATTACTTAGTTTATTTGGGAACAGATCGACCCCCTTTCCTTTGTTACACCTTCCTGCTTTACATTAGCCATGTAAATAACCTATTGACACAGGCATGAACCCCCTCTAAAAAAATATGTAGCAGATTTTGTTATAACTAGGAAAATCGACTGGTTCAAAAAATACATACTGCAAATTAACTTTCAGCGTGGACCTTATCTATGAAAAAGATAGTAATTATATAAGTTTATGGCAAATTTATATAGTGCTAGAAATGAAGCAAAATTCCATGTTGTATTTTGTAGTATTTACTTTTCCTACCATTTTTATTTCATTTTATAATAAATTGCAATAAAATTTATTATAAACTATCATGTTTTTATATTTTATAAAATGATTATTAGGAAATCGTGACATGCGGTCTGGTGTGATGTAGGTTTCAAAAAAACATTTTCTTCGTCGTACCAACGTTTCGATCTTTATTGAGATCATCTTCAGGGCCTGTTAAATTTAAACAATGTTTGTAAATCCCAGGCCCTGAAGATGATCTCAATAAAGACCAAAACGTTGGCACGATAAAGAAAATGTTTTTTTAAAACCTACATCACATCAGACTGCACCTCACGATTTCCGAATAATCATCGACTAACGGATACTAATCACCACACATTTTATAAAATGTTAAATGTTCAACTTGGCGGACATAATTGTATGAATAATAAAAATAAGATGTATTTTATGGCTGCAGATTATGGGTGAATTATTGCAACTTAATTACTCAGTGGCTAGACCTCAGAATCGGCAAAAGTGCGTGTAATATGGGAACTGTTGAAAATATGTACCACTTCATAGCAATAAGCCCAATCTTAAAATACTACTATAAAAAGTGTTTCAAAAAAGAAAAATTGTAGTGGTAAAAAATAATTGATTTTTTTAAGTAGCAGCTGGGAATATTTTGTCAGTTACATAATGCAATCATATAATTACCGAAAAATTTTAATTGTACAATTCAACTTTTAGTTAGAATCTTATATTTTTATTTTTATATTTAAATTGTTGTTTAAATTGAACTTTTTAAACACATATGAGTAACACACTCACAGACGGATAGCCCAGGAAGTTTGTATTTGTACTACTTTGTAACACAAAAGATGTTTGTTTTGTGAATATTAATAAAATGCATTTTTTATTATTATTATTATATTATATTTATTTTTTGCAGTAAAATATATGTAATTTTTGTTTAGTTTTAATAACTAGAAAATATGTTGGATTTGCATTTTATTGAAACATTTTCACAGTTAAATGTGTTACAGCAAACATTATTTTATTTAACTTATATGATAAAAGATAAGCGTCAGAGTATAAATCCACGGAAAGCCTTTAATATTTTCAAAGTCGAATTTTATTTGAAAGGGAATCGGAGGACAATGGAAGCGGGCCAGGGCAAAATGGGATTTGCCCTCGGAGGACGGAAAACTCTTTCCGATTTCCCTTAATTCCTACTTATTGGACCCTGGACAGTGCTTCTCACGGTAATCCAATCTATCGTCTAAGCGACAATAGCCTATAGAGGCTTGTCTTTTGAAAATCGCTCGAGTGTTTTGGAGAATGTCCGGGAAAGCTTGAAGGAAAGTCCTTCAGTTAGAAATGTCTTGGAAACGTTTGGAGGAAATAGGTTTCTCTCAAAGAGAATGGTTAACACCCCGTCGGGGGAATTAGTACGCTTCGGCGGACAAATAAACTCTTGAGTCCCTCCTGTTAATTATGGGCTTAATTAAATTTCGTCTATCTCGTCCCGCAGTGGTAGCGCGATTATTGTAGAAGCGCTAATTTCAAATACCTGTCGTTAATCGCATTGCTCAAAATTGTTTCACAGTCGTGGACCTGTTTGGAAACTAAGGTGGAATCATTTAAGCTCATTCTGAACAAGCAACGAAGCATTTACTGCTTTTTTTTCTTATAAAGTTCTATTAGATAATGTGAAAATTTTTGAACCATTTTCAATGTGTCTATGTTCCGTTATCTAAGTTTAAATTCCATTTCTGAAATAAATCGTGAAAAAATTGTCTCTGGTTAAAGAGTGGAGTTGCCAAACCGATGCCCACGCCGAGGAGTTTGAGATTAAAAGTTTCCCCTGCTCACAATTTATCGCGCACTCTCGATATCGGCAATTTTATGGTGGATTGACCAAACTTAGAGCTGAAAAGTGTAAGCAATAATATATTTCATTACAATTATATGTAAAAAATCAGGGATAAGCCGCATATGGAGAAAGAAAAAATCTTAATTCCTTCGTTAAGCTTTCAAGCGATGTATCCTATTCATGAGTACTTTAAAAACAATTGATAATGATGATAGATTTGGACAAATAACTAGGGACCTTATTCAACCAATTGGTGCGAATCTATCGTCGAAGCAAAGAAAACAAAAAAAATAGGAAGAGAGAATATCTAAAGATTTAAACGGTTAACGATGTAAGATTAATATGTACCAACAGGGGGCGTCGATGGCCGCAACGGTTTAGGCGTTGACACGGCGCGGCGCTCATCACTGTAAGATAAAGGTCCCGGGTTCGAATCCCGTGGCCCTGCATTCGACATACTTACAAATATTTTTTTTCAAATACATGCAACAGTTGATATAACATCTGCTGTTGCAAACCCTCGTAAAAAATAATAAAAATAATTAACAATTTGTTTTTTACATTTTAATATTTAATATTTTTATTTTTGCAAGGGCCCTGCATTCGAACCCGACATATTTACAATATTGGCTTGTTTTCGAATACCGGCACCCCGAGAGAAAAAAATAAAAGTACCAACAATATTTGAAATTATGTCTTTAACCAACATAAATTGACCAGTTTTGCTGTATTATTATTTTATAATGATTATTTGAAGGAGGTGAGATGCGGTCTGGTGTGACGTAGGTTTTAGAAAAACATTTTCTTTATCGTGCCAACGTTTTGATCTTTAATGAGATTATCTTCAGGGCCTGGGATTTGTAAACATTGTTTTGTATAATTTAAACGATGTTTATAAATCCCAGGCCCTGAAGGTGATCTCAATAAAGATCGAAACGTTGGCACGATAAAGATAAAGTTTTTCTAAAACCTATGTCACACCAGACCGCATCTCACGATCTCCAAAGAATCATTAACTGACGGTCACTAAACACCACACATTATTTTATAATTTTGCAATAGGATAGTTTTAATATTTTTTAAATTATTACCTACACAGTAGAGATTAGTTTGAATACATTGAATGTACAATATAATGGTGCAAGTGAAAGTGAATACTACATTCGTAAGGTATGAAAATCTATCCGGCAAATATGAAAATGAGCTTCTCACGTATCACCTGTGTATTTCCCAAGGGAGGTCTCCCCCGATTCCTGACGGCTTCTGTATTATCCCAAGACCGGGGAAAGGGGGAACTAGATCAGAAGCTATGCCGCAGAAAGAATCGTTCCATTGATTTGTCTGGGGAATTTGTTCATGGAGGATTTTATAACGTGATCACGCCGGTAATAACTGGAGAGTGTGCGCAAAAGATAATATAAAACTTGATCAGTCGATGAATAAAATTACCATCGACGGTAACAGACGATGTTTGCTCGACAGATCAACGATAACGATAAACTTATGGAAATGGTAAATTATAATTACAATTTCCGCTCCATGCAGGAGCAAGTCGTGATGGAGACGGAAATGTAAAATATCCAAGTTTACCTCAGAATAACAAAAATATTCAAAAATTAATCCATTTATGTTTAGTGGTCTAATTGTCCAAATTACTTATTTCAATTAATTAATCTACTTATGTAAGGTTTTGGTGAAATGAAAAAGTTAGTGTCACGACCGGGATTTGAACCCACGAACTTCGGCTCAAATGGTTAAAGCAGCGGCGTATTGAGCCGAAGGTCGTGGGTTCGAATCACGCTCGTGACACTAACTTTTTCATTTCAACCAAAACCTTATATAAAGAGATTAATTAATTGAAAAATTCAAAAAGTTATAACTTCTGTTAATTTTATTTTTTCACAGGTTATATATACTGGGTGCCCCAGTTCCTTCTGACGAAACTCAGGGAATCGATTCTACTCTTCGTTTGGAGCAAAAAATGCCTAGGAGAAAATTTTCGGTAAGTTCTCTATTTTGAAGATATTCGTCAATTTAGGTTTTGTCAACTTACCATATAAAAACGCTTACAACTTCCGAAATGCTGAGACTACAACAAATCCAATTACACCATTTGAAAGAACGCTAAATTTGCTGTAAGATACTTCTATTTGCAATAATCTGAATGACATAAAATGTTAGCCAATATCAGTTGGAACATGTCAAAATTACAAAATTTAAAATTTTGGTCATGATTGCACGTTCTACTGTCCAGCAAATTTAGCGTTCTTTCATATGGTGTGATTTGTTGTAGTCTCAACATTTTGGAAGTTGTAAGCGGTTTTATGTGGTAAGTTAAAAAAACCTAAATTGACGAATATCTTCAAAATAGAGAACTTACCAAAAATTTTCTCCTGGGCAATTTTTGCTCCAAACGAAGAGTAGAATCGATTCCGTGAGTTTCGTCAGAAGGAACTGGGGCACCCAGTATATATTACCTGTNTATATATATATTAATTAATTTTTTTATCCACCATCATAATATGTGATGAATTTTATATATAGCTGTCTTCTATCTTTCCGGCTTTACAACGCTTTGCGGATCCTAACCTCCCAGTCTTGTTAACCACGATTCGTTATAATTGAGTCTTCAGTTTACAGACAAACAACCATTAAATCAATCAATCAATTAAGAGATGGAGCCACATTCTAACTCCGCTACACAGCAGTGCTCCCTGGGAAAAGCTGGTCCTTGAAGGTCAGAGGGAAGTTAATTTTAATCGACTAAGCGAAAGGATCAGTAGGCTAAAGGGGCTCTACACCCCTAAGCCTAAAGTGAGGCTATCCCTTCCAACTCTCACAATTATGTCCTATTAACGCATATACCTTTTTATTCCTCTTGTATCTAGTTATCGTAACCAAATTCCCCAAGCCAAGGTAGAACAGCTTAGCCGAAGGCTGCGTGGTTATAGGGAAGTCTAGCCTTTTTAAGCGACATCCGGTTTAAATTTAACCTTCCCCTGCCATGAGAAGTTCTGGTGAGGTGACTTTAGATCTTCAGCTACTAGCGGGAATTTTTATGGATCCAATCAGCAAAACAAAACAAAACTCGGCACGGCGAGGAAAACATCTAAGAAATTATCGCAGTCCACTTCCCAAGGACATAACGTGTGGAAAGCAATGAGGAGACCGGAGAAGTGACCGAGTAAAAACTACCAACTGCTCAAAAAGGCAAGGCGTCTCTCTAGACAAACTTCTTTCTCGACTTTTAGACAGATAATGTAAACTATCCCTTAACAATAAAAGCTAAATACAACCCATTATATAAACCTACATGGTCTTACTGTATTGAAATATGGGGCTTAGCCAAAGTACCCAATCCTATAAAATTCAATCCTTTCAGACCAAAACTCTCCGTTGTATTACAAATGCCATCAAACCAAGATAGAACAAATTCCACTCCTCACTCACTGGTCATTCTACTCCCTTAAAAACCCAACTTTCCTCCACCACACTTCCCAATATTCCATACCGCCGAGTTAAATGCCGATAGATTGTGTTGTTAACAACTCGTTGACAACACCGCGGTCAAAGCTACTGAAACTGCCATAATTCGAAAAGGTTTAGACCTTTTCTTGGATTAAAGAAATTGGATATTAGCTATGCTAAAAAGTCGGAAAATAAGCGCTTAACTTGGTCATCATACCAATAGTCCCTACCTAAACGATGCCTCCAAAGGGGCGGGGGGGATTATGGCCACTTCTTTGGTTGCTTAGTAGTTGATGACATGATTAAATTATTTTTTTATTTCTATTGGCATGTTCTTGCATGTTCTTCCGTATGGTTTTACTATGTTTCGAGAGACATACCATGCAATTTTCTATTGTTTTTTCCTCTCAGTGTAAATATTTATAACCCAGCTATTAAGAAAAGATTTTTGTATATGTGTTTTACGTTCAATTTGCTTAAGGTTTAATTACATCCTGAGACGCCTGAGTTCTTTCTGTTTTTTAGAGAGAAAGAGGACTGGGAAGGAAAGAGAGGCAGATAGATAGAGATAGAGAGAGAGAGAGAGAGAGAGAAAGAGAGAGGCAGATAGATAGATTAGATAGATAGATAGAGAGAGAGAGAGAGAGAGAGAGAGAGAGAGAGAGAGAGAGAGTGAGAGAGAGAGAGAGAGAGTGTGAGAGAGGGAGGGAGAGAACATGGAATTTAGAATTGAAGAGTTTACTATTGCACTTTCTTGCTTTCTAGTACAAACCAGGGTAATATTTTAAAAGCAACATGATGTTTTTAATAAAAAATTTTATCGATGAGCTAGATTATCGACCTGCTGGAAACATGAAGTTTTTTCGGAGGATCTACGGAAGAGGTCAACACAGAGAAAACTTGCTTTCGGTTTTCGCCGAGCTTTCGACAGTTTTTATATTGTCATCTTCAGGGCCTGTTTTATGATCATATAAAAAAACAAACAATTAAAACATGAAAAACAAATTGCACAAAAATTGAAATGTCTTACTTAAACCTTAATGGGGAAATAAAAGAGGTGTTTTGGCACAGAAGTACATTACGTTTTTTTGGGGCTCAGCATCTAAGCGTTATTTAAATGGAATAACTTAATACTTAAAAATTGCAACTAAAAGTACAATAAAAATTAAAAACGTGGTCGAGAAAAGGTTACCTCATAAAAGTCTAAAAAACTAGTAAAATCTTCCTTTCTTTGTTTTCAGGTACATGCGATCACAGTGCGGTTCTTATATATATATAAGAAACGCACTGTGATATATATATATATATATATATATATATATCGCAAACCCTCTTCGATGAGAGGAACAAAGGCTACAGGATAAACTCGTTTTTTCTCCCCTGGTTAACAGATTCCGCCACTAGGGCGACGTTCTCATTTCCTTCCTTTGCTTAGAATTTTTGTATTCATTTAGGAGGCCTGCATAGACCGAAATGGATCCCAACCTATCGGTTTGTAGATTACAAGTATTTGGGGTGACACTGATATATACTTTTTCGGTCAGTAATCTCCTTTCCAAGTTTGACTCCCCGGACAAGATTTTCGGGGAGTCGAACTTGAAAAAGTGATAACTGTTTAACGCATGGGTAGCAAGTCCCGATATCTTTTTCTTATTGTCGCAATCCAACCCGTGTTGGTTCAACCGTGCAGACAATTTTTGCTTTGTTTGACCTATATAGTTGACTTGCATTCACGACACCTGATAGACGTTTAGATGCTGACCCCCAAAAAAACGTAATGTACTTCTGTGCCCAAAACACCATGTCTTTTATTTCCCCATTAAGGTTTAAGTAAGACATTTCAATTTTTGTGCAATTTGTTTTTCATGTTTTAATTGTTTGTTTTTTTATATGATCATAAAACAGGCCCTGAAGATGACAGTATAAAAACTGTCGAAAGCTCGGCGAAAACCGAAAGCAAGTTTTCTCTGTGTTGACCTCTTCCGTAGATCCTTCGAAAAAACTTTAATTTTTTTTATCAAAGGTAAGTATAGAAAGGGAAAACGCCTACTTTAAAAGAAAAAGACAAAAAGAAATATTTTACCTTCTAATAATTACGGCAAAAGTGGATATGCAAAATTAAAAAGAGGATAATAGGTATTTTGAAGTAAGGCTGTACTTGATACTGATGGAAGCGGTTTAATAATGTAGTTGGCAATTCCAGAGTAACGTGGGGCCCTTTAAGCCTGACGAAAGGCAAATTAGGCGAAAGGGTGGCGTCGTTAAAAGACATAGAGTCAAGAGTGCATTACAGCCCCGGGCGGTTCTTGGTGTCGGCGTGTCTGAAAATAGCTCGAAGGGTGATATTACAATTAATATTAGATCCGGCTACTTTGAGAATGGACCGTGCAGTTAACAAGCATAACCGTGTAGGGCGGAAGGGGTGGCCATTGTCGACTAAGTGCTCTTCATCCGCTCTCTTCAAAGTTTACGTTCCATTTCTGAAATAAATCATTCGCCATGGTTAAAGAGTGGAGTTGCCAAACCGATATTCCTGCCGGGACGGAATATGATTAAAAGTTTGCTGACAATTTATTGCGCACTCTTAATATCGACAATTGTTTGTTTTTTCCTCTCATTGAAAATAAACCTCACGGCAATCGAGATTTTTTGTTTTTAGCTTTGGTTAAAGTTTAAGAACCTTCTGAGTTCTTATTATTTACTATTGATTGTTTTAATAATTGATCGATACCGCAATTCTGTATTCTAACTCGAATTTAGAATTCTATCCTTCCCAAGCTACTTTATCAAAGGCTAGTGCAAAAGTGGAGGTCAAGATTGAAGGAAGGAAAATGTACTCAGGGTTCGTTCACATTGAAAAACCAGTCTTGCCCTCCACTGTACATCACAACCTTCCAGTCAAGTTATATACTAGGACAATACACACTGATGTGGAATCCCCAGACGATACTTAAAAGACAGCAGCTTAACAGAAGACTTTGACAACCAAGAAGACTGAACCAAACCTTGACCGTCAAGACTCAACTAATGTACAAGATTTTACTGCGACCACTTTGGGCATAAGGAGTAGAACTGTGGGTAGGCTTAAAAACAACTTAATACAAGACTTGGACTACTACGAAGACTTCTAAAATCGAAATCGACTTTGACAACTAAGGCAAACCTAACACTGTACAAGACTTTACTATGAGCCTTATGGTCATAAGGAATGGAACTGTGTGGTTCTGCCAAGCGATCCAATATCCAGCGTATCCAGTCCTTCCAATCAAAAGTCCTCAGACAAATCGTCAAAGAACCTTACTACTTCACTAACCTCGCTATCCACAACGACCTCAACAATCCTTTTGTAGACTAAATGATCCGTTCCCGATCCCAAAATTCTCACGCCAATGTCTCGATACATCCTAACCCTACAGCTCGAGCCCTCTCTACATATTCCCATCCTAAGGACCTGCCATGTCGCCTTATTCGACGATAGCCTCAAGACTTCCTCGCTCCTTAATCCTTCACACGTAGTGTCGGCATTAGTGACTTCTCATAGCATGTGTACTCCGGGTGCAACACTGGCATTAGTGTTAGTGCTGGGACCGTGTAATAACAAAAACGTACAGTGATCAAATTAATAATCACAATAAACTGCTCAAAACTGAATAGGGATGTTGCCAATTTTGTAGTATTTACTTTCCCTAGCATCTGTATTTTATTTTTATTATAAATTGCATTAAAAAATAAAATAAAAATATAAATTATTATGTTTTTTAACTGAAGGAAAATTTAATTAAGAGATTTTGAAAAATAACAAAACAAAAGGTTATTATTCTAATTTTGTGTATTGGATACAATAATTTTTTTAAACAATTATACCGTGTGTAATGTGCCTTTCTTAGGTAAAATATTTGTGAACATGTTAGGCATACTGTTAATATGGTTGTTACTAATTTTAGAAGGAATTTCACTCCAAAGATGTAGCAACGCTGCACTCATTTGCAACTGTCTGCGGATGGGGATCGAATAGCCTTCTGTGCAACGCATTCCACACCTGCTCAGTAGGTATGAGATCTGGAGAAAATGGAGGAAGAGGCAGATGGAAAATTCCCCGGTTTTATACACATTGATGCTCATTTTAAACATTGATAGCAACATTTATTTAGAAATTGTGAGATGCGGTCTGGTGGTCTCACGATTTCTAAATAAATATCGATTAACGGTCACTAATCACCACAAATTGGTAGCAACTCTACCTCTCTGAGGTCTGGCATTGTTTTTCCGAAATCGAAAATCCCTGCTAATGAGATAGCTGGCTTGAAGGATGTATTCTTCGATAATTTCTTGAACATGACGGACTGCGGTGAGGTTGCCTTCAACAAAATAGAGTCCAGTCAGCCTTTCAGTGTAAATCTCAGCTCAGACTATTATATATTATGCAGGGTGGGCGACCGAGACCCGAGGGGTTAAAAGCCTAGGTAGGCTCGTACCCCATCCCTAAAAGGTACGGGACTTGGTCGGCTCAAGATTTTGGATCATTTTATCTATCCCTGGCATACCTATCACATTCTGCGAGGTAGTGTCGAGCCGTTTCTTCTTTAATTTCACATAAGCGGCAAAAGGGGTCTGGTAGGATACCCATTATGAAGAGATGTCTTCTCAAGGGGGAATGGCCCGTTAGGATACCTATCAGCCTCCTAATTCCCCTCCTAGAGTTAGAGAGTAACCATTTCGCTTCTTTTGGTTTGATTTCCTTCAGAAACTCCTTCGATTGCCTATGTCCGGGGGACAGATTCCATTCTTTCAGGAATTGTTTCATGCCCCAGCAATTAATACTCTCTTTCTCTGTGCGTATAGAGTGGAGTAATACCGGTTGTGGGCCGACAAACGCGGTATTTGAGCCTTCTTTGGCCAGGCTGTCCGCCTCTTCATTGCCATAGTGCCCCTTATGAGCTGGTATCCATATGAGGGTAACCCTATTCTCGTACCTGGTAGTAATCCTATTAATAAGTTCAACGGTTTCCTCTACCAGCCTAGATGTTGATAACTCTTTCTGTAGTGACTTAAGACTGTGGGAAAAAATTCTAATATCTTTTCCCTTAATGTTGTCCTCCATGAGTGTTCTGCAGCAAACATTGATGGCCCATACCTCCGCCTGAAAGAGTGAGGTGTTATTACCAAGAGGGGAGGAGATGCTGATCCCTAATTTAGGTATATGTATTCCAGCACCGCTTCCCTTGTCCTTAATGAGTGAGCCATCGGTGAAGCAATCTAGGCTACGATGGTCATCATCCGCACTATAGTTGTAATCACAGGGAGTAACTACCTGAAAGTGCTTTTTCCCTAAAGGTGTTTTTACCTTTTATTGCTTACGCTTAGTAGTTGGTTATTGACCTTACTCAATAAATGTAGAATTTTCGAGTGACCTATATTGTTTCCCTTATTTGTTCCAGCTGCCTTCACTAATTAATCTATAGCAGCTGGTTAGTGCTCTTACCTTAACCTCTATGTGTAGAGGTGTAGTATTGGTTATAATTTCAAGTGCTAGGGTGGGTGTAGTGGGAAATGCTCCCGTCATCATCATGCAACCTAGTCTTTGAAATGATCTTAGCTTGGTAATATTCCCTTTATTATCTAGCCCTTACCGCCATACTAGGGCTAGAGACTAGACTCAATGAAGGTATTTATGCTTACTCAAAGTGTTTGTTTTCTGTGTGGATGTGTCATTATTGTGTGTCGTGTTGAGAGTGCCAGTGCATTGATGTTTTATGTTTATATATGTTGGATTTCAAAGGGGTGGGGAAGGAAGTAGGGATAGAAAAACATTTTTATATAAGTTTTTATATGACACAACAGCGAAATTAGCAATGAAAAAGATAATTTAATAGAATGAAATAGGAAAACAAAAATTTAACAAGAAAAAATAAGAAATGTAAGAGAATAATGGAGAAATTGAAGGAGAGAAAGTAATGAAAACGAGAGTCGAGAGCAAAGAAAGAGAGAGAGAGAGAGAGAGAGAGAGAGTGAGAAACCGAGAGAAAACAGTAATTTGTAATGAAAAAGATATTAAAAAGAGGGAATGAAAATAAAATAAAAAGAAAGAATTGAACAGGATGAGAAAGAGGTTTAGAGACAATAGAAATGATTAAATGAGAGATAGTTAATAGATTGAGAAAAAAACATTGATTAACGGTTTATTTATGAAAAACACGCAAAAGGGATGTCTCTAGGGCTTTTCTTACACTTAACCCTCCCGAGAGAAAAAGAGAGAGAGAGAGAGAGAGAGAGAGAGAGAGAGAGAGAGAGAGAGAGAGACAGACAGACAGAAGACACGGACAGACATACAAAGAGAAACGGTGAAAGAAAAGAGAATGAAAAATCTCTAAGTATATAGTTTAGGAGGGAAACGTACAGAAAGAAAGAAAACGACATGTATTATTGATTTTCTAATCTCTTTTTATCGTTCATAAACCTTTCTTTTCGGTATGTAAGAACTGATATGAAGATAACTAAATTGTAGAATGGTAGTTATGATACATCCATATATCAAAAAAAAGAAGAAAAAATAGATAGAGCCTTGAAAAAATAATTCACCCAATAACTCGATAGGGATCTGACACAAAGACTTACAATTTATAGCTTAATTGTACTTATAATGATAATTCAAATAAGCACAAATGTAAATGGTACATATTAGGTGTACAAATTGTCGATGTAAATAGTATTATTTTTTATGGCGTGATATAGAGGGTGATAATAAACCGGTACTGCAGAACCAACCGAGTTCTATTAGTGCTATGATAATTTTTTATAATTTAAACATACCATTTACGCAGAAACCACCTCTATAAACCGCCGTTTTTAGCAAATTCGAGTGTGTTCCCAACTCCAACTCGGCTCCGTATCCCCGAGGGGCCGATAAAGCAATAACAGGTGAACATTTAAACCGGCCGAGTCGTGTTCCAGGGAGTTTGATCAGTAAGCCATCACCGGCACGCTTGGGGTTAATCCCTAATGTCTTAGACACGTCTCGGAAACATTGTTCCACAATTACGTTAAGTTTAATTATCTGGCAAACCTGGAATCCCATCGCGGGCCTGTTCGGATCTATGCTTGCCGATTAATGGTATAAACCGCACTTTTAAAATACGATGGGAAAGTAACTCAATTATAATTCACATTTATGACTTCTGGTAGTAAATAGAAATTAATAATCTTTTTTAGATAAATTTGCTCTCAGAAAATCAATGAACTTGTACAAAACACTTCCTCCCAATTTACTCATCGATATTAGATTTAAATGGTTTGTATGAATTTCAAATTTCGCCATTTTTATTGTGCAGCAGCATTTGATATTTAATTGAAATGGATAATAATCAATAATCAAAAAATTATTTATAAATGCTATAATTCACCAGATAGAAGATTTTGAGGGCAGTATTTTTTGTAGTATCTGAAATAGTCGAAATATTATTTTAAAGTTTTAGATCTGATATAATATAAACTTACATTTGTATCGGCTTTTGTTTGAATATTTATTATATTTAAATATATTTAAAACAGATACATTAAATAATAAATGTTTGCATATTTAAATTTAGCTGCTGAACTACGCTGAGATCCACTACCAGGCCACCTATTGTAGATAACACACTTACCCGATGTACGCTATGCGACGCTACCTGACGTATATCCTAAGTCCAATTTTCCATAAGCTTCTATTACCCGCCCGATGCTTGGCAACGCTACCCTTCTCTACGCTCTGCGATCCCCACTGTCCAGATTTTCGTCAGGTCGCATCGAGTACAGTAGAAGATAAAAGAACCGGACACTTATATTTTTATTCAAACTACATGTATTATTGTGGTTATATTAATTACAACATATTTATTTTAATATAAACCAAATTAACCGAGATAAAAAATTCATTCGTTTTTTTGTTTTTGTTTTAAATTAATTTTAATGGTTTGGTAGAAAATTGATCGAAACACTGGAATACCATTTTTTGATATAATGAATATAACTAAAAATTTATTATTTAACTAAAATTTATTAGTTTTAAATTTAACTAACAATTTATTTCATGGTTTTCCTCATAAAATTACACCATTTTCGTCGAGTAGTCAGAACAGGACACTCATATTTTTTGTACTTTATTTCAAACTAAGTATATGTAATTTTTTCGTTATATTAATTTTAACATTCCTATTATAATGGAAACCAAATTAAACGAGTTCGAAGGTGCATAATTTTTGATAAAATTATTTAATTATGATGGTTACGAAGAAAATTTATCAAAACACCGGAATAACTTTATTTAAAACAATTAAGTTTAACAAACAATTTATTACATGGTTGTGCTCCTAAAATTTAACTAACAATTTATTACATGGGTTTGCTCAAAGTGTGCATTAAGAACAAAAGAGGCGTTGCGATTGCGATACTGATTTGTGATACGCGCTGTGTGACTGTACGTGGCGTGCGCTTGGCGTCGGATAGATGTGCACACCCTATCAAAACGTGACATTGCTTCCCGATTTACTCATCGTCAACAAGACAAGAGGATCTTTAACGTCCGCACCTGGCTCATGGCCTTATCGGACGCTTTGATTCTCAAGATGAGAGCTGACGCACTTCTGCATACGACGGAAAAGTATTACCGCCGCAGCATTGGTGTAGTGGTGTCCCGGCCCCTAAGGGTCAGTAGCCACGCTCTCCGCTTGTCCACTCCGAATGGTCGGGCCTGCATTGTGCGTCAGGTCGTACGCCGCACGCGAGGGGCTAACGGGCCGACATCAGCCCGTCCCCCCCCTCGCGTACTCCCTAGATAGAGAAGGCGACTCTATCTCTCTGAGTGTAGAGGCTCCTCCAGCGTAGAAACTTTCGGGAACGCCCCGACAGCGGTTTCGGATTAAAAAGTCGGATTGCTACCCACCCCCTAGATGAGTACTGCCTACGGACAAAGGTCTCTTATCAAGCTCAGCCTACACCTGCTGCACGTAATCGAGGGACGCCATAGGTCTAGCCTAGGTGGTCCGATCCTTCGCTTCCCTAGGGGTACCACGCCGGTCATATGGACAACAATGCAAAGCATACTCGTCAGAAACCGCCGATACCACTACCCTTTTCCAGTCGCTTACTCACGCATTCGAGGGACTGTAGCATGATCATGACCTCCTCAACACCAAAACGTGACAGGGCGTCGGGTAGCATCGCGTAGCGTCGCATAGCATTGCATCGGGTAAGTGTGTTCCCGCTTAAAGCCCGGAAGACAACGTACGCCAATTGCCTCTCCGATAAACACTTGCCGGTGACCTCGATGGCTCATTCCCACAATAATATTGCGAACTTCTTGTTCAAGATGATATCTTTTTACGGTTAAAGAAATTACAACTGGACTAAAATGGAGAAAAGTCTAAAAAAGTTGTTTATTTACAAAATGAGTAATCTTCATGTTTACTGTTCTTAAATAAAGCCAGTATTAAAAATAAGGATTAACATTTTTTAGCCTGTATTTTCTATTTTTAAAACAGCCGATGAGAACTGGATAGAGTTATGTCTATTTAGGCCCGGTTTGTGAATTAGTATGATTCAACCAATCTCGATGTTTAATTTCTAGTTAATCCATGGCCCCATGCCGTTTACCATCTGTCACTGGCCATGTACACAGTTTGCGAATATTAACAGATAACGAGGTTAATGCAACCCCTCCCGTAATTTAACCGCCAAATATAGTGATTCGGGTGTATTAACTAGAAAAAGCCAACGAGATATTCGGTCATGATTTGTCACCGGTGATATAATATTCGGCACGCTGGGATAAAAAAAAAATCTCAATTGTTTTAAATGTTCTCCAATATTACAACGAACGGTTTTAGTGCATTTCTTTTAGGTCCGAAGGAAAACCACCATTTAGAGGAACTTTTCAATTGAGAAAAGACTTGAAGAAGTTGAAGCCAATTAAGGATGTTGCGGCTCCATCCTAATGAGCGGAAAACCTTTAACTGGCTCTCTTATTTTAGTTATGTGACTTCCCTGGGCCTTAACTCGACTCCCTCGGACAAGTTAAGAAAAACTCGCCCTCGTAACGTCTCGTGCAAACATTGCCGAGTACACAGGGCTGTTAAGTAGATTATGTTGACCAACAAACGAAACGAAGAAAGTCAAAAGAAACGATTCAATTAAAGGATCTGCTTCGAAAAGACGGAAAAGAGAAAAAGGTTTTAAATAGAAAAGCGTATCTTTTCAAAGGAAGAAAAAGTCTAAAACATCGAGTGTACGTAATAGTCGCCGTTTTTACTTATACAATCAAATAATAGTAGTAGTACAAAGAAAATATTACATAACCAATAATGCAGCATAATAAATATAAAATATTACGTTTCTTAAAAAAGAATTAGCTTAAATTGCCGTATACTATGTAGTACCCGAGATTTCTACATAGAAAAAACTTTTTCAAATTAAGGGCTGGTTGATTCGAACCCGGCACGTTTATCATACAGTGGTGAGCGTCATGTCAATGCCTTAACCTTTATGGTCACCCCGTAAGCTATCGTGCTCATAGCTAGTGACGTGCGATACCAATAGATACGAGTAAAGTAACGAGTATTTTCTTTCGATACCGAGTAATTTTGGTATCGAATATTGACATTCGATACAAGTACTGTATGGAATACTTTTTGTAGTATCGGAAAATATACTCAAATACATTTTTCGTCGAGTAGTCAGGTAATATTGAATTGTTATTTATATTCGAAACTTACTTTTCATCAAACTGGGAATTGAATATTTACTGTTAAGAGCGAATAATGTCGGCATATGTCAACAAAGTTAACCTAGATTTTTAATTGGTGGTTGTTAACCTGCTGATAATTCTGGTACCTCATAATTCTTTTCCGCGTCGCACCTCGCACTTTCAATTTCAGTAATTTCTTAAGAAAAGTTTTTGTCTTCAGGTCCCTAAAAAGTGTTCGCCTTCCTTCTCATAGGTTGATACCTAATCATGTCTCCTCCCAAAAGTAAGACATGAGGTTATTTTACTAAGAATACTGAATCGTCGGCATTCGGTAAACTCTGGGGAATACAGTGGAAATACGTCTTATCTTTTCAAACATTTTAAAACCAAACACCGGTTGATCAGTTTTATCTAAACTCGATAACGACAAAATTGCAATATCAATTATGTTAAAATGGGTTGGTCCTTGTACCTTGTTTGGTACCTACGTACCCACTGAATGAAAAAATACTTACAAATGAAAAAAACTGCAATTTCTTGATTATTTTAACGAATGAGCGTACTTTAACCAAAGTCAACAATAGTAAGTTGATCATTTATGAACAAACGAAAAAGTACTCGTTATTATCGAATAATTTCTGTCGATATTTGAATAGTATCGAATATTTCTTTCGATACAAGAATCGAGTACTGTTATCGAATATTTTCGGGTATCGCACGTCACTACTCATAGCAATTGAGTCTGTTGATCTTTCCCTACATTTCATGAGTTCATCTTAGAATTTTGAAAATGTCCAGGTCTGATCCAACTGCAGAGTTTGTTTTAGTTTATTATATTATGAACCATTTTTTCTAATTTGTTTATTTGATAACATATTCCATATACATATTACATGTTAAAACTATTATTACTGTTATTATTGTAATTAAAATTGTGCTCATAATATTGTACTTACAAATAATTTTATATTAAAACAATGTCCGAAAATTAGGCTCCTAAGTATATAAAACGAGACACGAGTTCTATTTTTTATACTAAGTTATGAAATTTGGAAGTGTAATATTTTAGTTTTTAGGCAATTTACTTCTAATAAATTTAATTAACTATACTTCCAGAAATTCAAGTTTTATTTGCGGTCTTTGAGATACACACTTATAATCTTACCATTTTATTTTTAAATCCAAAAGATACCTGGTTTTTCATTTTACAATTTACAAAACAATTTATTAATAGTTACAAATTAAATTACAAATAGATAACATTTTATCATGTTTTCGTCGTTTTTTAGGGAGAAAAAGTAAAATAGCAACTAGATCATGAAAATCTAAAACGATAACACGACACAATGCTCCCTGAATTCTTCAAATAAGTTATAAACCATTAAGGCAACGAATTAATTTATTCTAAGATTTTGTGTATTCTTCAGCCCAGGATAGCGAAATAAATCGTATTTATCAAACACAATAATGCAAATTGTGTAGGCGTACAAAACTCGTATATTTGCAACGTTCGGAGTAACCGCACCGTGTTCAACGGGGGTGTCAAACGATTAGTCAGAGGGTAGTAGCTTTTAAATGAAGTTTAAGAGATATATTTCACACAATTTAAAGTTAATAGGGAATAAAGAAAAGAAGGAGAAACGATTAAAATAAGTCAGAATGTAAAGAAAATGAGCAAGTATTTGTTTAGAAGGGCAAATTTACAATAGCAGCGTCATCAGTCCTCCGCTAATTGTTATCTATTTATCCAAGCCCTCGGGAATACCGCAGGCACTTTTTACTCCGGCCCGAAGGATAGAGATAGAGAGATGGATGGGGAGCTAACGAGGCAAGTATGGTGTTGCTAATGGGCTAATGATTAGGAGATTGTTTTGGACTGCTTGGTTTCCTCTCGCCACATGGCGCTCTACCGGCTTTGAAATTCCGACGAATGAAAACAAAAAAAGGAGAGAGCGAGTGAGAGAGAGAGTAGAAACAGAAACAGAACTCTCATTATCGCAATATGGCGCAGTCTGCTCAGTTTGGAATTTTTTTTCCAGGCATAGGGCACGCTCCGATTTCAATAAAGGTCTCGCTTCGATATTTCTATACTTGGAATTTTTTGTTTTCAATTTTTTTTTAAATTGCTTCTAAACAACATTGAAAACTGCAATAACTTTGCTCATTTGAAATGAAAACATTTCTTTTCAGTTTTAATTGCAAGCGAGCAAAGTAAATGCAGTTTTCGGGAAAATTTTGGGTAGTAATTTCTTCAATAGGTATAAAACTTCATTTCAGGCAAATTTTATTTTTTTAATTTTTAAGAGCAATACAGCTAAAGTGGAATATATTTTTCTGGCAACGTTCTACAAAAAAGCGGGTTCCTTGCCGAACGAGCCGACGCGGCAAATAGAGCATTCCGATATTGCACAACCGGGAATCCTGGCGTGTCGTACTTACTTTTCCGAGAGTGTAAATCTTGATGCCCCCATCGGAAGTCCATACCATTCTCTATCCGACATACCAATAAATGCTCTGGTGAAGGTCAGTTACCGTCATAAATTACCCTTCAACCACCTGGGCCTGCTTCACTAAGCACAACCTGTTCGATTCTATCATCTCTTTTAAGCATTAATTTCATACAAAAAATACCCGTCCAATCATAATGTCTGGCCTAAGATTTATTAGTTAATTTTTAAATGAGAAAATAGTTTAGGATCTCATGTAAATTTATAAGGCTTTATTTTTAAAAAAAGATGACATTAAAGACCCTTTTTAATAAAGTACAATAGCCATTGAGATCCTTTCTGATTGATTATATAATTACTATTAATAAGTTGATTGATATTAGCAATTTTGGGCCTGGTCTAAGTTTTGCTAAATCTAACGTACGTATTTCAATTAATTAATCTTTATGTAAGGTATTGGTTGAGATAAAAAAAGTCATTGTCACGAGCGGGATTCGAACCCACGACCCTAGGCTAAATACGCCGCTGCTCGACCGCTTGAGCTATCGTGACTTCGTGAAGTCTTTCGACAATATGTTTAGTCTTCAGGGTCTACAGAGACATTCTTACGTTAATCTTCAGACATATGCCTAGGTACATCATACATGCTTGATACTGATATTTCCAGGTACTTCGTTAAAATGTGTGGTGTTTAGTGACCACTAGTTAATGATTATTTGGAAATCGTGAAATGCGGTCTAGTGTGACGTAGGTTTTAGAACAACATTATCTTTATCGTGCCAACGTTTCGATCTTTATCGAGATCTTCTTCAGAGCTCAAACTGTTAGTTTTTCGTGTAGATGTGTCATTCTTGTGTGTCGTGTGTTGGCATGATAAAGAAAATGTTTTTCTAAAACCTACGTCACATCAGAACACATTTCACGATTTCTAAATAATTTTAGTCAAAATGTTAAATTATTAAACGGGTTTGTCAAATAATAACAAAACTCCATCTTCAAACAATACTACTTGAACATAAAACAACTACAACTACATATAACAGATACATATATGACATTTGAGTTTTTCCTTGGGGGAAAATTGATCAAAAGCAACTGACTGTGAGGTAGGTACACACTGCCACAACGGATTTACCTCTTTTTCTCTCTAACACTATTTCATCACAGCCTTTTTTTTATAAATAAATAAATGTATAAATAACTACATAAATAATTGTTTGTATTTTTTCTCGTTATTTAAAATCTAATGTGAATTGTTCTGATTTCTAAGAGGAGAGAGCTTGCCTTGTTCTAAAAATTTCTCCCTTTTTTAACTATAACCAAAGGAAGCTTCCTAGTATAGTTTGAAGATGGAGTTTTGTTATAATTTGACACACCTGTTTAATACTTTAACATTTTGACTAAATACCTGTATGTTGTCAAGCATCTGTCATATACCTATGTAGATGTAGGAAAATAGTTGGAAGAATATGCACTGTAAACTCTGAAGAAGACGATATATATCGTCGAAAGCTTGGTGTTGGTGCAAAAATGAGGAATTTTTCCTCACCACAGCCCTAATCGTAAGTAACTAAAAATTAAATTACACATAAATACTTTAAATCGTTTAATAATATGAGTAGTCTAACCATCAGATATCAGTTACCAAAATTTAATTCTTCTAAGTTTTTCTATCTTGCTTATATCACTAGAATATAAGATTTTTGTATACTTGCAAGTTTACATTGTTGACGCTATTCTCATTTGCAAAGCATTTAGTAAAAAGCAGTAAGTATTAGTATATAATTTTTAATTAGTTCTTTTCAAAACTATTTTTGTAAACTTAATATAATTATTATTCAGAGATCGTGAGATGCGGTCTGGTGTGACGTAGGTTTTAGAAAAACATTTCCATTATCGGCCAAAGTTTCGATCTTTATTAAGATCATCTTCAGGGCCTGTTGAGACCCTACCCCTACGACTACTAAAATTATGTAAACCTGAACCTACGATTAGTAAGCAAAGCTTTTTTTCATCTTGACGCCGTCCCTTCATTCACACAATAAATACATTATCACAAAGTAAAATCGCGCATTCAATAAGTTGAGCTAATTGGTTTGTGGGTACTCGATATTACACGCAAACCGTGACCATACACACATAACTACTCACGTAAATAAACACATTCACCAGGTCACCAGGATTTTCGATATTATTCCAATACCCCCGTATCACAATGGAAATATATATAAAACTAAATAATTTAGACTAATTTGGCCTGACTGTGTGTACTCGATGTTCCATCACAAACACACCCAAATATTCTTTAAAGTTCACGCTACTAAATACATTCACTTAAATTAAGGATGTTGTTTTAACAAATGTATGAGAGAGCACTCTAGGTTTATGTCCTAGGTATCCAATAATTTTTGCAACCACTGCTGAGTTTTAAAATTTGTTTACAGACCAAGCCACACCTTACTTATTGCGACGCTAATACCTCACACTCTATTATTATATGTTTTACGGATATTTGTGCACCGCGTCAAGGGCATGTCCGAGGTCTCTCTTTGGCCAGGATGTTCCCATGGGTCAGCTTGGTGTGGCCTAATCGCAAGCGAATCAATATGATTCCATTTCCCCCATGGCCCAGGAGTTGACTGACGGTTTTATATCTTGTAGTTTGTCCGTCATGATGGTCCAGCAGGACTGCCATTCTTTTCAGCATTGGATCGGGCCTCCGGCAACTGATCGTTGTGTTGTTTATCTATTTTTAATAAAGCATATTTTTTATAATTTTACAGCAAATAATATTATAATTATAATTATAAATTTGTTGTAAGTAAGAGATGATTCAAATAAGACACGTAAAATTTTTATGCATTATGGTGTAAAAATGGTGAATAAATTTCAGGTAAAAGAAGGATATTTTTCTCAGAATTATTTTAGAATTGGTTGGTCCACAATCGGCCGAAGGAACGTCGTTTAGAAACTTGGCAATCTGGCAAGAATTCCTTTGGTAAGAATGTGAGGAACGTCTCCTTTATTTGTATCCAAGCGTACACAAAGATTTCGTTTATTCATTTTATTTCACTTTTTTTTAAATTCAACTAATTATTTTCTTTATTAATATCGCCTTTTTGAAAAAAGGTAAAAGATACTTCCATTGGAATTTCACCGGGAACGTTCAACTTTACTATACCGGTTGAAATAAGCCATCACAGCTTTTTGCACTTTAGTCTGGGATGAGCCCTACAATCAAAACAGATAATTCAACGAGATAAGAATTAGTAGGTCATTTTCTAAGGTGAACAAGCAAATAATATTAAAACCCTTACTCCTGAGACTCTGGTCTCCCTTCATAACGAATAAATCTTTCGCCTTTTACTCCTGAGAGCTCGGATGATTAACACTTTTTATCAAATTCCATCAAAAGTTAATTAAGTTTATTTAAGTTTACAGAAATTCTACCAGGGAATTTTTTTCAATTTTAAATACTTTGAACGATATTGTCGCAGATGATACATGTTAATTACTGTATGACGTGCTGAAACACGGTCAATAATGACCTCGTAACGGTGAAATAACTGTTCCGTTTTTGCTGTTTTAAAGAATACCCCAAAGAAGAAACACATATTTCTTCTCACTGTACTGCTTAATAATATAGACTATATGACGACACAGTTTGAAAAATTACAATTCAATAATGAAAAACCATGCTGTAAAAGAATTTACTTTTCCATTTATTTATTAAGGATTCAAAATTAGTAATCCTTCATCATTCCTTCATTATTGGAACCTTGGAGACGTCGTTGTAACCGGTGTTCGTAATTTATTACCCTTCGTAAAATGAAATCTTCTCAACGCGTTTTGTATTATTAAATTTCTGAAAATTAAAAATATCAGTGGCTAGTATTCGGAAAGCTGAAAACAAAAAGAGTAATATTTAATAAACCGGGTCCACCCCATTCCACCCTTTATTTTCGGAACAATAAACAACACGTAATAATTATGCTGTATCTTTTCTAAACAATTTTATTTATTTGAGAGTGCTGAGGGGTATAAAATACATCTTTGACGTCTTATAACTTAGTTCACTTTCCGCTCAATCTTCATGTTTAATTGCAAGCTTTTAAGTCAATTTACTTTTAAGAAAATAATATCATTAAGATAGTTGATTAATGAATTATAATAAAATAAATTTTCGTAGTAAAACTTATATTACTATCTTTGAGTTAAAAACTAAAAATCAACTATACAGCAGCATTCACAATTTTTTTAAAAGTCTAGCATAATACCTCTTAATTTTGTAAAATAATAATATACTATTAAATTCACTAGTTTTCGTGGTTCGCTTGACCAATTAATATCTTTCAATTAATTAAGGTTTTTAGTTGAGATAAAAATGGCAAAAAGGAGGGAAAATTCAAAAGATGGGGTTTGAGATGGGAAGTTGGTGTCGAGTGGATCGAAGTCCCGATATCCCTGGTAGAGTAGCGGCGTATCTAGCCGAAGGTCGTGGATTCGAATCCCGCTCGTGACACTGACTTTTTTATCTCAACTAAAAACCTTAATTAATTTAATAATATATTACGTAGAAGGCATTCGCAATTTTAAAAAACATATTTCTTCACTTTTCAAAATAAAAGTAAACTATACACCAGGTATACACATTTTTTTTAAGTGTGATATTTCTTTTAATTAAAAAAACATGTAAATTATGGAGCAAGCGTTCACAATTTTGAAAAGTAAGTTAAGTAAGTAAGTATAGGTACGTTCGATTGGGTATAATGGCACTCTGGTCTGTTGCTGAAACTCAAGGACTTCCTTCCTTCTACGTACCTTTTAATAGTATAATCCTGACAGACCTTTACTACTGCATCACTCAAGGAGCAGCCTTTTCTTCTTATATTCCCATTAAAGCGGGTGTCTCCCAAGGCAGCAACCTAGGAACCTTCCCATTCACAATATACATATCCGACATTCCTGTTTTCCCTAACAATACAATCGTCCTTTTTCTGATAACACCTGTCATCTAATCCTGATCCTTTCCTAGCTAGTCATAACTCGATATAAACCTTATCTAGTCTTGGTCTCGCAAATGGAGAATAAAAATTATTGAAACCCAATCCACCCCCATCTCCTTCTCACTCCGAAAATCCACCTGTCCTATGGTCTATTTCGAAGGAAAACCCATTCCAACTACAGATATTGTGCGTTACCTGGGACTAAACATTGACAAAAGACTAACGTGTAATCCCCTTCCACGTCTGGAAAAAAAACAGGAAACCGATGTTACAAATTGCTTCTTAGATTACTTGACTGTAGATCTAACTTAAATCTTACTAACAAACTCACCATTTACAAGACCTTTCTGCGGCTGATATGGAGATACGGAATTGGAGTTTAGGGTTCAATAAAAAAAATCGAATACCTACAAAATTCAATCCACCAATCAAAAATACCAAATAAATTAAGAAAGTGTTCTTTCTGCGTTTCAAACCTAACAATCCACAGTGACCTCCAAATACCATTTGAAATCGACATTATCATATTCCAATACAAAAGCTTACTCAAAAATTTAAACCTTCACCCTAATCGGCTTATCCAACACCTTTCTTGTCCTAACATTTTAGGAAATAAGAGTAAATTATACAACAGTTATTCATATTTAATTTTAAAAAAGTGTGACATACCTCTTTATTTCAAACAAACAAAAATTAAAAATAACATTAAAAAATAATGATAAACAAGTGAATATACTCCAGGCACTCACAATTTAAAAAAATACAATAGAAAAAATAAAATTCCTTAGAATCTCTCTTATCCATGCTTGAAGATATTGTTGAATTTTTTCTTTTTTATATTTTACTTAAAAAAGCTTGATCCCTCAGACTATCTGCCGGGGTCATCCAAGTTAGGAAGGAAACTGAAATAGACCTTTTCACATTTACATTTGTAAAGCGCAGAGAAGTTGGTGTAAATCGGTAATCCTTTCAAGCTTTATCAACTTTCTATGAAACACGCTACGTCTTCAAAATTTTACAGTTGAGAAAGGTGACTCCTTAAAATTTAGTTATTTTATCTCAAAGGATTGAGGAAAACTTTTGATCGATTTGGAATCGTGTTATCCCGTATAAACAAAAAGCCACACAAGTGTTTTCTCCGTGTCTCTCTAAGTCCCAAAAACTAGTTCTCTAAATGATCTCGAAAACTGACATCCTCTTTTTTAAAATTTAGATGTAGACAGAATCGAAAGACTATAGATATAGAAAAAACCTGACTCAATTTTTGTTTCTTAAACTTCTTTTATTTATAGATATTTTAAATAATAGTATGCAACTTTCATTTTTACAATGTCCGAAGCAACTTTTTCTACGTAACTTACTCTTTAAACAACGTTCTATTTTGAAATAATTAAATTGGTTTGGTGCAAGACAATGATTGCGGTAGAATAATGCATTTTTTCTTTATTTACTTTTGGCAGAATTAAATCCGAAATCTTTTCCTGATTGTAAGTTAGACTTTACACAATATACATTAAATTGAAATATTATTGAAAAATCTACTGATTTTTACTGCCTACCAAAGTTTACATCTTCTTTTAGCCAAAATCACTGTTAATAAATTGATCACTACCTCTAACAATTTAAACTGTTTTTAATTGTAACAACAATCATATATTATGTGGCATAAAATTGTTATTGGTACAACCTACGTACCAAAAAAAATATATATATTTAAGCATGACTCGATGATTTTAAGGAGAACGGCTATATTTCAAAAGAGAATTTATTTGACCTGGTAATTTCAAACATAAATGTCAGCGACAAGCCTGTGTTGTACACGGGATGCAAAATGCCATCAAGTGGGTTATTTTCTCCTGCTGATTTCCAGAACTGCTAGTCCAATATCAGAGGGCTTACGGAGCTCACTATAAAAAATATATATTTTTTCTTTCGTCCCTAAGCTGTGTGCGGGCAAATACTTTATTACGAGAGGAAGGGCATTCGGCATCCTGCGATATATAACTCAACCGGCGAGCCATGCGGGTCTTGTTAATTCCGAGACCTCCGCCGGACTATATGTTGCGGTGGAGCCCAGCTAGAGCTATGGGATTTGACCCAAAGTCTTTATGTGGCCCGGCTGAGATTTATGCTTCCTCGGGCCTCTAAACAACCGCGGGCTGTGGCCCAAGCCGACTCCAGGACCAATACTAAAATACAATCTTACCAGGAATCAAATTTGTTTCCCATTTCTCTGAGTGCCACTCTACTCTGAAAACAACGGCCCAGTTCGTGTTTTCACGACGTGCCCTGAGTAACTTACATGTCCGTTAAGTACCAAGGTTTAATTAATTGTGAAATTAACTATACCAAATACCTTTTTGAGGTAAAGGTATTGTTGTCAATGGTAATAATTGTATTATATAATTGCCAAGCTTTTAACCTCCTTATTTGGGTTTCATCAGGGCTCTACAGAGCAGTAACAAAATAAAGAATTGATTATTTTGGATACATAATTACATTTATCTACTTACATCATATGTTGTCTAAATGTAAATACTAATCGTGTGGGAAGTCCTCTGTGGTTAAACTGTTTTATTTAAAATAATTAATTTTATCTATCAGATTGAAGGGAAATCATTCACATTACCCATATATATGCAATTCACATAACATTTTAATATATTGGTTTCACAATCAAATAAGATGGTAGCAAACACATTAAAATAAACAGAATTAGCATAGTATTTCTAAATATGTAAAGACAACAAATAACACTTTGTAATATACAATGAGTTGACGAAAACATATGGAAAAGGTTAAGTTGTCTATCACAGAAAGTTTATCACCGAAGAATGTATCATTTAATTATATTACTGTTCGTACAGCCCTGATGAAGCCCAAATAAATATTCCAAATCTTGGCAATTATAGAACAGTTGTACTAACATTGACTGAAGTCTCACTCCAAAAACATTAACTTCTGTTAGTTGATACTTTCACTCACAAGTATATCATACACCACGGGACTTTTATCTTTTGCCCTTTCTAAAAGTCTTTTACAATTAAATTTCACTATACATCTTACTATATAAGTTGTTTTTTGTGATTTGAAACTGCGTTTAGTTACTTTTCTCTCTCTCTCTCTCTCTCTCTCTCTCTCTCTCTCTCTCTCTCTCTCTCTCTCTCTCTCTCTCTCTCTCCCTCTCTCTTTCTCTCTCTCCCTCTCTCTCTCTCTCTCTTTTATAAGATATTCCTCTCTCATTTCATTAAATTTACCCATGTAATCTTTTATTTTTTATTTCTTTCTGTTTAGTTTTATATTCCGCTTACGTAAAGCTTTCTTACCTTCCTTCCTTTATCCTTTGCGTTTTCTTCCTTTAAACCTTCAATTTGTGCTTCTTCCTTTCAGATCTGTATTCATTTCTCCTTTCTGTCCTTTAAAATAACATTTATATAATTTTTTATTTTCATTATTTCTTTCCTTATAGCTTTATTATTATTTTTCGCCCCTTCAAAAGGACTTTGTCATATTTATTGACAATTTAGAAGTGATACAAGGGAAGTATTCACAATTTTGAAACATATATTTAAGTATTTTCCTATATCTTCCTTTTTTTATATTTGTCACCATTTCTTTTTTTCCTTCTTTACTTACTTCTTTATTTTCTCTTTAGTCGCACAGAAAAAGATTCTCCCATACTTTTTCTTTCTTTCCTATTCATTTATTTTTTACTTTCTTTAAAAGTATTATTAAAACTTAGCTTAAACTCATCGACAGACTATTGTGTTTTCCTTCAATATTAATAACAACTTTTTTTAAATTTTATTTTATTTTTTTATTTATTTCTTCCTGTATTAATAAAATATATATCTCATAATTTGAGATTATTTACATATTTACATTTATACAATGTACATCATGTCTTGAGATGAGTCACCAACCATTGTTGGTCTCCTAGAATAAGCAAATAATAAATAAATAAATAAAACAATCCACAAGGTCACAATAAAATATACGAAGATTCTATCGATGGCGATAGTAAAAAGAAGATACTTTTTTGACGTGAAAACCCACTGAAAAAAAAACATATGAACAAAAAATTAGAAAAGAAAAAAAGAAGCGAGGAAGTAAAAAGAGGAGAGAAAAGAAAAAAGCATATAGGCAAAAAAACATGGAATGTAGCGGGATATGATTAAATACAAAAATACATTACGGGGAAAAAGAATAGTAAAAGATTTGAAACAACGAAAAGTCATATAAAACAAGGAAGCAGAACGAGAGAATTAGGAAATGAAAGACTTGAGTAAAGAATAAAGAAGTAAGAGAATAAGAAAAAACGAAATAAAGCAAGGTAGAACGAAATGTATATACATCAGAAATCTCAAAAACGGCGCTTCGCAATGTTAAACCTGCACGACCGATCCGTCATGTAGGGTTTTAATCTATTCAAGCGCCTTGCTATGCAGAAATTCGTGCTTTGCACTCGACATTTTCTTTGCTGTTTTCTCTATATCCGCCTAAAAATATAGTAAGCTTAAAAAATCTACTAATAAAATGGATACATTTGAAATGTTGGCTAAATCCATCAAACGGCCCTTTTGTAATTAACGACTTTTACCTACAATTAAACCATATAAAAGTTTGAAACAGATAAATTTAAAGGCTTGTAAATTATCCTCAGCAACCCCCGCTCGCTGTCAAGCAGCCTAAACTTCAGACAGATCCCCTTCACATAACAAATATATTGAGACTGAAGTAAACCTTGCCGGAACGTCAAAAGTTTACGTTCAGCAAGGTGAAAATTGTAAACTGCGCCTGATAAATCCCAGTGTTAGACTTAGCGTTTAACGTTTTCGGGTTCATTGAAACTTGCCTAGGTCAAAACTACAGATTTAAAAGCAAAGTAATATGAAAAATTAGTCTGATTATCTATATGTTGTGGTTTTTTTTGGATTTATTTGTTATTCATTGATCTATTTATCGTTCGTCCTATCTTATTATATTTTCTATTCATAATAACGCCTAATTTTATATTAAAATACAATTAGGAATTGGGAGATTTATCGACCATCGGCCATTCCAGCACTTTTCTTAATTATATCTCTTCATCTCTCTCTCTCACACACACACTCTCTCTATCGCTCTATCGCTCTCTCTCTCTCTCTCTCTCTCTCTCTCTCTCACATTTCTTTGTGTGTGTGTGTGTGTGTGTGTGTGTGTGTGTGTGTGTGTGTGTGTGTGTGTAAATGCGAGATTAATTTTTATCGTTTCTTTCGGAATGTAATTGAAATGAAACTTACTTCAAAAATTTAGTATTGTCAAAATAACCGGACACGACAGAAATACAGGTACAAGACCTCACCATATCTTAAGAGAACCTTAAAATCTCAATGTCATATTTTTTACTACGTGAAGTATATTTGGATATACAAAACCTTTGTTTAAAGTTTTCCATTCAATCAGCACGCTTTAAACGGCAAATTCGGTCAGTAAAATCCTTTCCTAAAGAGTAACTGCTATTTTTCTCTGTCCTGTAGCCAGTATTAAAAAGAAACTTAAAAGCAATAGGGCTTAGAGTCAAGTGCTGGTTAGAGTTAGTGCCCGCCCCGAGTAAACATTCTTAATCCGTTTACGACTTGGTGATTGCAGTCTGACACAAACGCACACGCACACGCACAAGCACTTGACATGTTATTTACCCGTATAATTGGAGTTTCCACGCTCATGTTGGAATCCCCGCTGCGAGTGGAATCTTGGCTTTACAAATTTTCAAGAGAAATCTAATAATAATTTAATCTCGGCATTTATTTTAATAATGAATATCTCTTTATTTAACTGGTTCACGTTTTAACGTCTAACCCAGCTGCATTCGGTACAAGCTCTTCTCATATACAAAGAGCCATGTAATAATCGTTGTAGTGTTGTGTAAATTAATTATGCACAGGACGAATGAAACAACCAGAACATCATTATCAAAAAAGGAAATTTCTCCCTCGTACACATGTATATATACAAATTTTGCAACAAAGAACACTACTCGAACTGTGCTTTCTCTTTTCTAAAAATTTTCTCATTCTTTTAGAACGTTTTAGTAAATATTGTGTCAATAAATTCGCTCTTATTTAACAGAATCAGCGTATGAACTATTTTCATAATAGATTCCAAAATTGGAGAGAACGAAGAATTTGTAGGAAAATTTTAAAATGTTTTTTTTATTTACGTAGTATTATTTTTATTATTTTTAACAGCAGTTTCAAATTAATGATGATTTGATGACTTTGTAACTGAAAAATCAAATTTTTAGCTACTTAACATTAATTTTACATTAATGATAACTGACCTTTGAGAAATTAAGTACATGCATTTATTGCTCATTAGTAAGGGTAACTTTTCCGTGAGCGCCCTATCTGTTAATATTGACAAAACAAAGAAAATCTTATTTAAGCTTTGGAACGATCTTTGGAAACTCGTTAAAGTGCATTTGTATTTTGTTTGTTCAAGGATACAAAAAGAACAAAAAAAAATTTCATTGGGTTTTCGATGATCTTTACATTATTAAAGTATAATTTACAGTAGGACGAACATTTTATGAGTTAAGGCGGACACAGGACGAAATATTTTGGATATAATTGAGGATCGCACTTTGGACAATATTGGAATTTTGTTAGTCCAGTTTGACATGTAGGATGACTTACTGAATTGAATGTTTGTTACAGGACATCAGTAAATTCTTTAAGATTGGCTTTCGTTTAATGTCCTGTAACAAACATTCAATTCAGTAAGTCATCCTACATGTCAAACTGGACTATACTTGTCAAACTGGATATATATATATATATATATATATATATATTTCTCAAGGTGAAAATATGTGAGCTTATGTTTGTCGTCAGGTGTGTTTTCTCGCATTATTTGCTTAACGCAGCTGCTAAGCATATCTGATCCTTAATTAAGCCTTGTGTCGCATCGGTTTTGATAATAGCCGAAATGATGTTTTAGTATTTATAACTCTGACAGATATTTTTTATTATTTGAATATGTTTATTTGATTTTATAATCGACAACGTTGTTTTTTAATTTTGAAAACCATTTTAAAAACGTGCCATACCCGCGGCTACTAAAACTCTCGGAAGCGAAACTTTAATAAACTTCTTCAGAAGTGTCTTCAAAACACAAATGAAGCCACCATTCCGTACCACTTGGCGAAGAAAAGCGTGAAATTGAAAATTAAAACTACCCCGGCATTCCCTTTAAGTTTCGAACAGTATCCGGTCGAGCGATGAAAATTGTTTCTTGTATAAAACTTTTCTCCGCCGCTACCCCACCCCCAGGCATTTAGTAAGTTGTGACCAATTTGTGGTGAGTTGTGCCGAGAAATGGTATGTTCCTGACAAGCTTTGCTGATAATTCTCCGCCCTCGGGATCCGAGCGTTCGTCCCTTCCAAAACCCCGCCGTTTCCGCCCCGCCAATGCCGTCCCCGAACACCGCCAAGGATACAAGTAATTACAGAAAGATACAAACCACGGGCTCGTGAAATCGGGAGCAGTCTTATCACCAGAAAACTGTAATTAGCGGTTATTTTATCTTTCCCGGGGTGAGACTTAATGTTCCTCCCGCTCCTGCCAAGCTGTTTTACCTGGGATGCTTTATTCTTATCAGACAACCAGATTACAAGGAAAATTAACGATTCATTTAACTTTTGGTATCAGGGTTAATAAGGCTAAAGTCTTTAAAAAAAAGAATGTTTATTATATTGTAACTCTGGTCGTCGTAAAATCACCCAATCAGCTAAATGAGACCCTTCAAATATCATATTTAACATCACAGATAACACATATAACATAAAAGATACATTTCATTTCATTAACAAAATTAATAATATTCACATCCCCTCACACTACTCCCTCATATCCATAGATGTTTCATCATTGTTCACCAACATTCCAATAGACACAACACTGAACATTATTAAAGATAAATGGCCCAACATAACACCACACACGAATCTATAATATTTTTACATAGCCTGACTGGTTAATGGCTGGTGTTGGTCTGAGAGTTGTTCATAGAAAACATATGTTAAAACAAAAAGAGAACAGAACTGGATCATAAATACATACAACCATGCTGTCTCTTGAGAAGGAACTCCCATGTCAATCCAGAATAAAATCTTAATTTATACGGCATGAAAAATGTAAAGTTTAGTTTGAATTTGAACATCAGTGGGAGCATACTAGTATAATTATAATAATCCACGTAATATTGATAGTCCATTTGTAATAAAAGAATTTTTTTTAAATATTAAATAGATTGATAAAAACAAAAACAAATTAAAGATACCACAGCAAACATGCTTTTCTATATCATTAAACTAACCCACTTTTATCCACTAATATAAAAAATTATTCGACCTAAAACATATGCGTCCTAATGGTTTTTAAAGTTGGCAATTATTTAACTATTAACTGAAAATAAACAGGAGGAAGCGGATGTATGCACAGGATGCAAGCTTTTGTTAATATGTCATGGTCGGGTTTGGCAAAAAAGTCAACCCAAAAAAAAACGAAAAGGACAAATTGAATATGGTATAAAAAGACAGCGGGAACAGTTAATATGAAACAGGCCGAAATGAGGTTCCTGCTCTTCGCCAGTTTGATCATTTTAGCCGTAGTGGTGAGTCGCCGTTACGTAGCGATACTTTTTTTCGACCTGAAAAAACACTGGGCATATATATATTTTTTATAGAATTCATTACCACTGTGTATCTAACCAAATGTGCCTTTTTAAAGCAACCCTTTTTCTACTTTTTGTATGTTGAACTAGAAAAAATATTGGATTCCTGAATAACTGGGATGGGTTTTATGTAAACAGAGCCGAGATTAAAGTGGTGCATATCAGGACATAAAAAAAGTAGGTTGCATTTCTCATAAAAACTCGCTCTCTCGTATATTGCATAAAACCTCCATTTATTATTATTGCTCCCCTTTTATTTCTCCATTAATTTATTTAATCGATAATTTTGCCCAAAATATATAACACTATGTCAATTCTTTAAATATTACAATATTATTTATTAGGAATTAGGCTTTACCACATAAAATACAAACTGTTATACTATATTTTCATCACCAATTTTTAAACCATAGATTGCAACCTTAATCAACCTAAGCATAGTTTTACTCCCATAGTTTATTAATAATCATAGCTAGCATGTTCTAATAATAGTAATCCTGACTAAAATTTTACTTCCAGACAACTAAAGTATGGGCGGAGGACGAAGCAACAAGCGAAAAGCCTGCGATTGTTCCTCCCTGCTTTATGTTTCACGTGGCAACAACAGCACAAGCATCATCACAATCTGCCCCAGCACCAACGCCTTCGAAAGAAATGGCTACTCCGTCAATGAAAAAATAAAATTTACTCCAAAAAAGATATTTATCACTTAAAAATAACACTTAAGTAAAAATCACGTTAACACAATTAATAATATTCTTTACTTTAATATCTTTTATTCTTTAAGAAAAGAAGTAATTTTTGAAAATTCGAATCCTGATATTTTGTTAATAAGATGTTAAATTGCAATGATAAAGACGTTAATTACGTGCCAAGTGGTAATGTCTTTAATAACAGTTCCCTTCCTTCCTATTTTCAAAGAGCTTTACGTAATGAACACTCCCTCGTTACAGTTATCAGTTACCTATAAAGTTTTAAGTGAGATTTCAAGATTCGCTTTCTGCAATAATTAAACCTCAGTTAAGTAATTTTCCCCTTTCCCATTTTATTTTATTTAAGACTTCATAAGATTATATAAATAAATAAATTATATATATATAATTTATTTACATATTTTGTGGAATTGGGAAATAGTAAAATTAACTAAGTAAACTTCTTTTCTTCGTTTTCTCTCTCTCTCTCTCTCTCTCTCTCTCTCTCTCTCTCTCTCTCTCTCTCTCTCTCTCTCTCTTTCTCTCTCTCTCTCTATATCTATCTATCTATCTATATATCTATCTATCTATCGATCTATCTATCGATCTATCTATCGATCGATCTATCTATCTATCTATCTATCTTCCTCCCTGCCGTACTTCTCTTTCCATTTCTTCTCTTCTTTTCCCTTCACTTCTTTTCTTTTTTTAACCTTTACCTACTTAATTTTTCATTAGTTATTGCATTCAATCTAGTTAATATTCATCTCATTTATCTCATCCAACAAACAGCAAGACCTTAGTTGTCTCTTATTATGTGTTTTCGCATTTCTGCATTATTCTCCTATGCATTTTTTAATGTATTTTTCATCTTCGTTGATCTTGGACACATACCCTTCATGTATAATCACATCAACATATCATTCATACCAAATCAAGCATACCTTAACTTTGATTACCAGCCGCCACGGCACTCTATGTCACGATGTTAATCATCATTCACACAAAATCTATAGCCTTAAAAACCTTACATACCCATACATCCAGCTTTATAAATACAGTTATTCATTAATCTTTCACACTAATATGTATATACATATTAAACTATTTCCGATTGAAAACTTGCGTCATCGGGGTGCGCAAATTCCACTAATTGGTAATAACTACAATCTAGGTAACAGGCCATCGAGGTATTCCGATGCGTTTTTGCGGGGTCGTCGCAGCCCTTTTTGCCGCGTTGTCCGCATTTTTATTTCCCAGGTTGCCGACATGTCCCTGTATCCAGCTAAATATGACTTTGCAGATTCGATCCAGCATGTCTACTTTTCATAGATTGTTTATATGATCGGGTCTGGAGAGAAATTATTTTTTAATGCTGAGATCTAGATAACTGCGTAAGTACAAATCACATTTTTTCCATCTAATTTTTCTAATTCGCTCATCGTAAACATATGACGGTCATTTCTGCCGTGTATATCCTTGCTATATTTGAGAGAGAAATTCCTAATTGATTTCCCTCAAAGTACACACCTCAGCCGACCCCCATCACTCTTTGATCCATCAATATAGATAAACTTAATATTCCTCGTGATAAATGTATGGAGGTTCTCTTCTTTCTTACCGCCATCTTGGGAGAATCCATGGTTCTATAAGTGTTTCCCTAAATCGTATGACTTTATCCACGACTGCTCTCCGCACATCCTATGTTTCTTTTAACCTTATCGCTAATGGCCTTGTGCGGATTCTCAACATATCATATTTTGTTAATAACTCGGCGTCAAATAGGATATCATGCAGGCAATGTTTTTGTTCTAGTCCATATACTCACGCAGTTGCGTTCTTTTTTTCGCCAGATTTTTACTCTAGCTTCTACGCAGGGCTGGGCCTAAATGCACGGGTTGATATTCTTAAACCTGCAATATACATATATATATATATAGTNATATATACTTCTGATTTTTTAAATAGACTTTTCCTTTCCGTGCTATACTGTACATCCAAAATTCAATTTCGTGCATAGCAACGATTTGAATATCTGTAGTTTCCCTTGCAGCTCCCCATCTAAAATTATTTATTATAATTTCATTAACTTACAGATTTTTTTACACTGAACTACAGTTTTTCTTATATATGGATGTCATCTTAATTTAGAATCGAATGTGAGCCCAAGATATCTGATATTTTGAACATATTCGAGGGCGACATCTTTTATCCTAAGAGGAGCATCACAATGTTTGCTCCTTAGTCTACAAAAATGTTTAGCTTTTATCTTGGCCCTCGAAAACCTGTGTCTGTGTCCTCGACCACCTCGGCAATCGTAGTAATGTCGTTTCGCAGTTTCCAACCTCTTTTAAGTTTCTTCCACTTAGAAATATATTTAGGTCGTCCACATATAGAGATTTCATTGTTGGTGATTCTATTTTGACTGCTATGTTATTTACGAACACTCGAGATCAAGGTATGGTGTTGAAAAAAAGTTCAGTTGTTATTGCAATCATCAGAGTAAAACAATTTTAAATATGTCTACAGCTTGGTATATTTAAGTATTTTACAGGCGAACTCAAATTTCCATGAAGACCGACTCAGCTAAAACAACTGGTTGCATCTACTGGAATAAAGAATACTTTTGATTTTTCTTTCTCGAAGGTGGGATAATAGGTCATCTCAAAATGTTTAGGTTTTTTGAGATGACCTATTATTCCACTTTCGAGAAGGAAAAATCAAAAGTTCCCGGAATAAAATTAAGGTTTGAAGAGAGCTAAGAAGAGTAACCAAATCGTTCGTGTTTGACCGGAGTAAAAAAAAATATAAAGCATTGTATCACCTCTGGCAGTGCTTTTTACTCGTTTTATGTCCGAAAGAGTTTATTTGAAAAAATACAAAAATTAAAATTCGTAAAATTTTGCAGTGAGGAATAGTGGATATTTGATGGAAACAATATTGGTAAAAATAGTCGTTCTTGATGGCAAGGCTTAATTGCTTTAAGATTCCTCGAGAATTGATTATAAACAAAATCAAAATGCCACACATAGAGCAATGAGACAACGTTCGCATGTTTAAGACAAGGTTCGAGTAAACAGTGGCGAAATTAACAGAATTGGTAAAAAAATTGGCGGTCTTTCCTTACCCTGTTTGCATGCCTGAATTCGCGCCATTTAACTATGATCTCTTCCTATCAATTTCCACGCTTAGGAAAAGGTGGAACTACGGCGAGTTTATTAATTCATTCTGTAGAAGTTGAAAAGTTATCGCCACTGGATGCACGGACGGACGGTAAGAGAAATAATAAATTATTGAAAAATACAACTTAAGTCACTTTTAAATATTAAAATTTTAATGAAACTATTTTTACAATTATGACTTTATGCAACAATAAAAAATACAATTTTAATTCATCAGTATTAAAATAATATGTTTTAGTCACGTTACGTAAAACAACACTACATGTGCGACCTTTTGGCTGCCAAGCGAAAGTAAATATCCGTGGTAGAGTTGTACAAATAAAATCCACGTTTTAATAAACTAAACCAAACTGTTTCATAACCTGGGCACAATTTACGCTAAGCACAATCAATGTGTGTCAAACATCCTTGTCCAATATGTCACAATGAACGTTCGATGAAAGATGGAAGAGTATTTTATATAAAATATTAAAAATAATTGTAAAATTCAATTTCCTTGGTCCACTTTAGGACATACGATTAAAAAGGGTAGCATATGCAATATTTGGCATAGCCATGGGTAGCAACCTAGGCCCGATACTTGAAGACATAATTATCACGCATCTATTAAGTACAGCAATACTACAATTTCCTTCCATTCACAATTAATTAAGGTTTTCAGTTGAGATAAAACAGCTTGACCAATTAATATCTTACAATTAATTAAGGTTTTCAAAAGGTGTGATTGAGATGGGAAGTTGTCCGAGTGGATCGAGGTCACGATAGCTCAAGTGGTAGAGCAGCGGCATATCAAGCCGAAGATCGTGGGTTCGAATCCCGCTCGTGCCATTGACTTTTTTATCTCAACTGAAAACCTTAATTAATTGTAACTACAATTTCCTTTCACATTACTCTTCTTCACTAAATAAGTAGATGATATATTGACAGCAGATCCCACAAATCAAATTCAAACTACATTAGATAAATTTAACATTTTTCACCCACGCACATGAAAAAAATACCGTTTTTAGATGGCACTCGTGATAAGACAACAGATGGCACATTAATCATAGATTGGTACCAAAAACCAAGAAACACTGATCGCTACCTTAACTTTACAACACACCATCCCCTTAATACAAAAATAAACATTACCAAAGAAATATTACACAGAATTATTTCCCTGAGCGAGGAATCTTTTCGCCACAAAAACAAGATATGCAAACATGTAAGATAATAACAATCACTATCTTAAACCCACAATCAACAGAATAATCAACAACTACTACTCAACACTATCACAGTCCACTATCTATGATAACAAAAAATCTAAACAAAATGCTACAGAACTTGCTACCCACCATTTCGAGCACCACACAATTTCGATTTCAACAATCCAAAAGTATTAAACAAAGAACGAAACAAGCATAAACATAACTTTTTATAAAGGTTTACATCAACGGAGATAAACACTGCATCAGTTACAGAACAGATACATGTAAATTCAGCCGCAACTACTATATCATAAATTAAATTCTATATCAATAATATATATGTAATACACAAAACATATAACACAACATATAAAACAATCATTACACTCCACACATAAAATAATTCCACCTAGTGTAAATACCCAAAAATTTATTTTTCTTTTCCCTAATAATCCCGACTATAATAATCCTCAAAGGATAACTAGACCCGAACGACAAACCATTTCCCTTTTTTCCATTGTTGGTCCCTTTCACCACGAACAAGCCAAAACACAGGAAAATGAATTTCTATCCCTACTTTCTTCTTCATTCCTTCAAACTCAAACAAGTACAAAAAAATATTTGCTCGACACACATCCATGGCACGTCTACACAGAAAACATACGCTTTGTCTGAGTACAAATACTTTGATTAAACCTAAAATTTGATTGTACATCATTGTATAAATTCATTTTCACACCTTACATGTATTTGTATAATTTAAACAAACTTTATATATCTCAGGCCCTGAAGATGATCTCACTAAAGATCGAAACGTTGGTACGATAAAGAAAATGTTTTTCTAAAACCTACGTCACACCAGACCGCATCTCACGACCTCCGAATAATCATTGACTAACGGTCACTAAACACCACACATTACTATACTTATTATAAAAATTATTGCGCACATTATTTCAAAAACAACAGTGACATGGAATTTTGGACTGAGTGACTTCAGATTTGAATACGTTAGGACCGAAACGCCACAGCCCGTGTTTCTATAACATCAGCCGAATTTAAATAGAAAACAAGCGTAGACTGACAATAAATAATTATCGGACAAGGCAGTTGCTAAGCGGATCAAGTTCAAGCAGAACATTTGTGTATGGTAATGAGCCCTTAACAAATGGGCGTCGTATAAATTACAGCAGAGGTCGTGGTAGCTTATCAAGCAGCGGTCCATACCCACGTCTGAGGCCGGGCCAACGTTTTACGTACAAATTGCTGGGCGTCGTCATATCGCGAGCACGTCCACTCAGATACACTCGTATGACCTTTTGAATAAAATGCTAACTATACAACTAGTTTTCAATTCTGGGAGTGACAAACTTTATGCATTATTATACGAACCAACCTGGATAGTTAATCCACGTGACGTATGATAAATACGAGCAATAGTCATGTGGCTTTTTTAGAATTGCATGTATAAAGTACAAGACTAACATCTTTAGCTTAGGTTACAAATAAAATTAGTTCTTTCTTTTACAATAAAACGAAACTGTAAATATATGTGATGTAAAAACATTAGAGAACTGAGAAAAAATAAAACAACAAATAGATATATACATATACAGATATTTAGATAAAACAAAGAACAAAGAAAAAGTAAACGAGAGAGAGAGAGTGAGTGAGTGAGAGTGAGAGTGAGAGAGAGTGAGAGTGAGAGTGAGAGTGAGAGAGAGAGAGAGAGAGAGAATGAGAAGAGGAAGACAGACAGACAGATAGATCTAGAAATGAGTAAAGAAATGGAAAGGAAGTGTGAAACAGAGAAACCGGTAGATAGTTAGGCAAGCAAGGAAAGAGGGAGAGAAACAGACAGACAAATAACTGAGAGACAGAAAATTGTAAGGGTAAGAGTGAGAAAAAGTAGATAGATAAAGCCAAATAAGAGTTGGTAATAAATATGTGTGCTTGTTCGTTAATGTTGCTTGATGAGTCCCACGTACTTTCATGGGGAGGATTCGTTGATTCTGTATAAAGAGCTCGTAGGAAAATTAGAGCAAATACGAATTGTGTGCTGTCCAGCAGTCATTCTATGGATACCGTTTAGTTCCTTATACCGATTTTTAAACCAATAAAGTATACAGATATGATAGATAACAATAAGGAAACATAACGAGAGCACGTGAAATTCTAGTGAAAAAGGAGATATAAAGAAAGAGGGAGGGGGAGAGAAACAATCAGAAAGAGAATAGGAAAAGTAATGGAGAATAGAAGAGAAAGGTAAGCTGACAGAAAATTAGTGAGTGAGAAAAAAACGATAGATAGAAAACCATTTTTCAGAAAGAAAAAAATAGACAGCCAACAATAGTTTTTGAATGTGTGTATGCTGGTGAGAGAAAGAAAGAAAGTAAGAGTATTGTTAAGTGAAAGAGGCGGTAGAAAGATTTGGGGCAAAGAAAGTGAATAAAATCTAATACAAAATGATATTTTATACACAAATTTTCCATTATCCTTCCATTCTACACATTACACAATTAATAAAATATAAGTGTTTAGTAAATTTTAAGAAATACGTTAACAACGACTAAGTGAAAAAAAAGGAAATATAGTTTAATAATATACAAAATTTGTGATTGATAAAAAAATAATGAAGTGATACTGTATTTTGGACAAAAAAAGCTTTTTATATAGTTTACTTGTTGTTTTATATAATAAAAATGAACAAAATTTGTTACACTTGTTTTTATTACATGTAATTAACCGTCTTGATTAGATAATGCAGCCCATTTTACTTGGTTTTTGGTTGACCTCACTCAATGTTTATAACGTTTCCCTCTGAATGAAAGTGGGTTATTGCCCGGAACAGGCACTCCCTTTTGGCCAAGTGGGGTGTAACGTTCCTTTCTCTTCTTAAAAACTTTTATTTTGCAAATCAAAAAAAAAATATATATATATATAACATTAGGGAAATTGTTACTATGGAAACAGTTTATTTCTATTTAAACTTACGCTTGCCAATTGTGTGGTGGTTTTAAAAACGTAAGGTTTATTATATATTATAATGTAACATATAACTAAATGTAAAGGGGCAATTAGATGAAATAAGAAATAAAGAAAGGTATATATTCATTAGGTATTAAAGGTATTAAAACGATTGATATAATTCTCTCTCTCTCTCTCTCTCTCTATCTCTCTCTCTCTCTCTCTCTCTCTCTCTCTCTCTCTCTCTCCCTCTTTTTTATAAGGTACCTATCTTTCATTTCTTTAAATTTAACCGTTGTCTTTCATTTTTTATTTCTTTCTATTTATGTTTATATTCCGCTTACGTTTTGCTCTGCAGCTTTCTGTTTGGTTTTCGCCCCTTCAAAAGAAATTTGACGGTTTTATTGACCAATAAAAGAGTAACAAATGCGAGTATCTCTTCACAATTTTGAAACTTAAATTTAAATATTTTCATAAATCTTCCTTTTTTTCTATTTTTCACCATTATTGTTCTTCCTTCTTTTCTTACTTTTTTATTTTTTCGTTTACTCGCGTAGAAAAAACTCTCCTATTCTTTTTCTTTGTTTCTCATTTATTTGTTGTTGTTTTTTTACTTTCTTTAAATGTAAAATATCATAATTAATATATTTTAAATCTGGATATAGAGAAAACAGTGAAGAAAATGTGCGAGTGCAAAGCACAAGTTTCTTCTTAGCAAGGCGCTTGAATAGATTACAATTCCAATGACGGATCGGTCGTGCAGGTTTAACATACTACAAGCGCCGTTTTTGGCATTTCTTCAGGTTTGATAGATCTTTCATTCTACCTTGTTTTTAACATAAAGACATGTTTAAAATATTAAATGAGCAAAGTTATGAAAACAAAACTCTAACTTGTTAAATTCCACATTTTCGGCTTGTTAGGCTGTCTGGTGTTTCGTGGTCATCATTTATGACAGCACGGTTGAAAATTGTCGACCGCAAAAAAATTAACGATGATGTGCAAACAAAAAGTATTCTCCTAATCAATCATGTTGATCAATACTGTTCAATCTGGAGGATAAGTGGCGGCAATATTCAAACTTTTTGCTCGAACGAAAGACGAAAATTCGCGTATTAAAAGCAAATAATGCATGTACCTAAAATATGGAAAATTTGAGTTTTAGACAATTTTCTGGACGATATATATTTAAATTTTTCTTTTTATAAACGCAAGTGTATGTTTCGACAAGTATGTCGCTTTACAGTATGAAAATAAATAAACAAAGTATGAATTATTTACAATACACTGACTGGCAAAAAATTTCGCCCCTTGTAATATAACTTGATTTGTATAGATTTTTATATATTAATCAAAGTTTCACGTTTTTTAACGTTTAATAATTGAGTCTTTGTCTCAAAAAGTGGAAAAAATGCAAATTGCGAAGGAAAATGAAAAACAAAAAATAAATTAAAAAATGTAAAAAGACGGACAGATAAAATTTGTTTTAATTTTTTTATTAGAATTTCAATATCACGTATTTCCTATTCTTGCCTTAATAACATCTTTCTACCAGCCTAGAACTGTCTCTTTGCTGGAGGTTAGCCCATTCATCACAAAGAATCCTTTCGGAAGTGATGGACGTGCTCTTATCGTCTTTTGAGTTTATCCCATAAATGTTCGATAGGTTTCAAGTCTGGAGAACGGGCTGGCAGGCAAAGACCCTGATGTTATGGTGTTGAAGATACTTTGAACTATGCGAGCGACGGGTATTAACCTGCATTAGAATAGGATTGTCGCTTATTTCATCGAGGATAGACAACGCATGATGTTCCAAAATTTCATCCACATAGCGAGCGGCCGCCAAAGATCCTCCACGAACAACTACCAACTCTGTGCGGCTCTCAATTGAAATTCCCGCCCACACCATCACTGATCTACGTTGAAAAGGTTATTCTGGGAAAAATTACAGGCTTCGTACCTGTTGACGCCCAAGAAGCTTCATTTTTTTTTTTTTTCGGCTGACCAAGGTTCGCCTCGGGTTTGTTGTTTTTATTTTAGCAAGCTATAACGCCGGTATCTTCGGCCTTTCCACGGGAGTAAATGAGTCTCTCGCTTGCCTGGGTCAGCACAAGACGCACCGTTTACCGAATCGATTATCAAACCTAATATCGATTTTCTTTGGGTATTCACCATCGATTTCGTCTAGTTTCGTCTTGTCGTCACATCACCGACCTTACGGACTACGTCAACTGTTTCGTCATCCGGCTCTACAGACACCTTCGTCGGCGTGGAACCCAGCAGTAACCTCCAGCTCAACACCGCTTATTTCGATTGCTTGGAGAAGCAAGGAGGCATCCCACCAAGTACCTTTTCGGTGTTTTTTTTTTTTTTTTTTTTTTTTTTTTTTTTGTAAAACCCTGGCCAGTAGGTTTGATTATGAATTATTATGGATAATTAAGGAAATTTCTTTAAATATTTTGATTAGTGTAAATAAATTGTAAGTATTTAATTTTTATTTTAAAGCATTATCATTCTCCCTTTCGTTTTTCCCAAAACCTCTTAGGTATAATACAGTAGTTGCCACTTATTTAAAATAGAAAAACAAAACAAAATTTAATTGTATACCTCTTGAAACGGGTACGGAAGTTTGCAGGGTCAATTAAGATCCGCCTTTCCCCCAACAGTATCTTTCATTTCGCCTTCTCCACACTCTTTCACGCCCTTCTGGAGATCGTAGAGCATATCTACACTCATCTTTAAAAAGTACAGCAGTCCAATGACCAATGGTTGTGTTCTCGAGCAAATGCGAGCCGTGCAACACTGTGTGTTCTGGTCGATTCTGGTCCTCTTACGGGGCGAAAAGCCATCAATCCATACTGATTTAATCTTTTTCTAGCAATGAGTTGAGAACTTTGGACACCTCGAACTTCCTGGAGCTGTTGAATCGCTTGAACAACAGTAAGGTGCCAGTTTCGCAAAATTCTCGAAGTCAAAAAATGGTCATCCTGTGGTTCTTTTACCCTAGGTCGTTGACATTGAAAAATCCTTTATCTTTGTTTTGGATTAAGGAATAGACATTTATTGTTTACATCTAATTGATATTCTCAATTTAAAACATAGCATAAACAAACATTTATTGCTAAAAACAATGAGAACAACTAAACAATGACAAATTAAAGACAGTATTTTCGAGAAAATAAAATAAAAAATCAGTTGGCGGAATTTTTGCCCGTCAGAGCAGTTTAATTTGTATTTAGTACACAATTTATCACGCCTGAAAGTCCATATGTTATACTTACTGATTAAATACATAATTGTGACCGTTTAATAATCCACAATGACTAGTATGTTTCATTTATTGCAATGTTGTAAATAAAGGATGTTATCTGTCTATCGACATGGGATATGCTATAAAACATACAAAAACGTACTTAGCAATTAGTTCGAGAATTGTTTTTGTGTATATTTCTTTCGCACGTACACATGTATGAACATCTGAGTACGAACCGCCAGTTTGAAAGGCGTTTCTTAATTTGCTCATTGTAAATTCCTCCCAGGGCAGAGTAAGAAAATGAAGCGAGCTTTGGAGAATTACGCAGCTCATTACAATCACTGGCATATTCAGAGAATTAAACCGTCAGGGCGAGACGGCGGGCAAACGGGCTGATATTTATTCAAGGGCCGTTTCGATAAATGGATTACCCTATTGTTTTCCGTTAATTCGCCTCCCCTTCGTTGCCGGCACCGCGGGTACGGCACACAACCGGCAATATTGGTATCTTGTTCCGGAACATTGTTTGCTGGAAACAAAACTTATGAGCGCTGAGGGCTCTCTCTAAGGCTATTTGATCTCCTTAGATATTCATAAACCGTTCCTATGGAGCTCCCCTAGGAACCCTGGAGGGCGGTGTTAAACGAACCGAATGTTTGCCCCCCTTGTCTTCCTAAACTTCTCCCGCACGTTTCCCTGGGGGCTGGGATCTTTGATTGTCATTCTGTACTTGTCTTACAACCCGGTCCATATTTTCAACTCCTTCTTCTTCCGAGGCAAAACGAATTAACTCGTCTTTTTAACCTCCCTCGGATTTATGAAATTTGTAATCTACAATGCAAAGGTGTAGAAAGATGTGGCTGCTTCCCACTGACCAAAACAATTTGATTTGGAGCAACCGCAATTATACAATACAGTTTTTATCTTGTGTTATAGTAACAGGTAAAACTTAGCTTTTTTATTTTCTTACTTTTAAATTTACTTTATAATAATTTAAAAATACTTTACCTTATTACATTATACAATTAATCCACAAAAAGAAGTTTTTTCCCGTTCAAAACCCACAGCAATTAACAAATTATAAAAGTTTATAAAACAGACCGTGCTATGGAAGTTTCTTACAGTCTATAAAAAAAATTGTATAATAACATATGTAATTAATTTATATTGTTTGAAAATAAGTTTTTTCCAATTGGGATTTTTAATTACGACAGATTTTTACGATGTTTCAAGTAAATATTTTACAATATTATGCCAAAATATGATTTTTTTACGAGGGTTCGAAACAGCAGAGGTTATATAAACCCTCAGGGTGCCGGTGTTTTTGAAAACAAGCCCATTTGTAAGTTTGTCGGGTTTGAATGCAGGGCCGTTGGATTCGAACCCGGTACCTTTACCTTACAGTGAGTGATGATCGCCGTGTCAACGCCTAAACCGTTACGGCCACCGACGCCCCAATATGATTTATTAGCATAAATGTTTATGATTTTATTATTATAAAACTTTTATCGCAATATTTACTATCTATTATTAGGACAATAATGTCGATTCATTTGTTACTTACGTTCACAAATATTGTTTGTTTAATTTTTACTTCACCGTGTTTGATCATCGGTGTGTGTATGGGTGTGCGCGTGTGTATGGTGTGTGTGTGTGTGTGTGTGTGTGTGTGTGTGTGTGTGTGTGTGTGTGTGTGTGTGTGTGAGAGAGTGTGTGTGTGAGTGAGAGAGAACGATTATAAATAATAAATTTTTTACTTTCTCTTTACAAAATTTTGATATTTGATATTCGGAAAATAAATCGCCATTTATCCTAAGTTCAAAATAAACTGTAAATTTAAAAAAATATTAATATTAAATTTTTTATCTCACCAATCAACGTAATTAAAGCAGAAACAAACATCCTAAAACTGAACTGCAAGAAGAAATTCAACTGTTTAAGGAAATTCTGGAATAAGTAGATTATTTTTGAAAACTAGTTAACTAAAAAAGTAGCTGTTCTTGTCTTTTAATTAAAATTATTAACAATTTACCAACAGTACAACAGTGCTAACAGTTTTCCATGTCCTATTTAATTTTCAATTTCCGCGGATAAAGTAAAACTTACGAAAAAACAAGGTACAATTAAAACTGATATCAAAGAAAATTAAGGTGAATATTTTTATTTAATTCTTTTCAAAAGGCAGATAAGAAAATATCAGATTTTTCGCGTGATCATCCAATGTATTAAAAACCAGAAATGAGAAAAAAAATTGGCTTTTAAAATTAACATAAATGTACATGGTTAATAAATTTATGTTTTGTTATGTAATGCAAAAATATTTCATGTCATTTCAGCATTTCATGATGAATAACAGCAGAATCGTCTCTGCTGCTGAAATTGCCATACACATGCTACCTAGCGGCGCAACTCCAAAGAACCTGTTTGTTATTTCTACTAGTTTTCTCGGCCGTTCACTCTACCAAAAAAAATACACTTTATTTTTATTAACACAATTTAAGCGAAAAAATAATAATCGATAAAAATTACTCAATTCTGATGGTTTAAATGATGAAAAAATACATATGAAAAAAAAATTAATGGGCAAAATTTACGAAACATTTTTTGAAAGTAGAACTTAAATCTTAATAAATTGTATGTATCAAAGTTTTTGTATTTTATGATGATTTTCTCTTATCAGATTTTATTTCTTTGGTACTAAGACCTTATTTGCACTTCATGTCAACCTCAAAATCCATATATGCACCAGTGCCAATTCTAGTGCTATCCATTGCTGAAATCAGGCAAATATGCACTGCCACTGTGATGTTAAGACATGATGATCTTTTTAATTTATGTAATTGGTTTTATGATTTTTTTTCACAGCTGTTGGATGGCACCCTAAAGCTTTGTATGTGAGGAGGAGTTTATCTGTTGCGGCACACAGCCAGCAGGCCTTTGCTTTGCTACCTGTCCCTAAAAGTTTGAATTTATTTGAAAATCTTAGCGTTAACCTAATGATGTAAGTTTGTAGAAAACCTATCAATAATTACAAAAAACCTTGTAGTACTCGTAAAAATATTTGAAAATGTGATCACAATATTTCTTACGGAAAGACAAAGAAAATGTTTATAACGTATTAAATAATACAATTTTACATTCAAGCTTGTAAGCATTTTACCGAATAATTATTTAACAAACACACTTTTGGCTTAAGTTGTTGTGGACTTCACCTTTAGTATTTTTGTCTTTATGTCTCTTCGAGGAGTGTTTTGAACAAGTTTTATGCTCAGATTCTTCGTCTCCATATAAAAGTAATTTTTTCATTTTATTAACGGAGCTATACATAAATCTTTTTTCAACGTTTTCTTTCTAAAGTCCAGAAAAATTCTAATTTAAAAAAACCGTCTGGCACTCGTAAAAATATCTGAAAATGAGATCACGATATTTCTTACGGAAAGACAAAGAAAATAACTTTTAAAGAAAATGTTTATAACGTATTAAATAACGAAATTTTACATTCAAGATTGTTAGCTTTTTACCGACTGTGTGTGGTGTTTAGTGACTGTTAGTAAATTATTCAGAAATCGTGAGATTCGGTCTGGTGTGACGTAGGTTTGTAGTTTACAAATACATGTAGGGTATGAAAAAAATGAATATGTACAATGCTACAAAATTTTAGATTAAAAAACAAAAGAATGTCATTCTTGTGTGACACTTCTACACAGAAAACAAATACTTTGAGTGAAGACAAATACTTTGATTAAATCTAAAATTTTCTAACATTGTATAAATTCATTTTTTTTATCTAAAATTTTCTAGCATTCTATAAATTTATTTTTTTAAATCTAAAATTTTCTAGCATTGTACATATTCATTTTTTTCATACCCTACATGTATTTGTAAACTTTAAACAATGTTTATAAGTCCCAGGCCCTGAAGATGATCTCAATAAAAATCGAAACGTTGGCACGATAAAGAAAATATTTTTTTAAACATACATCACACGAGACCGCATCTCACGATCTCCGAATAATCATTAACTAACGGTCAATAAACATCGCACACTTTTTTTCAACGTTTTCTTTCTAAAGTTCAGAAAAATTCTAATTTAAAAAACCTTCCAGTACTCGTAAAAATATCTGAAAATGTGATCACAATACTTATTTAAAAAAGACAAAGAAAATAACTTTTGAAGAAAATGTTTATAACGTATTAAATAGTGAAATTTTACATTCAAGTTTGTAAGCTTTTTACCGAATAATTATTGATAGGTTTTCTACAAACTTACATCATTAGGTTAACGCCAAGATTTACAAATAAATTCGGATTTTTAGAAAATTAGTGTATCATTAAGTAGTTTAAAAAAGCTACCTATTCATAAATAAGTTCAAAGCTACTAAGAGATAAACGTTCTTCCTGTTTATCTCCCTGACACCGCGCCCTCCACCTGTTTATGGTGAATGCCGTTTTATTTATTCTGTTTTTACTATTTTGCGTGAAATTTAACAAATGGGAGAATTTAGGTCTTTGCCTCACCCCGATCATGAACCAAACGTTGATCCATCTGACTATGGTTGTTTCCAGTTGGAAAGACAGACCCATCAAACAGTGCAATTACCATATGTGTTATCAACTGTCTTGAATTCAAAATTTTAAAAAAATCATACACAGAATCAAAAAACGATTCATGTTTAATTTGTAGTATGAACGACGCTGAACAACACAATCTTCTTATTCTCACTTACATCGTTTGATACACGCATTCTTTGTATAATGTGAATTATCGTGCATTAATCTCATTGTTCGCAATTTTTGAATTCGCTGGAAGAAACATGCGCTTTTGCGTCTATCCTCATACTGGGTTTTAAAGATCTCACACAGAATGCGGGTCATGTATTTCGTAGTTGGATGTTTTTCTTTAATCTTCTAATATACTTCGACTTTATCCTGCATATTTTATGAACCTTTCATAAATATCGACGACTTCCCCTTTGTAGGCCAAGGCTGCAGCTGGTACTGTATAGCATTCCAGAACTAGAACAGTTCTAACCTCCCGAACAGAAACTTATGCTTCTTATGGGATAATTTAATGGGAAGTGTCCTGCAAAGACGTTATATTTTTTTAAGTCCAGCTGTTTGAGTCTCCCTTTCGGAGTAATTCATTTATTGATTAGAAAGTGGTTAAAGACACACACTAATCGTTTTTTATTAAAATATTTAGTTCTACATGACTTTGTATACTTTTTAGCTGAATGTGCTTTGACAGTTCTTGACATTTCATCATGAAAACCAAGATTTATTTTAAATTTAGGAAAGCTAAGCAATTTAATGTTTTAACTGAAACTGGTTGGAGGAAAACTAATAAACTTTCGACCAGACTGGATGTCCTTTTATCCTTTTTAGATACGGATATGAAATTTAAATATCCTATAATTCGAAGTCCTGAAATTTGTGTTTGTACGTGTGTTTTATTTCTATTGCCACACAATTAACGAAAAATATACAGCAGGTTCTTTTAATGTTTAAATGAGAGGTATTCCAATAGCATTCTACCTGATATAGATGAGATACTTGTTAAGAATTGGGGTTTATGTGTATTTTTTTATTTACAAATCGTGAGATGCGGTCTAGTGTGATGTAGGTTTCAGAAAAACATTTTCTTTATCGTGCCAACGTTTCGATCTTTATAGAGATCATCTTCAGGGCTCAAAGTGTTTGTCTTCTATGTAATTGTGCCATTCTTGAGTGTCTTGTCGAGAGTGCCAGTGAGATTTTGTGTTGTTTTTCTGAAACCTACATCACATCAGACCGCATCTCACGATTTCTAAATAAATATCGATTAACGGTCACTAATAACCACACATTTATGTGTATTGTTTAGTGACCGTCGGGCAATGATAATTTGGAGATCATGAGGTGCAGTCTGATGTGACGTATTTTTTAGAAAAACATTTTCTTTATCATGCCAATGTCAAGACCCTGAATATGACATTTTAAACCCTTCAATCTTTCGAAAATTTTAAAAATAGCTATAGTTTTTCCTGAACAATTTTATTAACATGACTCTCCGTACTTCCCAATATCCCTAAATCCCTCAACCTGACAAACGTGATGTTTTAACGTACAACCGTGCAATCAGTTCAGAAGAAAAACTAAACAAACATAATCTCTGACCAAAAATTTGTATTCCGCCGTCATGATATAACAGTATTATAGTATCTGGGATTGTATCCACCTTCAATTTGATTAACTGTAAACAAGGAAAATGTACCCAAAAACGGAATCGAATTAGAAATTAAAATTGAAGCGATTTCATGGAAATTTAACATAGAATAGTAAATATACATAGATATGTTGTTATTTTAGTTTATTTATATAGTTCTTTTTTTCTCTCTTTCGTTTATTCCTTGAGAAGAAATGTGTTGTTTGTTTATTAAAAATTTATAGTCCGACTCCGGCAGACGGTTGATAACCGTTGCCGTTACGCTCTTTTCAGTTATGTACCATTTTTTTCTCTCTTTTGTTTATCGAATAAAGTACATTTTTCATTCATTCATTCATAGAAATTTAAGGTTTGGGTCATGAAAAATATTCCCGTCCCAATTATCTTGAGATCCTAATAATCAGGATTCAGGTTTAGGACCGTCTTGTTTGAAAAAAGGAGCGAAACAGAAGTGTAAGAATAAATTACAATTAATTAAGGTTTTTAGTTGAGATAAAAAAGTCAATGGCACGAGCGGGATTCGAACTCACGATCTTCGGCTAGATACGCCGCTGCTCTACCCCTTGAGCTATCGTGACCTCGATCCACTCGGACACCAACTTCCCATCTCAATCACACCTTTTGAATTTTCCTTCCTTTTTGCCATTTTTCAAATGTCGTGTAATCGAATGTGTGTGAATGTAAGAATAAAATGAATTCTTTGCATACTAAACTCATGGATAATGTAAATGTAGTGAATGTCCAATCAAATATATTGGTCCACAAAAATAGAATTTATGGTTATGTTTTTGATTGTGGTAATAGATTGAGAACTGGTACCGGGCTATCAAAACATTCCATAACAAGTCGTCATAAATTTGACATTATGAATGTTGAAATAATTGCCGAAGAATGTAGATTACTCCGAAGAAGAATAAAACAGATTCTACATACTAAAATGGAAAATAATAGTTGTAACATTCAGGCAGATACTATGAGCTTAAGTTCAATTTATGAAATTCTTCTTAATTTTAAAAAGAGGCCTTGGGACTGAGTCGGTCTTCAAAGAATTTTGAAATGGCGTGTGAAAAATTTAATTATGTCAATTTGTAGTCATATTTAGGATTGTTCTGGAAGTTTTATATAGATGGATTTTTGAATGAAATGTAGAAATATGTTTTTAAAAATGTACAATCAATATATGCCCTGGTGATGACCTTAAAATATGCCGAAAACTTAGTAGTTACAACTGAATTTGCTTTTTTCCATGCTGTGGTCCAGAGTATTCGTTAAACAGTTTATTTATATTCTGTCTAAAAAATTTATTATTTATTAATGGCCTTATGAAAAAAAAATTAGCCAGAGACGTGTACATATATATATAATAGTTCCAAGAATTATTTTGTAATAGGTAAACAATTAACAAAAACAAAAAGAAGTACATCAAAAGAAGAAAACCATGTTTATAATGGTTTTCAATATTTTAAATTATTGGATGGTTCTATGCTCTTAAGGTCATAAGTAAGAAAGCTTGGACACGTGTCATATTTTTCGACCAGGTTTAATTAAATATCCAAATATTGCCCAAAGATTTTAATATAAAATATCAAAATGTAATAAACAAATAGTTAACTTTTATTATTATTGTTAAATATTTAACAATTTTCATTTATGAAAGTAACGTTTGGATCATTTTTAATGAAAAAATATTTGGCCAGAAAAAATTCAGGCCGATGTTTCTTTAAATGTCGAGATTTAAAACTATTGATTATATTAATCAGACAAATAGATATAATTAGTATTATAAGTAAGTATCATTATTATAACTAGCGTATTAAGTATGACTAGTTTTTCATTTTTGTTGTTGCTATTCATTAGTGAAAAAGGCCAGTGACATTTCGATTTCGAGGGGGCATCTGAGTTTTGCTCTCTACCACAATAAACTCTATGGCAAGGGACTTTTACGTTATGTTGTTATTTTTCTCTGTGTTTGTGTCTTTTTTCATTTTTTTCTTTTCATTTCGTTGTACGAGTTTAGTTAATAACGTTAATAACATTTTATGTTAATAATTTAGTATTTTTAACCTTGTTTTTAACAGAAATGATAAATGATGGAGTGAGTGTGGTGTTCAATCCTTTTTAAAAATATAGTGCCTACTCACAGTAAGTTGTTTTGCAACAATCCGGATTTCGAGCCTTTTAGCTCATCAGGTAAATCACATAAATAATATCAAACATCCAAATAATTAAACTAATTATTCTAATTGTTATTATGTTTTATAATAATTTAATAATATTAAGTATTTACTAGTATAATATTTATTTGTATTATAATTTCCCCGTTTCGCACGTTCAAATTGAGCGCCATTAAAAAAATCAGATGTTAATTGGAGGCGGTATCAGCGGGTTCACTTTGGCAATTCATGTCGAGAAACGTGGTTGTAGAAATCCTTCAACCTGACGATGAGCTAAAAGGCTCGAAATCCGGATCGTTGCAAAACAACTTACTGTGAGTAGGAACTATCTTTTTAAAAAAGGATTTTTTTAACAAGGTACATTATCCAAGAATATCATCTTCTTTTTTTCAATTGCAAATCTTGAGTAGAAGGAATGTAACACATAATGATTATTTGTTTTAAAAACGTTTCTTAAATAAAAAACTTAATATTTAAAGACTTTCATTCCCTGTTATGCAAGACGGTCCACAGGTGCTTCTGTGGCAAAACAAAATCCGACCTTCAATATGAAACCTGAAGTCCGCTAACAAAAAACAATGAACGCCTCCTCCTATTCATACTAACGAGGAGAGAAGCTCTTCTTAAATATGAAATGGGATGTAAAAAGCTAAACATGGCGAGAGTAGGATGATAATTTGAAGAAAATCAACCTTGTATTGATTTAAGATGGCTGGCATCTTCTGAGAGTTCTATTTTCAATTAATTTTATTTTTCTTCTTGTTTTAGTAATAATAAGTAACAAAAAAAGAAGCAAATACAATTAAACATTAAAAAAGAATTGGTGACAGACCTTACTCTTTGTCATAGACCGTCAGAGTAGTCATTTTTTGAAATTTAAAACTAAAAATAAAAGTAAAAACCAATTAACCAATAAAGTAATACTATAACTGATTATTCATTAAAATAAAATAAATAAAAATAACCCTTATCAATTTAACTCTATTAATTCATATTTTCTCTTCCAGGCATTTTTCGCAAAGTTGACCAGGTCCTTTCAGAATTTCCATTGAAGTAGTCTAGAGTTCGCTTTCAGCTGAACTAGCTTTGTTGAAATATTTAAGACTGAATTCAGCCAGAATTGGTCAGACTGCAATATACTCCATCCAAACCGTCAGGTTGCACATTAAACATAAATTGTATTACAATTAATTGAGGTTTTTAGTTGAGATAAAAAAGTCAATGGCACGAGCGGGATTCGAACCCACGATCTTCGGCTTGATACGCCGCTGCTCTACCACTTGAGCTATCGTGACCTCGATCAACTAGGACACCAACTTCCCATCTCAACCGCACCTTTTGAATTTTCCTTCCTTTTTGCCATTTTTCAAATGTCGTGTAATCGGATTCGTATCCCGCTCGTGCCATTGACTTTTTTATCTCAACTAAAAACCTTAATTCATTGTAATATATTAATTGGTCAAGCGGACCACGAAATTAGTGAATTTAATAAATTGTATTGATCTGTGTACCTGTATTTATTTAGATAAATCAATTCTCTAGTTTTAATAACGCACCCAATGAAATCTGTGTAAAATTTAATATTATATACAAAAATATTATGTATAAGTATGATTACTATTCTTTTATACGTATTAATTAAAACCGTCTTAAGTTTAATGACTACCTCTACTTCTAGTTTTGTTTGTTTAAAGAATCTAGAAGAAAGAAATCAAATATTGTACATATTTTTCCCAACATTTACTTTTTGTCAACCACTTCTTTCAGTGATAGACCGAGCAATCTACTCGTTGGTAATAATCTACATTTTTGTAAATATTTATTATTTGGAAGATATAGAGGAACTGCGGCAGTTTTTTAGTTTCAAGACATCGCAAAAGGTATCATATTATTGGTGCGTTGTAATTCGTTGTACCAAGCGTATCACCTTGGGATAAACCGATTTAAAAGAAAATAATAGATGCAGAAAATACAAAGGAAAAAATTATAAAACACATTTACTATATATTTGACAACATTCCCTGGAGAGAGAAAGTGAGAAAGAGAAAGAGAGATAGATGGATAAATAGATAGACAGATTGATAGATAAATAGGTAGTTAGATAGATATTTAGGTAGACATAGATAGATAGATAGATAGAGATAGATAAGTAGATAGATAGATAGAGAGAGAGAAAAAGAGAAAGAGAAAGACACAAAGAGAGAGAGAGTGAGATATATACATAGAGAGAGAGAGAGAAATAGAAAGAAAAAGAGAGAGAGAGAGAAAAAAAAAAAGAGAAAGAGATACAAAGAGAGGGAGAGAGTGTGAGAGAGAGGAGAGTGTGTGCGAAAGAGAGACAAGGAGAGAACACCAAAAATTCTTTGATGCTTGATTTACTAGCAATGATTTTTAGCTACTTGAATCCTTAAATTGAGCGTTTTTCATTAAATAAGGTTTGTATCAAACTATCAGTAATTAATCGAAAAAATGGTTTTTTTTATGACGCATGTTGATTTACTTACATTAGAACCTGATTAATTCTCACTTATTGATTTTAGTCAACAGTTATTACCATCAGCTTTTCTCATACATACGGTTGAAACATGAAGCCGGAAAATTTTAACGAGAAATAAAATCATAGTTGAAAAAGGCTGGTCCCTTGAGAGAGGAAGAGAGGAGCTTCATGGTGAAAAGGGTATGTAAGTTGATAACGGCGGGTGATAAGACATGATTCCCGCTAGTCAGTTTATCGTGAACACTCAGGAGTTTGTCACCAGTTTAATGGATCCGACGGCACGCCCCCAAATCGGGTTTTCTGCCCCTCGCATTACCTTTTCTCGTCGATATTTGACGGGCATTAAACAGATAAACACGTGGAAAACTGAGATGCCCCTTAGAAATCGAAATGTCACCGGTCTTCGCTAAAGTATAACAACAACAAAGATGCATCACTAGCCTAATAGAGCTTGTCTGCTTAAGATAAACAAATAATTTTATATTCCGACACCTAAAGAAATCATGCTGTTTGAATTTATTCATACTCGTTGGATAAATTCTACTAAAACTTAGTCAGATTCTGTTCTCACCCTGCTTATAACCCGGCCATCGTTTAATGTGACTATGATATTTTAAGGTAGTCGCCCATTTTTCCTTTTTTGATCCACATCTACGTAGATATGAAATTAGAACTTGCTACTCGTGTTGTCTAAATCTTTAAAAATATTTACTTTATATTATTATTTACCTTGAATAACCAATTTAAAAATTGACACTATTTGTGTTAGTTTTCCAATTAATTGTTCTAAAAAACTTTTTGAAATGCATTTATTAAATAGTACCAGATAAAGTTTTGATTGATTGAAATACAATATTTTAAATAAAGACGGTTACATGAGACATAGATAAAATTTCCTTAGGCAAATATTTCAAAATCATCAATAACAATGTCGCAATCCGTAGCGTTACGGCAAGTTCACACCCTGGGGTATACGGCCACTCATAATTACAGTTTATCAAGGATTACTCGAGTGCAGATAGCACATAACTATCGATTCGGATCGCGGTTAGAAGATAAGTGACTTCTAATCGAGGAAATCATTTGCGAGATCCGCATCATTTACAAATATCACAAGTATTAATGACCCCAAGAGATACGTGGCGTTGCCGATTACAAATGCTCCCCTTTGACCTAACGAAATTAGAGCCAATGGGGTTACTTTTTAAATTTGTAATTTTTTTACTGTGTTCCTTTAATCTGACGTTCGTACACGAGCAGAGAACCTATCTATTGATAGTACTTAATAAAATATCATATTCTCTCTGAGAGAGGAGGTCGCGTGGCCATTACCTAGGAAGTTAACTCGTGACTAGGAGCAAAGTTCAAGTTTGAGTAATTAGAATGATTTGAGTGTTGTTCATTGCAACAGGTTCTACAACAAAATTCTATAAATGGAATTTTTTTAAATCTATTATTTATAATGTTGTATGAAACGTAAACAGGGGTTCATTGATAATGCACGTTTCAATTCGTGGGGTACGTCTTGGATTTAATTGAAGTTGCCAGGTTTCGTTGAATCCTATGAACAAATGCCGCTGTATTAATTATTGAATTTTTAATTAAAAGGTGTTTTGTCATCAAGTAACTGTTTAGGTCAGTAAGGTTATTGTTCTAACTTTCCAAGTATGTCCAGGAGAGTTACCCGTCTATCCGAATTAGCAGTCGAATTTTAGAGTGGTCAGCGTGATTGACTGTCGGCTCGTAGACCCCGGTCATGGGTTCGATTCTCACCGTTGCACCTGGCCCTTTTTTCACGCACCCCTCCCATGACTACATGTATGATATTAGCTTTCATCCGCGACTTCGTCATAGTGCTAGTGTGGCCTTTTTCTTTCGTTTCCGAAATTCTTCTCTTCTTTAGTTCACTTCGGTCTATACATGGTAAAAAAATATCCAAATGATCCCCATAGAAATGGAATTTCGAAAAAAATCATTTCTTAGCTACTATTCATGCATATTTGGAATTTCAGCCCTTTAGATCCAAAAATTTGGACTGTGCGTTGTCTGGCAATAAATTCGTCAAAAATTATATTTGGCCAAAATTGTAATTGAATTTAGGGCTAAGCAATGTACCAAAGTATGTTAATTTTTTTTGCTTCCATTCCTTTCATTTTTTTTTTCAAACACAAAAATAGTAACGCGTTTTAAACAACTCCACCGATCTACAAGAAACTTTACATGGGGTACAAAGGATTTAGAACCCTATAAATTAATCACGTAATGACATAAACCTGGCTTCCGAAAATAAATTATTATTGGGGAAATAAAATAAAACGTTCGAGGAATTTTTGCTGATTTAGCTCTTATATTCCTCATATACTAAGACGAAAAGTTTAAACTTTGTTGGCCTAGACAGAAAAAAGAAATAAATCTTGTAACACCGTTGAATAAATTTCAAATTAGTTTATTTTTAAGTGAGAAAGGAAAGTAGGAGATATCGGAGAAATTAGAATTGTCCTTGGCTAATCCCGCCCAAAAATCTCTTCTTTTCGTGGCATAGAAAATCGAACTTAAAAGCTTTAAGGGATAGTTTAAATTACAAAACAACATTTGGCCAAACTTTACTGAAATTTTTTTTGTTTTTGTACGTTTTATATAAAACCCATAATAGAAAAAGATAAAATTATCCCAGACCTTCAATGTGAATTCCGAACAATTCGACAATAGATCAAATTCAGCAATTCAAAAGTAACTGACGTAATAGAAAGATCACCTTGAGAAAAACAAATTTGTCCTGTTTTCTACACACATAAACCAGTGATTTTCCGAAAATGGATGACGTAAAAATTGCAATGTTTGCAGTTGACACAGCTGTAATATCGAAAGGACCTAGCATCAGCCATTGATCCAAAATCCTTCAACTTTGTGTAACAAGAGAAATAAACGGACAAAAAAATGGAGAATCAGACCTAGTCAGTATAAATCTGTACATTTAAATTTAACAAACAAAAAACTGGATTATTTTCCGTCTCACAACATCGATAGACCTATTACACCATACAGGGTAACAGCTAAATATCTGGGATTGACCTTATATGCCATCTGGGATGGAGCACGTGAAGAAATAAGAACAAATATATGTTTACGGTAAAGATGGTTGACAGGACGCGGCTCCAACCTTACTACCAGCACAAAAATGTTGAAGTAATCAAACTCTTACACAACCGAAACATTGTTAGAAGGTTCAAAAGAAATAAATTAGTGTAGTTATTAATTTTGTGAATAGTGATGAGCTATCTAGTGTAGGGGATAGGGGATAGGGATAAGAGAGGCGGCCACAAGGCGTACTGCACCTCGACCTAACTAGATCTATTTTGCTCCTCTGTTATTTATAACTTACTGGCCAACTTCAGGCTATTAACCAGTCTCCACAGCTTTGCCAGCAGTTCGTTGGTGTAGGATCTTGCTTGTGGTTTTTCTTGTCCTAGTTGCAAGAACGTGCACCTACCTAGACCTTCACAGGAACATATGTGTTCTGCTGTCTCCTCCTCTTCCTGGCAGAATCTGCACAGTGTCTCTTCTGTCTGTACTCCTATCCGGTGGATGTGCTTTGTCTTATGCAGTGCCCCGTCAGGAGTCCTTTTGTAACTTTTGCGGGTGGTCCTTCTATGAATCTCTTCGCGTGCTTCATACCTAACGTATTGTTCCACCAGGTTTTGGACTCATTAAGGATTCATTTTAGGATGTATTCCCTTTTGTGGCAGGCTGCTAGGCTGCGGTAGGCTTCTGGTCCATGTTGGCTCCCTTTTTGGCCAGCATGTCAACCTTTTCGTTGCCTCTATGCCCCGAATGTCCGGGGACCCATGCCAGGGTCAGGTCAGGGTCACTTCCGTCAGGGGCTCCATGGATTGGCTGTCAGAGAAAATGCTATCTTCCGAGAATGTATTCCTAGCCTTTTTATTTTTCTGCCACATTGTTCGATCGCTATGATTTCAGACTGGAAAACTGTAGCATACTTGCCTAGGTTTACCGCTAGTTCGGTCTTGGGCTTCTATCTAGTGTATCTTATTGTACCAACGGGTTTACAAGAATATGTAAATATTTATTTTATAAATACTATTTTAAAATTAATGGTTGGTCTAGTAATCGCAGTTTTAATAAATGGAAGGAAAAGAAACTTTCCATATATCTAATCTCATTTAATACAATCCTGCATATTTTCTTACCCTACATAAAAAATCTAATCTGTTGTATAATTACCTTGAAATGCACAACAAAGGCACAATCTCATATTTTAAAAAATATTTAAAATGCTTAGCATATTTTTTTCTCGATTCAACTGAGGATTCTTTGGTTTTGGCCTGCTTTGGAGTGAACAAAGCCGCTGCCTTGCACTTACATTTTTATATCTCAGATGTCATAGACCATCACAGATTTTATTTACATCTTAGTGAAGTCCAACCAGCCAAAATGAAGTTCAAAAAATGCCTTGTACCTAAATATATTTTAGTCTGGCACTAACACAGGCGGACCAAATTGGTCAAAATATGTCCTTAATAAAGTGTTATTGAGTGGCCTGATGAGCTTGTTTCGTTGCGTTCGCTTGTTTCTCCAACTTAATTCTTTTATTCTATACCTTCTATAGTTTTAATAAATAAAGATGTAGTTTTGTTATTTATTGTATTTTTCTCCATCTTATTTTTGTTTTTGTTTGTATTATTGTTGTATAAATGTAGAAAATTAATAAATTCCCGCCATACCCACCATTTATGCAAGTTTGCGTGAACTCTCTAAAAGATAAATCGTTTTTATATTGGATAAAAGATATTTTATTGTTGATAAATTATTCTGGTTTTATCACTAGTTTTCACTTTCTCTATTTTTGAAGAAGAAAAAACAACACAATTTTTAACATATTTTTTGTACATATCGTTCCACTATTTTATCATTGACACGTTTATCGGTAGCGGAATCAACTTTCCTGTAAATATTTTTTCACTTTGAGATAATTCCTATATTTGTTGAATATTTTCATTTCAAGGCATCTGTTCTCTCCAGAACTATGACGTCTTCTTATATAGGCTGTCACAATTTATCACTAAAAACCTTTGCTCTGATAAATCTTCTAATTGTTTTATAACGTTATATTTATTTGTGCAATATTTTGTTCCGTTAACTAATGATTATTCAGAGATCGTGAGATACGTACATCACACCAGACCCCATATAATGGACTCTAAATAATCTTTATATTTAATAAATATACAGTTTATGTTGCTTTTGTATTGACGTTTTTTCATTCCGATTTGCAAGTGGATTCAAGAGATCAAGCTTTTTCTATTTCTACATGTGAAACGTTTTCAAAATATTCGTGTTGGTCTTGATAATATAGGTACAAATAACTGTTAATATTTTACATTAATATTTCATTACTTTTTCATAACTGTATATTCTTTGTTATTCTAGTACAGAGTACTTTGTGATCTTTGTGCAAAACAAGTATTTTTCAAGACTAAAACTGATCATTGGTTAAACCGATATAATAATATCGTTATAATTCTGCTTAAACTTTAAAACAGACTGGCAGTGAGTTATATTATCTACTGTTCTCACATAGCACTCGTGTTACAAACTTTGCCAGTAGATTCTACATTCAAAATGGAACCAATAAGTCCTAATTATATCTGGAAATGTAGCCACAGGTTAACAAGATATCATATAGATAAGTAAAACAGTTTTGAATCTTAAAACCCTTTTATTCCAAGGAATAATAATAAATAATGCAATAATCTTTTAATCAAAGTTGCAGTCATGTTGGTAAATAAGTAAACACTTGCACTATTTTGGTTTCGAACCCAAAATTAAAAAACGTTTAGTAGAATCATTCAAAATTTCTTTCAGTTGTTTTATTTATTTATTAATTTTTTTCATCTTTTCATCTTTCCACCTTACTAACCCCTCGGTTTTTTCTTTCCTTCATCAATTTCTTCATCTTTGGAAAAGTAATTTAAAAAGCAATTACATCACTAAAAATATATTAAATAGAGTACGTTTTTGAAATTTACTGGTTTCTAGGTTTGGAAATAGTAGTTTCCTAATCGTCATAAAAAAATCTATTTTGGCTACTAAAACGCTTATTTCACCAACGTTTACAAGTTTAGTGTTGATCACATCTTATTGGAAATTTAACGTAGATTTCAATGGCTTATAGTTTTGGAGTTATCATTGTTTATTTGAAGCCAGGTCGTGAAATATTAAAAAAAACAGAGAAAGGAAATAACTCCGAAACTGTTATGATTCGGGCCATGATTTATTATGCTTTTTTGGTTCCATTTGGAATGTAGAATCTACTAGCATAGTTTGTAATACGAGTAGCCTGTCAGCATATGCATTGTTTTCAATTTAAAATATACCGAACATATATTATGTTCAATTTCATATTTCGTTCAAATAAACAACCGAAGAGATAAAGAGTAGGTAAAACATTTACATAAGCAAATCAAATTGTTATCAAAACAGCTAAGAATTACGTTAACTCTTGTCAGACGTGTGAGGCAGATTAGGCCGAGAGATAAAAAAGCAAGAGACGTAATCTAGTTCTTAATAACCTCGTTAAAAGGCGTCATTATCGCTTTTCAATTATTGCCAATTGATGTTTAATCATAATTAGAAGTAATTACATTTCTGCAATAAGAAATGCTTTGAACTTTCCAGAAAGTTTATTTTGAAGATATGCCATTCTTAGCTTTTTCCAGTCACAGTTGTCTTTATTGTAAAATATTCAAATACGGAAAAGATTATTATAGATAAGTAACAACGGAAACCCTTATTTCGGTTGAAATGAATTAATTCTTTTAAAATTTCTGCTTTAATTTTTGCATTGAATAGCAAAATCTCTGACAAATTTTGAGAACAGATCATTCATCTTCTTTAAAAAAAAAAATGACCCGGGCAACTCTAGCAATTAAAAACTAACTAATAAACACAAATTAAAACTTGTATGCTAATGTTTTACCGTATTCGTCTTTTTTTATTGGAATGCGCTTTTTACGATATAGACAGTGATATAGGTTTTATAAATTAGGGTTAATTTATAAAAGCAGAACAGCAAAAAATATTTACTGGAATATAAATTAATTTGTGCTAAGTAACAAAAGCGACTACCTTAGGAATCTGGCAAGGACATATTGTGAGACTACTTCTGTTCAGTCTTTTTCCTAATGTAATAATATTAAACTGGATTTAGGTATAAAGATACTACATATACAAGAAAGTAATAACTGAAGTCTTCATCACAAGAGTTTAAAAGTAGAGGGGCATGGCTTCGCTGACTAGTAAATTATTGAATATTGATCAGTAAATCCCTCCTGGTCCGCCTTCCGAGTTTCGTTTACCTTTCAAGCAGACCTCTTTTGCCGTTTCGATCACAAATTGTAGGGCAGAAATCCATTGAAAAAAAAAATACTTTCAAGAGGAGGCTATGGACGCGAAGTCACCAATTTCAATGAAACATGTTTTGTTGACACAATTTCGAAAAATATTCGAAACGTGTCTGAGCTTTCTTGCCAATGGGCTCTAGGAGTTCAGAAATGTCAATAGTCTCCCCTAAACGGAATATAATCAGAAAATGCTGTGTACTAAGTAATGGTCAATATCACACCGTTTGACTGGACATTCAAATCGTACTTTTAATACTGACGCTAAACGATACGTAGATGGTCGCAAATTCATATTTGATTTCCAGGTTGGACAAGACCTTTCGAACCGACGCGCTTCAGCGTTTCTCTCGCCATTATACAGTAGAAATCAACTGGTATAACCCACAGAAAAACAAGGCAAACTATAACCACAAATGAATTAAAAAAGTAGGAGGAATTACAAACAGACCATTTTTTTGGATGCCGGTTGACGCCATGCTCCCAAATTTCAGATTTGTTAAGCAATTGCAAATATACCAGACAGGACAGGTGAGGAGAAAAGGATCCCAGTTAGGGCAGGCAATATCTGGTATACAGATGAACCTAAGACTATGTTGGGTCAGAAGCTGGTATCTATGGAATAAACCAAAGACTAGAATTCATATAAGCCAAGAACGTTGTCGGGGTAAACTGTGTTCATTGAACTGTGCCAGGAAAATAAAAAAATAGGTATTACCGTCAAAAGAAACCAGGACAGCTAGGCAGCAGTAAAAGCAACCTTTCGGTAACAAAGTCCAGAGCCGATTGGGACCGCCTCAAGGACCTGTCAGACAATGGGCCAACAAAAAAACCCTTGTTTGGGTACTAGGGGACACAGGGCAGAAAGGCAATGAAGAGGCTGGTAAATTGACAAAGGAAAGTACAATAAATAATACGTATCAGTCTTGAACTCTTTTGCGGCATGTATTGGGTTAAATGTAAGTATTGAGATCAATGGGATTGTATTTCAGGGCAAACTCATATGGAAAAGTTCGTTAAACGATCATCGCAGAAACTAAGTGTAAAACGTGGAAGGACCGGAATGATAGTAGGACTGCTGACTGGACACTGTAGACTTCAGAGGCAAGTGTATAAACTCGGAGTAGCGGAATCAAGTCTGTTCAGGTATTGCCTGGAAGGAGAAGAAACAGCAGGCCATATCCACTGATGGTTTGAAGGCTTTATACAGGCTAAGTTTATCAGCATTATTATATAGAGCTCTTCGTTAAGCTTAAGATTTTTTGTCTGATCCTAAAGTTATTCAAAGACACCTGTGTATTCTTTACACCTGGGCTTGTCCTGTAGTACAACAAACAACCTAATCTTAAAACGTCTTAGGTTTAGAGTTCTGGTGTTAATTTCTGCGTGATTCTTTTGATGATTTTTTTTTGCATGCCTCTGTCCTGGGATGTATTGAACCGGAATTTATTCTTAACTCATTGTTTGATGAAAGATTTTGACAATTTTGTGTGTGACAAATGGATTTAGGACCGATAGCTTTCCCTACAATGAAATAAGCTTATTGCTTTGAGAAATGTACTTTGTGATGAAATAGCTTCTATTATTCCGAATATAACACATTCCTTCCAAAATTCGTTTTCCACTTCTTACAATCATTCTCAAACTCGAGTTGCCTATCGCCAGGCAGTTCTATCTCCAGGGTAATGTGCGGGTCCGTCCCTGTAGAAAGAAAAGGATCTAGGAAGAGAATAAAAACTGTGTAAGTTTATTCACCGTAAGTATGTAAAGAACAACTCTTAAGAAATGCCAGAACATTACAATTTTAAAAAAAAATTAACAACACCCATATAAGAGTAGCGCTTGTGCAGAAAACAATACCATTGATCACCCTTTCTTTAAGTAACTTCATTTCAGTTACCTCTCGGCTACCCTTGCCCATATTTTATAATAATTTATAAAATCTATAACTATAAATAAATATTACAGTGTACCTTCTTCAAAATTTCTAATATATCAGCAACTAATGAATTTCCTTCAGTCTTTTCATTTTTGCCTTAGAATTTGCTGGAAACAATATCTGAGGGCATAGTAGTTCGCTCGCCAAGCATGAAGTAAATGTGTATCTTTCCACGAACCAATTAACCCGGTTTTTCTCACCCTCATATCTCTGCTTCCCCTTAAGATGGGATTATAAAATTTTAATAATACATTAAGCTTAGGTCGCTTTGGACTTTGTAAAAATTAGAGCACTGAATATTAAGCCTGTTTAAAACGAGAGAATTCCAAAATTGGCATTTTTGTTACTGACCGACTCACTGATCATCAAAATTATAAAGTACTTCCCGAATAGCTAGAAACGTGAAATTCGGTATACAAAAGATAGTAAGTATAAGGAAAATCTGAAAATTACAATTTTCTCAAAATTTGTGCCGATATAGGGTGGAAGAGTGTAGTCTCACCATCAAAATTAAAAGGTACTTCCCGAATAGCTAGAAATGTGAAATTTGGTAAATAAAAACGTAGGGCTTTTATAGCAAGTAAAGGGAAAAATCTGAAAATTGAAATTTTCTCAAAATTGGTGCCGCTGTGGGGGGAAGAGGGGAATAGTCTCACCGCCAAAATTATAAGGGACTTCCCGAAAAGCTAGAAACGTGAAATCCGGTAAAAAGGTAGGGTTTTTATAGTAAGTAAAGGAAAAAATCTATTACTTTTTTGGGAGAGGGTCTGGAATTTTTATATAAGTTCTCTCAAGTTATAGACTTAAAAAAACGGACTTGACCACAGTGTGGGTATCATTACATTCAGAGGCTAATGGAACTTGGCCCTTTTTTCACGGTTAGGATTTTGTTGGGGTAAAATTTTTCCTAATCATTTTATTAAATTTTACATCTTCATCGAACTGTCCCTGGCCCTTCCTTGGCACTTCATTTGTCGGCCTCCTCGTTATCCCTATGACCGAATAAGGGTAAAAAGTACAAGTGATACAAGCTTGGTTAAGAAGACAAAACCTATTTATTATTTTCCCACAAAACAAAACTTCTCTATTAGCATATAGACTAGTTTAATAATAAGCTTTCATGATTCTCTTACTAAAGGGTAGCATAAGTATACAAACTTTTCTTCGTTACCCCCAGGTAATTTGTTATAAAAAAACCATGTCTTACTAGATAATAAGTTTACCATCAAAATAAATTTCCTTTCGAGCCAATTTCCTTTTTTTTAAAGTTGAAGGTATCGTAAAAAGATTTTCTGTAGCATTTAAGAATATTAAATCTTGCTGTTAAACGACCGTTGGGAAGATTTAATTTGAAGTTGGTAGGACGGCGAAATCCCCGTTTGTTCGGGCGTGTTGCCAAATAAATGGTTTCGGCCCGGGAGACAGATGCGAAGTCTGTTATTCCCAGCGGCCTCGTCTTTTATTAACTCCCCCTCGGTAAAACACCACTTAAAAAAGAATTAGCGACAGGCGAGTTCCAGCGGGGATAAAAGGGAGGAAAATGTTCAAAGGAAATTTTTACAATTTTTTTGTTCGTTCTATTAAATTTTATTGTTTTATAAATCATTGCCTTGTTTGTTCTATTTTTTTTTATAAATTTGAAATTGAGAAAACATCGTCTTAACCGAGGAGAGGGGCGACCAGCTATCCCATCGTGCTAATTAGGGTTAGGGCACCTCCTCTCTCCCCAATCCTACCCTGTGGGACCCCCTCTCACATCCCCCCGAGTGGGGGAATCGATGGGAGGGAACAGTGTTGCTTTGGGCAACTCAATGGAACGTCCTCTCCTGGTTTTGGTCCTCTTGAAGACCGTCCTTTCTCAGGACTTCGTCTCTGTGCATCTGCCGCAGCTCGGTGCCATCAGAGGATCCACCAGCACGAGCCTATGGTCGCGGACGACCATCTACCAGTTTCAAGGGATCCCCTACGCCAAGCCGCCGTCAAATGACTTGCGATTCAAGGTGATAGACTTTTTATTTGCACATTTTTGGTTTGATTAAAAACGAGTCAGCTCTTCCCAAAGAGGAAACGGAGAAATGATCAAGATTTTTAAATATTCAATAGCAACCAATTCGAATCTGCCGCTTTCGGGGATAAAGCGTGGATGAAGTGTCTGCAAAGTTGTTATGACAACGGGTAAGCTGTACTCGGCAGGGAGTTTGAAACTTCTGCATCCGTAAATTTTAAATGCAATACGCTCTAAAAAAGGTTTGTAACGATGTTCTAAACAAGAGATCATATCAAACTTGCATATTTTCCTCGGAGGGTTATATTCAGATCTGAAGACCGAAAGAAACGTACTTTAATAAAAACGACCAGTGAGAATTTGCGGACCAAAGATGAAATTGCTCAAATATATACTACCTTTCAAGTTGAACATGTTGCTTCATCATTCAATCATCCTGATTTTGTTGGATTTTGTTAAAACAAGTTAAGGTTTACCAGTATGACAAAAACCCTTCTTCAACTAACACCTAAGTAAATGTAAAGTTACTACAATTCGTTCTTAAAATTACAAGTAAAAATTATATAGACTAGATAAAATTTGAACTGATGAACCCTGATCACTTTAACGTTTCCAACTACTCTCGCTTTTTGGTTTCACCCATGGGTGTTTCTGCTTCCCGCCATCTTCAGTGAAGTATTGAAGAATGGTGACACTAATAAAGGCTTGAAGGCAAAAAGCGTATGTGTGAAAGGTAAACTAGCGTAAATAGACCCAGTATCTTCCATAAGAATTGTTTCTTAAAGCATCTCCATAAATATGGCGAAGTGGCCGAATAATGTCGAACTGATTAACACTAATCACTTTAATGCGACCGCCTATTCTCGCTAGTTTACGTTTCACTCACACGACGTCATTAGTATCATAGCTCTTAAGGACTTCACTCAAGGTGGCGTGAAGCAGAAACGTGTTTGAGGGCTGATGATCGGTTCAGCGTGGATTTACCTACGCCCAGACTAACGAACTAACAAACAACACACTTTAAATAAAATTTGTATACCGAGGTTTGTTTGTTCTCGAAGCCTAGCATGTAAAATTCCTTAGGAACGTATTTTTATCTATTTGCCCTAGGAATGCGATCTTGCAAATAAAACATTGTAAACCGTTCATCAAGGGTAATGGGCACACGTCGCCCGCAAGCGTTCAGGGCCATACAGGAAACCCATTTTATCTGCAAGTTTACGTCGGCTGTCTTGTAAAGAAAAGAGTTATAAATAGTCAAATTTAACGAGAGTTGTTATACGTCTAAGAAAATACTGCCTCCTAAAACCCTCGAATCGCTGAATGTACTGTTAGACTGTTATTGATCTTTAAAATTTTCAGCCATCATTTTGTTTTTCGACGTCAATTTATATGTGAAACTGAATAATTAACAATAATCGACATAATTTAACGTTGGGAGAAATTATTTTTCTTTGGAATTTTTCTTTTAGTAAATATCAAAATTTTGGTTGTCTTTATAAGCTACCAACGTAACAATAGTCACAATAAGTGGAAATATCGAGAAAACCTAATAATTATTATTACTTATAAAACAGTACAATTATATACGTACTGTTAATTTGTATAGTTTCGTTAAATTTTTTTATTGATTTTTGTAGATGGATATTTATTTATCTTCATATTCTGTGTTTTCTCATACACAGAAAAAGAATATATATCAGAAGGTCAACAAAATTAACATAAAAAAACTACAAAAACCAGTAAAACATTGTATAAGGTGTATAAAAATAATATGTGCTAAACAAGTTAAACGTCGTAGTTTCTTCAAATTTTCATACATCTTTAACTTTGTTGTTATATTGTTAAACAAACCAGTTCTACTACTGTACGTTAGACAAATTAAAAATACAAACGATTGCACTTATAATTAAATAAATATATTTTTTATGTCCGTTTTATAATAGTGTAAAAGTCTGGTCAATAGTCTACCCTTTGAACAGAGAAGAATCGCTGTGATATATTTTTTTAAATAAATGGTTGGATTTTTATTATTGCCATCGTGTTAGAAAGATAAAGGCCAACACTATTTTATTGTATTTTTTTATTAATTTATAAAAGTAACTTTGTGTTCCTGATTACTAATTTATATAAGCTCAAATCTGCACACGCAAGTACATACATACACGCGTGTAAAGTGGAGCGTATCTCTTCTTGGAGTCCACGGGCAATTCCAGCTTTTGTAATTTATGATGAAATAAATAGGCCTCAAGAATCACCCTAAGATGTTGGTTGTCTGGAGTCAGAACTCGGTCTTGTCTGTCCAGCCGCCAAGGTTAGGCTCCAGGGGCTATCAACACCTAGCTAGGTCAGCCTCAACTGATTCACTTCATACATCCATTCACACTCGTCCTCAGTCTTAAATACATTCTTACTTTATATACATACCATTCTTTCAGTTAGCGTGGTGGAGTACTCCATCACCCTTTACATCTATTGTCTAACTAACATAGTTGAGGGCCCTCTCACAATACATTCACGCCAATAAATACATACACAGTCAACATTACCATAATACATATACAATAAAACAACTCTGTTTCCTCCAAAAATCGAAACGGGGGCCCAGACACTAGTTTACCATGCTCAAGTACAATTCTCACATCGCGTGGTATTCCGCGCTCTCTATAGGGAGCCAAGAATTACACCCTTCAATTAGATGCAACACGTCGAACAACCTTTCTCTTCATGCCGGACACAAATTTGTGTTTTCTGTAAGTTATGAGACAATTTTACCCCAGCTTGATTAAAGATGACACAGAAATTATTATTTTTCCACTAAACAAAACTTCTCAATTAGCAGACTAGTTAATATGCTAAAAGTTACAAAAACAGTATACAAAACGTAAAAACCTGTGCATTGGAAAAAAACAAAAGTAAATTTATTCTGATAAGTTTATTATCAGAATAAATTCCCTTTCGAGACAATTTCCTTTTCTTTGGAGTTAAAGGTACCGTAAAAAGATTTTCTGTAACATTTAAGAACATTAAAACTTGCAATTAAACGGCGTTTTATATACCGATTTCTAATATCGTGAAAGTCAGGTCCATATTCTGTCCCCCCATAACAGGAATAATACATTTATTTTTTATTTATTTTTATATTTATAATTTGCTGGATTTTTGTTCTTGACGTCATTTTAAAAAGATGATGTTTAACACCATTTTGTTATATTCTTTTTAAACCAGGGTGAAATATGACAAGAAAACTTTGATTCTATCCCTCCTTCCCATTCTTTTTTCAATGTTAAAAATTGTATTATATATTGCTAACAAGTTTAACAGTTTTCCTCTTTTCATAATTGTTATAATCATTAGCCTTCATTCAGTTTTAAAATGTTTGTATCATTAGGTCGTACAGTCTTAGAACAATGTAGAGTAATTATATATAAAATTAATTTAATAATAACTTGCACTCACATGCGGCCTCCGTTGTTAGGGTGCGAGGTGGGCTAACAAATTTTTTCGACGTGGCCAGTAGTGCGACAAGGCTGTATGCTCAGTCCTATACTGTTTTCGATCTTTTTAAATTATTTACCTGAATTGTTAGAAGGGGGAATCCGTGTTGGGAGCATAAGAGTTAACATTTTGATGTACTTCGACGACAAAGTATAGTTCCGTTAGCCATATTGCGTAGAAATATAACAATTCTTGATGGTTATCACGCACAGTGGAACTTACAGCTAAATCTTTAAAAATCTAATATTTCAGTCTTCGGCAAAGGTGGTCGTCTTACGAGGTCCGAAAGATGGTACATTAGAAAACCGGAAATCCAGTCTCTAAACGAACTGAAATATTTAGGGGTAACCCTAACTCCTCGTTGCTCATTTCACGAGCACTTGAAGAAGAATGTGTACACCGTCAAGGTTGGAATAAACTCCACGTGGCGTGGTTTGATTGCCCAGGGGAGGTGTTCCACTGTATGATAAGTACCAAGTATTTGACACACTTTCAGGCTCTGCCCTTTGGTACTCCGTACAGTGGTGCTAAAACGCAAAAAAGCGGGAAAAAACTAAGACCCAAGCTGTTTGAGGTAAGTTCCTCAATGTTGTATGTATAGGTTTTTTGGTGCGCAGAATCAAATGAAACTTTTTTTTAATCAATTGGGCCACTGCAACCCGTCCAAAATTGTGGACGGTAGACGAATAACGCTACACATTGAAAAACCAAAAAAATTATTTGGCGTGTTGTCTGCACATGGACTCACTCATAAAAATTTTATCTGAATTACTATTATACACAGTGTTGAAACACGAAGAGTAAATAAGATAAGAACAAACAATGAAAACCTATATCCTTATAGATAATTTAACACTGACCTTGAACATAAGAAGGAAAAAGGAATTAATTTGATTTTTTCGCCAGTAAATCCCGTTTTGAGATAACCAAAATTAAGCTTGCGCATGTTTTTCTCATTGCATTTCTCACTAAAAATTGTAAAATTGCGTTTAAAATAAAAGCTGAATTCAACAGCTTCCCAATGGTCATCGTTTTAATTGTTATTATTTCTATTAGAGTAATTGCTTTTTTGCTTTTTTAAATAATAATATTAAAATTTTGGGTTTTCAATAAAATTGCATACTTTAAAAATTTCAAAAACTATCAGTGAAAGGCTTTCTGCAGCGAACGATACGATATTGCACTTCTTTTCAAAAGCAATTAGAATTGATATACTGATCGATTACAATGATTTGTTATTCCGATAAAGTATAATAAATAATAACTTACAAAATAACTACAAACCAATAACTATAATTATGTACCTTCTACATATATCAACAAATTTTTGCACTTCGTCAGCAATGAAACGAAAGTTTGTGACCCTTTATAGATATACCTTTTTATTAAATATTAATTTCTATCGTTTTATGACACGATATTTCTGATATCTGATTCGGATTCTACACAGTAAAAGAACAGTCACAGTTAAGGCACAATCCTTCAACTATACAGAAAGCGACCAAATTTATGTTTTCGAGATTTTACATTTAATAGGTCTATTTAAAACAGTTGCAAAAAGATAGGCAGAAATAGGCAGCTGAAAACCACAGAGATAGTACATCGATGTGTATAGAAGTTAAAAAAGACGGTGCCAAAACAAAGAACAACGGAGTATTTTTTAATGTCAAAAAATCGAATATTCCTCGAATAGTTTTCCCTCAACTTACCCACCTGATTCCATCCCAACGTTGAATTTTTGTCTTTATCTCATACTTGTGTGTACGCATGGAAAGAAATCAGGGTGAACAAGTTTTTAAAACGTGCCGCTGGTTGGGAGGAGGTCAGAATATAGCTGTATATCTTGCAAAATTTATAATTTTCAGGTTTTAGCAGTAATTATTTTTTTCGATCAATTTTTAACCGTAAAACCATTATTACAGCCTTATTCTCTAGCTGTAAGAAAAGTGAATTGGATTATCGAAATTTCAGTTTTGGGGTTGCTATCTCTACGACCAAGTGGAGAAATGTCAACGCTGTTTTATTAAAAAAATGATTTCCTCTTTCATTTTCCTCCCCGAACCACATGTTACACATAGATCCCTCGCATCTATATACCTTGGAACTGCATTTCGATTATTGTTTTAAAGTAATGATTACTCGGAGCACTGTCTTCCCTACAATATAGCAGAAATCGTTAAAAACAAAATTTCTTGGTTTAAAAGTAGATTTCGTTATGTGAAAGGTTCTCTTTGCAGTTTAATGTGGAAAATAAGTCTATGTGAACAAGGCAACTTAAAAACATACTCAGCTCAATTAGGCAATATTTAAAGGAACAATCTGAAGGTTCTTGTTATGTAGAGCATTAATGGAAGAGAAAAATGGATTTGAGTTGTTCTTTCGTCCGAATTCTAAGGGATGCTAGCCTCTCTTTGCACTTCAGACTGCGATGCGTGCTGCTAGGTTTAAACGGCGTTCCATGGATGGAGCGTCAATGGTGTATCATATGCACTCAAGGCGTGAGGACATGCTTCACTTTCTCGCTGTATGTCCTGCACTCACACTTAAGGCTAAGCTTATTTTCTGTTTCTATTTATAAATTAACATTCAAACATAAAATCAATTATAAAGCATGACTATTGCATAAGGGCACCAGGGGTGACAAAACGTCATATAAAAATAAACCTAGACCTTCTCAATTTGGCTTTTCAAAAATCTAGAAATATAATTGTTCTTTATATATGTTCAATATTTTAATTTTGAAATAGTGCCGATTTAAAGCATTAAGTTCTTATTATTATTACTGACGAAGGGACGTCCTAGCTTCCACAACACACCACTATCATGCACTTATTATATCAATATACCTCAAAACTTCGGTTTTTTCCCGGAGCGGAAATTGTTACAAGTTTTATAGTCAGGTGATCTCTAAAAATGAATTTATTATTACTCACTGTTTTTGCTTTCTCTGTTGTGTCATATAAAAACTCATGTAAAAATGTTTTTCTATCCCTACTTCCTTCCCCACCCCTTCGAAATCCAACATATATAAACATAAAACATCAATGTCTCACTGGCACTCTCAACACGACACACAATAATGACACATCTACACAGAAAACAAACACTTTGATTAAGTAGAAATACTTTCATTGAGTCTAAAATTTCTAGCATTGTAAAAATTCATGTTTTCACTTCCTACATGCATTTGTATAATTTAAACAATGTTTATAAATCCCAGACCCTGAAGATGATCTCAATAAAGATCGAAACGTTGGCACGATAAAAAAAATTTTTCTGAACCTACGTCACACCAGACAGTTTCCACGATCTCCAAATAATTAATAAATTGAAAGTTGAAATAATATCATTGCTGTTAACATTTAAAACACGGAGTTAAACTGTGAGACTTAGTGCTTTGTCATATAAACTTGGCATTGTTGCAAAAATCGTGTGAATTATCGTTATTTCGGTTAGTTTAGCAACGAAAAAAAGTAGATTTACTGGCCTACGACCAATCTTTACAGCCTGCATTATTGTTCAGCGGTTCTTTTAATATGACGGGGCAAAGTTCTTGCGCTCACATCCATCTCGATTTCATAACTGACATCCGGCCGTGTGATTTACAGCTGGAGCCAAACTACTGTGGATAATCCAAACGATAACGGGTATAAATTACGATTCCACCCCCACCCACAAACAAACGGCTTTATAATTATTATCCCTCCAACTGTTGAAGTTGCGCTGCTTGGGAAGGGAATAAATTACTTTAATTGGACCGGCCCTGATACAAACAATAAACCCGAGGGAGTGAATCCTTCGGAATTCTTTCGTAGAAAGCGCAGGTCAACATGCTAAAATCAACAGTGCACGCTTCACGGGTCGACAAAACGTTCAACGCGGGAATCGATACATAACATACTACATGCTCGACGAAAGAACATGTGACCCGTCCTCCGTACCTTTCTTGGGTCGCTTGAAAATTGCACATTTATACCACCCGCAAGGGTCGGTGGAAAATAAATTGCATGCATTTTTTAAAGGGATGAATAATTACTTGGAGCCGTAGTCGGCCCCGAAAAGCTCCTCGAAATTGTATATATTCCATTAAACGGTAAAAACTCGTCTTCTCAGCTCTCCAACACAAATAATAAATGTTTCGTGTCAATATTATTATCGAATTTAGTCATTATGCAATACGTCGATTTGCAATAAAGACTAGGCATAATGTATAAACAATAATTATCTGATAAAATAAAATCCGATTCACCCGCGGTAATCAATTGGATCGAACCGGCAATGGGCCTGACCCGAGAGCATCGCCAATTCCACTCGATTATACTCACGGTCACCACCGATATATTTTCGGTGTCACTTCCGCTGAGAAATAACCTCAACACATAGACCTTTCATTTAAAGACATTTGATTAGCACTTTATTTTATTTTTTATTTATTTTTGTACCTTTTATTAGTAGTTAAAAAACAAATATAAAATATCAATGCATCCAGACACCAATGATAAAAAAAAATCAAACACAATAGTATGTATACAAAATTATAAGGTATAGACAAGTTTTATATTAAAAGAAAAACACGGATGAGGCTTATTAGAAAGAAACTAAGTACTCAGTTCCTATTTCGAACTTTCGAGGCATGTACAACCTATACCAAGACTATGAAACTATAATTATTAATTTAAAAGTTTACGAAATATAATATATATATATATATTAAAATATATTTTAACATAAATATATTTTAAAATATTTTAAAGCCTATAATTTCAAGTTCTGTCAAATTAAAAATGGAATAACATACCAATTTATATAGAACCAGATCAACGATGACCAGTTCTGTAACAAAACTATGCAAAATAATTATTTACCAAGCTATAGTCAAATTGTCTCATATCATGCAGGCAACAAAAAGTTGCAGTTATATTTTTTTGACAAAAGCACATATAGTCAATTGGCAGTGTGAGGAACATTAATAATAAAGTTCTGGCATGAAGCTGTCAGCCAACGGAGATGTGGGAAAGGAGTTGGCCATTGCTGGAACTTTATGTTAAGAAGGTTGCGAGTCCATTGTTTTGTAAAATGGTGTGGAAGATAGGGTGGACGATGGTTTGGTTAATGACGAAAAGGGAGCGCTGAGGATACGTCGGATGACTTTTGATTGAAAGGATTGGGTTCTGTGGATATTGGGAGCATTTGGCTGAACCCCATACCTCGACCCCGTAGGTTTTATTAATGTTTTGTATATCTTTAATTTGTTTTGTACAAGGATTTAGGTCTAAGTTATCTTAGATTGAGTAGTTGTATTTTTAGTGTAGTGTGGGTTCCATGTGAGTCTGCTGTTCAAGTTCAAGAACCCAAGGATAGTGGGATTATTTTAATGTCTTGTGAAGATGAACTCAATTGTTTTATAAATCATTTATTTGTATCCTGTACATAAATATTGCAAATGTGTGTATATATCGTATATCTGCTTTTCTTTATCTCGCACTGGCACTATGGCCAGCACCCGGAGTACGCAGGCTAAGAGAAACTGGCCAACGCTATCTCGATATAAGAGTTAAGTGACGAGGATGTTCTCACAATGGGAGAGTGTAGATAGGACTTAGGCAGTATGGGTTAGGATGAATCAAAAGTTTAGTGTGGAAATCTGGAACACTACCAAAATATCCTCCATGCCTTAGACCTTGTCAAATTCAGATACCTTTAAATTTCATTTTAATTTATCTCCTTAGTCTAATACATTAAACTACCCCATCTTACTCTCGCACCCACCCACCAGATGGCTGAAAAGTTAAAACAAAAATTTACCTCGACACAGTACATATCTAACGTGGACATCCCTGTGCAACCGTAGTTTACGTGCCCTCGCCTTGAAACCACATTCGGCAGATTTACTCATATAAAAATAAAAAAGATAAAAAGGTATGTTCATGTTCATTAAACTCTTAAATTAGTTTTTGTGTGGTTAGCATGAGAGACTCTCACGCCGCGGTCGTGGGTTCGATTCCCACCGTTGCCCCTGGCCCTTTTTTCCCAATAACCCCCCAAATTTGAACACACATATACGAATTTGTCACATGGCTAATATATGCATAGTTCATAACGCAAAAAAAAAAAAAAAAAAAAAAAAAAATTAGTTTTTGAGAAAGGGCATCTCCCACTAACGACCACCCCTTTAACATTAGATAAGCAGATAGAAAAGCGCAAACTGCTCCAACGATAGCTTCTAAATTCTGTAGGGAAGGCATTTTCGAGCTCCTCTGATCACCTCCTCTGTCAATTGACCGTTGTTTTATCCATTCTTATTTTTAGCAGAATGTAAAAAGTGCTATGAAGTTCAATAAAGCACAAATATCATACAAATAAACAGCTAAAAACGAAAAAAGAACAGTTAGCGATTATTGTTTCATACTCCTGACGAAAGGTGATTCGTGAAAAGTTCAACAAAGAAGCTAACTTTTTTTTATATAATTTGTCTCTATCCTGATCGTATGTAAATTCAAAAATTATAATTTTGAAGAATGATCAGTGATTACTAATTAATTATATCGAGCATGTAGAATAAACAAATATGTCTATCAAGTTAAAAGAAATTGACGTTTTTATTTACACACTGCACATTAGTCCATGTACAAACTTTATCAATTATTTTTAAATAAAAATAATAAGTTTTATGAATGTACTGATAGATTTTTATCGATTTCATATTATCATCTCCCTCTATTGTTTAACTACTGAGGTTAGAAACTATTCGATCTATCATCGGGTTAGAAGTTGTTAAGAGACCGCATGAATAATAATATAATTACATTCATCTTTGGAACAGTGTTAGCAGTGGCGTATGCTGAGTTCCAAAGGGTTTCCTATCTCATTCCAGCAAATGTTTGAAATATTTATGAGAATGCACGGTGAGGTCGGAGGCCCTTTCCCGGTGATTGTACGAAATTGCTTAATTACATTGTAACGTCACAGTACTCGTTCTGAAAATAAATATGAAATTGCTTAATTCGAACAACTTGATGAAATAAATTCGTTAAATAAATACGTAGAACAATGGTAGGAATTAACCTTCTTTATTTAAGGCTTATTTAATTATAGATAACCTTTTGGATAATTTTTTTTTTTAAGCAGTGAAAAATTGAAAAATATTTATTAAACACAATCATTCTCAGGTATGGTTAGGGATGGGTGATAGGGGAATGGATGAGCCACTTTGTACAGCTCTTAAACCCACCTCTCACCGCAACACCAATCCACTATGCTGAGCCTTAAGGAAGCCTGAAGGATAACGTCATAGAGAGTAAAATTACCTCAAAAAAAATTTTGCACGTGTTGAAAAAAAGCAAAAACGGGAATGCCCCGGAATATGATAGAATTCCCTTTGAATTCCTAAAAAATGCACCTCAAGAATTGATCTGTGTACTGCAAGAAGTATTCAACAAGATATGGGAAAAAGAGTCAATACTAAAACGTTTTAAACAAAGTATAATTCTCCCAGTATTTAAAAAAGGTGATCCGACACAGGCCAAAAATTATAGAGGAATATTAAATATATAGAGAGAATAAAGAATTGGATAAATAAGCACAACCTACTTAAAGAATCGCAAGCAGGCTTCAGAACCGGATATAGCACGATAGACAACATCTTCAACCTGAACAACATTGTAAAATTATGCGACAAAGAAAGGGTGTATTTATTTTTTGTAGATTTTCGGGCTGCTTTTGACAGTATAGAAAGGAGAGCACTGTTTTATAAATTATCTACCTACGGGCTATCTACAAAGATTATTAACATCCCCAAACTTATTACGCCGGATCAGACGCCCGAATCTGGATAAAAGGTCTGACGAGTGACTTTGCCTGCGAAATGGGAGTCAAACAAGGTTGCTTACTCAGTCCGGTCCTGTTTGCAATCTTCCTTAACGACCTGGAGGACGAACTATGCGGAGGGGTAATAATTAACGGACGAAAAATAAGGACACTAATGTATGCAGACGACATGGTGACGTCTACACCTGCATCGTTGCAACTCATGATAAGGGATTTAGAAGACTATTGCGACAAGTGGAACCTTAAATTGAAATCCCAAATTATGGTCTGGCGGCAGGGAGGCGGAAGACTTAAGAAAAACGAAAGATAGTTCTTCAAAAGTGAAAGAGTGGACTGCGTAAACTGCTACGCAACACCTTGGTATTAATTTCACTGTCCTTGAAGATGAAGCATCACTGCAGAGAGAAGGCCAGCAGCGCTAAGTACGCCGTTAATAGTCTGTGGCGCAAAATAATGACCAACAAGAAGATCCCACTAGAGAAAAAGATGGTGATATTCAACAGCACCCTGAGGTCTGTACTATTCTATGGTGCGCAGGTCTGGGGTTACTTATACTTGAAGGGAATAGAAAATGTACAGAAATACTTCATCAAGAAACTGCTCTGCCTGCCAACTAGTACCCCAAACTACATCCTATATATTGAGTGCTCGGTCACAACACTCTACAGTCACACTTTGAGCCTGCATTTGAAATATATAAGAAAAGTACTGAATCACACACCTGACAGACTGACGCAGTTTTTGGCCGACGTAGTAATAAATAAAGGCATATTATGGCACAGGCAGCTGTCAGAGTTAGGTAGGCTGTACGGTGTAGGAGTAAGTAGGGAAGAACTGAAGTCCTCTAATACCACGGACCTGATAAAAAAAAATGGGAGGAGAGCAAAAGGAAAGACCCGCGCGAGAAACAGCTTACATCACAACTAGTACGTAAGACTGGATTTTCACTTAGGGCGAAACTACATGGAGTGCTCTGATATGACAGCCTATGAGGTGTCTCTGGTCTTGAGGGCGAGGGGTGAATTACTTCAGCTGAACTGCCAACCGTGGAGACAGATCCGCGCCATCATTTGCTCCTTATGTAACCTCAACGTCCCTGAGGTCACTCTCCACTTCATAGGCGTGTGCCCCGTTCTGAGAGAGTTCCGCCAAAGGTACTTTGGGAAACTGAACCTGGATGTAGAAGAAGTCATTGCAATCCTCAACGGAAGGGATAACTGGAGGAAGCTTGTTGTGTACCTTGTGTACCGGTACCGAAAATACCTGGTTGACCAATTCAATTTTTAAAATCAAAGTTCATTCTAAAGATACAAACATAGGGATTCATTCAAGTTTCAAAAATTGTTAAGCAACTCGACAGACGGCTAAGGCCATTGTCAATTCAGCTTTTTCTTTTGAAATGTAAAGTTAATGTAAATACTTTGTGTAAATAAAGCCTTTATTCATTCATTCATAACATGTAATTTAAAAAAAATAGGCAAAGATTAGAGGGTATTTTATTATTTTTTAACTACTTTCCAAACCAATTAACGTTAATTCTGTGATGTTAGAGATCGTTCCTACACCTTTTGTAGGACGTCATCTATCCCCCAGCCGGGATAGAATGGACTGTCTTTTATGAAAAAATGGCAGAAGTAAGAATTAAAATTCCCATGTCCACCATTATTTTCCAACAATTTGGTTAAAACCATGTCGCTCTTCTTCGGGGCAAGAATTCAAGGGTTAGTACGTAGGTATTTTACCTTTTCGCTTTTCCTGATTACTATTATACACATATATGTATGTGTGTTATTTACATTACACATTCCATAACTTATATTCTTCATTTGTGCTTCTATCCCATCTACCTTGGCTTGTCGATACACAGTTGAAGCCTGGAATCTGATTCCTTGGTGCGCCTCGAAACCGCTCTACTACCGACTAACTCAGAATGGACAGGCTTCATTTTTCAGCAAAGACAAAGTCAATTGGCGTAGTGAAGACGAGGACGCTGTTCTTGCTTTTAAAAAGTGCCATTCTTTGGCTTTGTTCTAGAATGATTATCCTCTTGCTTTTTAACTTTTGCCCCCAGGCTGCTCCTCCGTACAAGGCTATGAGCAGATCAACCCTCTTATGTGAGAGGGATAGAGAGAGCCCTAGCATTCGGGCTTAGAATCCATTTTGCTTTCGCTAATGTTTTTATCTTAGGAAAGATACATCTTATCATCTCTGTATTTTTATGGGTTTGGGACTTTACCTTTCCCTCAAAAACGTAGGTATTTTACCTTTTCGCTTATCCTGATTATTATTATACACATATATGTATGTGTGCTATTTACTTTACACATTCCATAACTTATATTCTTCATTTGTTGTTCGGGATTTGTCGTTCTCAAAAGAGAGAGTAACTTTACATTCTACCATCTTATAAAATATCTTCCATGAAAATAGCGTCGCGGGAATCGAATTCTTATTTAAATCTATTCATTGGGGTCCTAGTTTATTTAGCTGAGTGGCATCGTAACAGCTCGGTCTTCTGTGGTCTTACAATGTGCGCTGACTGTTGGCAGGCTGATGTCCTGATGTTTGGGTGGCTTACGTAATATAGCCTTATATTTTATCATATTTCTTAATATTTTATTTAGAAGCAGTTGTATTATGCTAGCATTATTCATTTTTTCTGTATTAGAAGTTTCGACCACTTTTTCACGAAACTCTGGGTCAAGGTATTGAAAAAGAAAGCAAATCTAGTTGCTACTACCAAGCTTTCGACCTATTGAAGGTCATCATCAGGATCTATTTTAATTTCACATTATGAAAAGCATATTTGTACAATTGATTTAACAATCAATATGTAGAACTTAGATATTTAAGGTTGTTTTGTGCTTAATATCTTTATGTAAGGTACTGGTTGAAATGAAAAAGTTAGTTTCACGAGCGGGATTCGAACCCACGACCTTCGGCTAACTTTTTCATTTCAACCAATACGTTACATAAAGATTAATTAATTACAAGAAGTTATTTAGTCAATCGGTCCACGAAACACAATGGATTTAATAAGTAAAACGGAAATATATCTTCTCTAAAGCTCTCCGAGGCCATTTCGTTTGTCGACGAGAATCAAATCCTGATTACTCGACATTTGAAAAATGGCAAAAAGGAGGGAAAATTCGAAAGGTTGATGTCCGAGTGGATCGAAGTCACGATCGCTCAAGTGGTAGAGCAGCGGCGTATTTAGCCGAAGGTCGTGGGTTCGAATCCTGCTTGTGACACTAGCTTTTATAAATGTACAATAATATAATACCTTATTATTACCAATAATATAATACTAATACCTTATATAATGATTAATTAATTGAAAGAAGTTATTTGGTCAATCGGACCACGAATATAATGAATTGTTTTGTAAGTTCTATATAGCTATATTGATAGTAAAATCAATTGTACAAATATGTTTTTCACAATGTGAAATTAATATAGGCTCTGATGATGAATTAAAATAGGTCCAAAGATTGGCGGTATCAACTTTTTTTTTTTTTCAAGACCATCGTGAATATCCAGTGTTTAGGAGTTCTGTTGGTAAAACCTCGTAGTTTGGTTGATTTTATTTTGTATCGATAGTTAAGAATTTCTTTCCAGTAACTATAAAGTTTCCAATTTAACTATTAGCGTCATGCGGGCTGAAGTCTAGGGTGTATCGTTATCATTTATCGTTAAAAGCGATTAGTTTCCCTACTAATTTTGTATCTGTGAAGTTTTCATGTATGATTTCCGGTCGTTTATGTCATTCAAGTGTCCAGCTATGAATGGGGTTGATTGTCATTTGCACTTGGTTTCTGGATGCCTTTTTCCGCTGAGAGGACAGCTGATCACCTATATTTATAAATCAAAAAAATAAATACCATCCCATGCTTTTTGATTTTTTGAAGGGTTTCCCAGAAGGCTGTGCGGTCGTAAATTTTAATTATTTGAACTTTCCAGGAGCCTGTGCCCCCAGATCCATGGGAAGGAGAATTGGATGCGACCCACTTCAAAAGACAATGTCCTCAGATAATCTCAGAGCAGGACATGGCCGACATAAAGTCCCGCATGGAATTCGAGGACTTGGAAGATTGTCTTCACCTCAATGTGTACACTGTTCAGGTTGGTGAAAAAAATTTCTAAACAAAATTGTCTTTTCATTCAAGATACAAAAACCGAAATGAGGAACTAGATAAGAAGACAGATTAGTCTATTATAAATTACCACGCAATGAAAATTTGTCTTATCTAAACCTTACGTAATGCACTGTTGACATTAAACATTTCAAACGTTTTAATAGTATGATGTAGTTTAGAGATTAGTTGAAAACTTTATTCCGTATTTCTTTGACTGATAGTTTATCATTGAAAAACTTGAAAATAAAATAAAATGGTTATTCAGATATCGTGAGATGCGGGCGGGTGTGATGTAGGTTTCAGAAAAACATTTTCTTTATCGTGTCAACGTTTCGATCTTTTATTGAGATCATCTTCAGGGCCTGGGATTTACAAACAATGTTTACATTTAACAAATACATTTAGGATGTGGAAAAATGAATTTATACAATGCAAAATATATTTTATATTCAAACAAAGTATATCTACTCACTCAAAGTGTTTGTCTTCTGTGTAATTGTGCCATCCTTGCGTGTCGTGTTGAGAGTGCCAGGGAGATTTTGCTGTTTTATGTTTATATATGTTTGGTTTTGAAGGGGTGGGGAAGGAAGTCGGTATATAAAAGACAATTTTGTGTAAGGCGTCGGCTTCTTTGAAGTGAAAAAAGCCGACAAAGGGGAACAATGTGTTGGTAATAGTTCGGCCAGATTATCCTTTCAGGATTATATAGAAAGGGGATAAATAGGAAAAGGAAAGCTAAATTGTTGGAAAATTTGACTATGTGAAAAGTATTTGATGTGTGGAATGTAATGTAATGATATATGTATGTTATCTATATTGTATTTGATTAATGATATGGCGTAGCTGCGACTGTGTTTGCATGTATCTGTTCAGTAATTGATGCTGTGTTTATCTCTGTTGATATAAACCATTTCTAAGAAATTACGTTTATATTTGTTTTGTTCTGTATGTAATATTTTTGGATTTTTGAAGTCAAAATTGTGTTGGTGTTCAAAGTGGTGGGTAGCGAGTGCTGTAGGATTTTGCTTGGGTTTTTTGCAATCATAGATATGTTGCTTTACTCTCTTGTCCAGATATTGGGATGAAAGACCGATGTAAGTTAAACAGTTGATCTTGTAGATGACGTCAGATTTATTTGTTATTGGTATGGGATCTTTAACTTTGGAAAAAAGTGTTTGGATTGTTTTATAATTTTTGAAAGCTATTTTGAAGTTATCGGACGAGAGAAATGTGTTTAATGACGGAACAGAATACAAACACTTTGAGTGAGTAGAAATACTTTGTTTGAATATAAAGTATATTTTGCATTGTATAAATTCATTTTTCCACATCCTAAATGTATTTGTTAAATGTAAACATTGTTTGTAAATCCCAGGCCCTGAAGATGATCGCAATAAAGATTGAAACGTTGGCATGATAAAGAAAATGTTTTTCTGAAACCTACATCACACCCGACCGCATCTCACGATATCTGAATAACTATCGATTAACGGTCACTAATCTCTACACATAAAATAAAATTTGCATCTTTTTTAAATCTTAAATAGTTGCTAAACCAAAATGAATTCAGATTCCAGGGAAATGTACGAAAAAGATGCCGGTGATGTTTTATATCCACGGAGGTTCTTTCAGACAAGGATCGGCGAAGGATTTCAGGCCGAACTATCTCTTGGAGGAAGACGTCGTCCTTGTTGTCATCCAGTATAGACTTGGCCCTTTAGGTAAATTTCAAACTTTAATAATAATACTATCCACTGCTCATGTAACTAGGATTCTGCCAGAATACGATTCTCCCCTGGAAATTGAATTACGGTTTCATTGATAGGCATCATTTCTATTCTTAATTTAACTAGTCAGCTAAATTATATTGAACTGGGTGAGATAATCTAAATCTCCTATCTAAATCACGAGCACAGTATCCGCTCTTTGCTGCGGATACATTATTCAGCACCTTTCCATCGACCTAAGCTTATCCAAAATTGTGAGATTTCCTCCTGTGTACAAAACGTCCAAACTAACAAATCTATTCAACAAAGACAACTCAACAACAAATTCAACAAACAACATTTTAAGAATTACAACAGCATTGAAGAGCATGACCATAACAAAACATAGACAAAACCAACTTGACGAAAATGCCATACACCGTAGCGTTTGAATTTGGAGACAAAGTTAGATGGAGCACGTTAGTTTGCTGTAGTTGCTCAAGGGCTACCTTTCACAAACGTTTTAATGCTTAAATTGTATCTAACATACAGTACATACATTCTGTAATGAATTCATAGGACTGGTTTTCTTCTTATATTCCGATTAAAGCGATTGTGCAACAAGACAGCTCTTTGGTTTTTCCTATTCACAATATACAGCCGACCTTCCAGTTCTCCATAAGAATATTATGTACGCTTTTGCTGACGACATAGTTAACTTGTCATCTAACCTTGATCCTTCCCTAGCAGGTCATAACATTTAATTCCATTTAAAACTTATCTAGTCTTAGCCTCGCAAAGAATAAAAATGAATGATACTAAATCCACCTAGATCTTCTTTACTCTCTGAAAATCCATTGTTCATTTCAATGCCGTCACACAAACCCCACTACTGAAGATGTCGAGAAGCTTATTCCTACAAGTAACGAGTAAATTGAACTTGAGCGTCACTGAAATGCCTTTTGCGTCTTTAGGTCTTTGAGGTGATAACCTCGTAATTTGGTCACTTCCGATCATTTTGACTAGCTTATCGTCGCTGATTTATACTTTCAGTCACATTCAGTTATAAAATTGCAAATCATTCAGGCCTTGTTCCTGACCACCAGTTCGGCTTCCGCCACTACCACTCCATACCAAGTCCATAGCTTTGTAAATACCATCGCTTTTTCTCTTGAGTTATAGTACCGTCCAGCTGTTTTCTTGGACATTTCTCAAGAATTTTACCAGGTATGTACACCTGGTACATACACCACATATCCTCAAATCTTACTTAGCGGATTGTCGCTTTCATGTTACCCAAGGTCATTCTACGTCTGCTATTTTTAGGGTGGTCCTCTCAGGTGAATACAGGCACCATTCCTCTAAACAATCTACACTATTAACCTTCCGTTTACCGCAATAATTTCTATTCGCCGATGACCCGGCTATCCTCTATCCTCAGAAATCATGAAGAATCAAGGTTGGCGAATACAAAATACAGCACAAGCAAAAAGTCGATTACCATTACGTCCATCGCACAGAAAGAACTGATATTTCCCTTGTATCCTCTTTAGGTCTTTAGGGAGGTAAATATATAGTTTGGCCTTTTCCGATTATCCTCACAGTCACCACTGAAGATGGCTAAAAGCAGAAACACTTCTGAAGACCAGTCCAGCCAGAAAAGGCAGACCAACATGATGGATAAAGTTCAAATTATATCATCCAAGCTTTCTACGGCTGTACCAAAAACTATTCGCACTGAGTTTGTTCAAACCCATGGGGATTACAAATGATGTGTTCTTTCCGACTAAAATTCCACCTCTTAACCTCAAACGAAACATGCAAAAATTATATTTTTTCTATACACTTATAATTATAAATATGTAATATTATTTTAGCCAATGTACGAAATAAATGACCATCGGTTTAGGTCAATCAATCATAACCACCCCAAATTTATCTTTCCCGCAGGACGACCTAAACAAGCATTGTATATTTTGTAGAGTGAATTCTGCTTAAATTGAGATAAGGAATTTTAATTTAATTATATATTAATAAATCCTCCATTCCGCAAACAAGTAAAATACCTAGTAAAATGCCTGTAAAATAGGCAATTATGCAGCCTTAAAGGGGTAATTTGCATCCTCTGCACGACCCTCGGACACTGTTTTAAATAAATCTATTCTATTTTAATTATAGTAGCATGAAAACAAAACAAGAATTATTCGACTCATCTTACATACGTAGCACAATTAAACAAAAACATCAAGCAAGAGCTCAACAGACGCGGAACCCATCTGAACAGTGAATATATCTTTTAATTTTTAAATCCTATATGACAGAGAGTCTGCCCCATTTCTCAAGGGACTGCCTTTTCTTCATACATTCCCATCAAAGTGGCTGTCCGCCAGGAAAGCATCCTACAGCCTTTCCTATTCACAATTTACACAGCTGACATTCCTGATCGCCGCAACAATATTATATGCCCTTTTGACGGCATAGATATCCTCTCATCTAATCCTGATCTTAATCCTGATTGCTCTAACTCTATTTAAAACATAACCAATTGTGGCCTCGCAAATGGAGAATAAAATTAACGAAACTAAATACACCTAAATCACCTTTTACTTTCCAAAAATCCACTTGTCTGACCGTCTAATTTCAACATCGTCATACACCAACCACTGAAGTGAAGTCCATAGCTTTGTAAATACCATCGCTACCACCCTTGAGTTGAAGTATTAATCTCCGGCTATTGTTTATAAGGGAACATCTCTAAAGCATTAGACCGGGTATGTTCATTTATTCATAAATATATCGTAATTAATATAACAATATAATACTAAGTTTTACTGAACAGTTTTGTTTTTGTGATTTTATCTTAACAGAAAGTGCAACAAAAAATAATCAGAGATGAGAAGAACGTCTTAAAGATATAAACCAAAATGTCATATCTATGATGGTTAAATTAGATTGCCCCCTCATCTGTACAGTATCTTTTTCAATCGTCACATTTACAAATATTTTCATATTCAACCGCTGTAAATAATTACAAAAACAATAGCCGTTAGCCTGGGTGATATTGCATCGGAACCATTATGTAAACTAGATATGACCTAAGATTTTGCCTCTATTCCGCCACGGCACGCAAAAAAAGTGATAACAATTATTTTATTATTTATTCGATATAAAAAAAGAACAAATAAAAGCCAATCAGTAGATTGTAGAAATCGGTCGTCGGTATAAAAAAACAATTCAACAGTTTAATTCTGTACTGAAAGCGATACGGAATCTGTATATTCAAACATTGCGATTCGTTTATTTATCTTGACTATAAATATGCCGTTCTGGCATTTCCGGCATATTTAACAACGACTAACAGAAGATAAGCAAATTACACAAAAATAAAAATTATTAGTCAATGATATGCTCACTCTTAAAGAAAAGAAGTTTGTTATGTTTGGCATCCTAGTGGAAGACTCAAGTTGAATAGACTGTCTGGGGTCTGGTTTTTGTCTCTGATATATTTCATCTCCGTCTCCTCTTTACTATGAAAGAAAAATACGATCCAGATAATTTACTCTAAACCGTCTCTCATGAAAACAACTGAACATTAACCATTGAAATCTTTTGGATCCATGAACAAGATATTGCCACATTGTTGTCAAAGATTAAACGAAGTCGAGCATCACTGGTCCCAAGAGTTTTGATGTAGGTGCGAACAAATCGGAAACTTTAATAAATATATCGTTAAGTTTAGTCTGTCAACCTTTTTTAATTTGAAGTTATTTTCTTATAAATTCTGCCTGACTGTGTTGTCTGTCAGAGGTATGTCAGCATTTCGGATTCTTCGGTGCATCTTTTCATTCCAAATTATAGATTCATCAACCCACAGATCTTATAAGGAAATCTCACAAAAGTAAATAAAATCTATTTCAGGCTTTCTCTCATTACAAAATGATGATATCTCTGGCAATATGGGACTTTTGGATCAGCTCCTCGCACTTGAATGGGTCAACAAGCACATTTCCAGCTTCTGCGGTGACCCGGACCAAGTGACAATATTCGGACAAAGTTCTGGCGCTGCTGCCGTTTCACTTATGATCGTGAGCCCTCTCGCCAACGAAAGTATGCAGACGTATTTTCAGTTGCATTCTAAGATATTAAAATCATCTCTCTTATTTCAGAGTTGTTCAACAAAGCGATCATTCAAAGCGGGTCCAGCTTTTGTCAGTGGGCTGTCGACTATAATCCTGTCGAGAACGCGAAGAACATTTCACGTTTGGCAAACTGCAGCACCGAAGTTGATTCAGAGTTGTACGCGTGTTTAAAAAATCTGAACGTCTATGAAATCCTCATAGCCCATTCAAACTTCTTGGTAAGTCGGAATCTCCAGCAAAAATAAATGCATATCATTTTACATTTATCATTTAGAGTAACGTATTGGACAAATACGAAGAAGTCATCACCGTCTCTGGAGGAAACCACGCTGTGATACAGACCGCGGGGAAAAAGCGATTCCTCACAGAAGACCCCAGAAAAAGCTACGCTTTGAAGAAATACATGAAAATCCCGACGATGATTGGTGTGACAAAAGATGAAGGTTCCTTCATTGTGGGGAGTAAGTTGCGAAACCAAGTTGCATTTCTCTTAAGATTTGTCTTTAAAAAGCCACCCCTTTGCTGCTAACTCATGCAGAATAATCTTAGTACTTTTGTTTAAGATGTGTACGACTTTCTACTTGATGGAAACATCACTGGAAAAGAAGAAATGTTGCGAGACATGCTTGTTGAAAGCGCTGTTAAATTCAGTGGTAAGAAACCGTATTATTTTATAAATTCAACATTTTCTATCTAAAGATGTACTAATTTGAATACTTGAATATATTGACTTTATGTATTTAACTACAACTATTTAATTAATATGATAAATATTTTCCGAAATAAAAATGAAAAGGTGGAGTTGATATTTTTATATATGGATTGAGATGAAGTTTGGCATGAATTGAAATTGAACTTGAGCTTCAACTGAGGTTGAGATCTTGAGTTCTTTGAGGTTATAACCATGCAATTTGATTGTTTCCTATCATTTTGTTCAGCCTATCCTCGTTGATTCAGTGTTTCGCCATCACAACCATTATTAAACTAGAAGCCATTTAATGCCCTAAGCCTTATCCCAGATACCGGTTTGGCTCCCGTCACTACCACTCCATCACGCACCAATTCCATAGCGTTGTAGACAACATCACTACCACCCTTGAGTTAAATCAGTACTGTCCGGGTGTCTTCCTAAACACTTCTCAATCAAACCTCCCACTTACCTCTACTATGGAAATATTTCAAACACTCTCATATCTAACCCCACAAACTTCTCAATCATGTCTCCTATAGACCTATTGCCCTTCTCCCAGGAATGTCCAATTCTTCAATTATTTCTTCAAAAACGCCTAATACCTATCCGAGATTTACATACAACCATTCCTTTGCAACTTGGTTTCCGTTCTTGCCATTCCTCGATTCAACAATGGTTTATGGTTGGGTTGTTGAGACTCTGGTTGGGTTGAAACTTCTCTGACTTAGAAAACAGAATGTGCTCAAGTGTGTTCTTACACAAACCCCAAGCTTTTGACTCGGTCTGGCACTCAAGACATCCTTTATAAACTTAAACTCTTTCTACCCACTTTATTAACTTATCCTAGACTCCTATTATCCTATTAACTGACCTCTGCTTCAAAGTAAGGTATGGCAATGAGCTCTCTACGGCAAGATTGATCCAAGCCGTCCAACAAGGGAGCATTCTTAGTCCCAACCTCTATACTATTTAGACTACTGGTCTGCATTACATCTCAACACCATACCTACAACCTACAGATGATACTCCAATTTTATCCACCTAACCTCCAACCTACACAAGCCACCTTTAATATCCAAGGGCACCTTGAGCTCATGAGTAAAATCACTCAAATTACATTAAATTTAAAGTTATGTTACATTTATATGTTTATAACAAGGAACGACACATGTTAAATACTTAGACAGTAAACTGACAAAGAATCCGTATGACATAAGCAACAAGAACTAAACAGATGAAGAAGACAACTGCAAAGATGTCTAGGCCTGAAAGCAATTTTATTTAGGTTTGTGGTATTACATGTCTACAATAATAGTGATAATGATGTATACATTGAGAGGTCTCAATAAAAGCAAATTGTTTCTGTTATATTACCTTTTCCTCCATTTCACCTAAAACACTATTACATAATTATTTTATACATTAAAACTTTAAAAAATGATATTTGTAGGTATTAAAGATCCTTCAGGGCTGATAACTGATATTTTCACAAAACAGTTTTTCAAGGAAGAAGACTTGGGTAATTTCATGGCGATGGTGCCAGGTCTAGTAGATGTACGTGCTTGATACGAATAAATGCAACTCTGTGCATATCAGGAAATCTTAAAAAGCCTTTTTCAGCTCTGCGGAAGCGCCCTTTTGAAATCTTGTGTTTTGAAACAAGCAAGACAAAATTTTAAGGATGGAAATACATACCTCTACACATTCAATTATCGAGGACATTTGACAAAATTTGGCTACGGGGTCGAGGTCAATTTTCCATTTTCAGGAGGTATTGCTTTTTTATAACTGATCCGTACTTGAAAATGTTTGTATAATGTCATTTTTTCAGGAGTGGCCCACTCAGATGATCTCATATATCTGTTTCCTCACAAAGATGGCAACTTGACACAAAGTGAGATGCAAATCGCTAAAACTGTCGTTGAGCTGTGGACGAATTTCGCCAAAAATGGGTATACAGCATAGATTACAATTGTCTGATAATGGATAATTTATTATAATTATTTTTAGAAAACCTGTCCCAGCGACGAATGTAAATAATTGGCCACCAATGGTTAATCAAGACGGTCCCTACCTCATAATCGACAAAGTACCCCATATTGGGACATCATTTGTAGATCAGTATACAGTAACAATAAGAGAAGGCCTTGATACTGATGCTGCAGCAATAAAACACACTTCCTTAGCCATTTTATTTGCAATTGTTATAATACAAGCAATTGAATTATTTTAAGTCAAATAATTTATAATCAAATTGTGATACAAAGAAATATATAGATGCATTCGTACATTGGTAATACTAAATTATCTAATAATGTTGGGTTGTAAATATATATTTATAGTACTGTTATTACCTTAAATGTGTATATATATATATATTTATTAATTAACCATAGAAAATTCAAGAAATTATAAAAGTATCTTTGTATCCCTTACTTTTTCTTCTTCAGGTTTCAATAATTAAAGCAACATTTTTCTACACATTAGCAAAAGTCATTAAATTTATTATAAACTGTCTATTTGAAAAATATAATGGAACTGAAATGAGACACAGCATAGAAATTACTGCAGCTTCCATCAAGTGAAACAGGATAAAAATAACCAAAAGATATGAAACAGAAATAACATTACTGAAATAAAATACTATGGAAATGCTGGTGTTATTACAAACTAAAGGCATACACATAACTATCTAAAATAAACTCAAAACATAGGAGGGTTCGAATTAATAGAAAACAAGTGTAAATATATTAAACAAAATTTTTTGTTTGTATTTTATTTCTTGTTTTGAAGCCAACTCAAGGGGGATAAATCTATAGGCTTAGGAATGGATTAGAATGCAAATCCATGATTCGAGTGCAAACTGTGAAGTACAAGTTTTACCTACAATTTTATTGAAATTAATTACTTTGTTTACACTCTGATATATTTGAACATCAATCAGATATCAAAAACAGCCCAAAACAAATGAAAACTCAATGTTCTCACCAATATTACATTTTGCCTTCATACATTTTTTTCTTTACAGTACAATATCAAACAGTGAATGTCAATAAGTTAAGGAGCAAATTGTTAAATATAAAAGCAACTCGTGCTTAACCAGCAGTTTCTGTTCAAATTCAAGAATTAAGCTCATAAACCTCTAAATAAGTGAGAAAACACAAAAAATTTAAAGAAAAAAAAACTTTTGCGAATTTGTTCCTGTAGATCAATCCTCCTGAGCCAATTGGCTCAAAAATTTTGCTTGTAAACCTCAAAATAAGCGAGAAAAATGCAGACAAAAAAAATTGTTTTATGTATTTGTACTTGTTTCGTATATAACCAATCTTACCAAGTCAATTGGCACGAAAATTTAGGTCACAAATCTCAAAATAAATGAGAAAAACACAGACAAAAAATGTTCTTTTTACATATTTGTACTTCTTTCCTGAAAACTTAATCCTTCTGAGCTAATTAGAATTAAGCTCATAAACTTCCAAAAAAGCAAGAAAACAAGAATTTAAAAAAAAATCTTTAAATATTTTTACTTGTTTCCTATAGATTTAACCTTCCCAGGTCAATTGGTGCAAAAATTAAGCTCATAAACCTCAAAATAAGCTAGAAATACTGTTTAAAATATACTACTTCCAAGTCATGAAATTTAGCCAAGATTGGTTTAAATTAATATCATTATGAAGTGTAAAAAAATCATTTCCAAAAACGCAAAATTCAACCCCCAGGGGTGTTTTTCCATTTAAAAACCTCATTAGGCATACATGAAAAATAAAATTTCGTAAAGTAGTTGTATTATTAATTTTAATTTATTTAACATCATTTAATTTGCAGACGTTAAATAAACCTCAAAAGATATAATTGATTAAAGTTTTTAAATTTTAATTTATTTAACATCATTTGACTGCGATCGCTAAATAAATTTCTACTCTCTTTCACCAAAATGTGTTTCTTATCAAACTCAACAGATTGGCAAAAGAAGCACCATGTAACGCAGAAAAATTAGAAATTTGTAAAAACATAAAGAAAAAAAATGATCCAATGGCACATTGTATTCCTGGAGGAAACCATCCAGGTACTAACAGAACGTGATGCAATTTGGCAAGTACCTGCATGTTCAGCATAGTTGGTGTTGGTCATAGTCCGTTGGTGATTGGTATAAACTCTTCTGCTGACCTATTACAGCAAAAAGAAACGGTGCAAAACTACTGCTTCATATTGTAAAAATTTATTACTCATAACATAAACACATTTTATTTTTCCATAACTACAATTACTAATTCAATTAATATACAAAACTGTTATTTTTCTTTAAATAGTAAGGAATAATTTACAATAAAATTGATTTTTTTAAGGTAATAAGGTAGGATAATTGTTGTTCTTAGATAACTTACCATTACAATTGATTGACTCAAATTTTTAATTCACATAGCACGATATCTTCTATTAAACATGCAAGTTCGTAATATAGTATTAACTTTTATTTCTTCGCGAGCACAAAATTCCAAGCATCTGTAAATAGAAAAAAAATCACCATATTCCAATTGTTTCTTTATAATTATAAAAGACATAATTATTGATATTGGTTATTAGTATTTAGCCATGAAGTTTTCCCCTCCTAAATCTGATATATTCTAAAATTCTATCTGTCAGATAGGTACTTTCACATACAAATTGGAACATCTTGCTCTCCATTCCCTACACTGAAAAGGGGCAGTGTACTGTAGAGCCCATGTGGTTACTTTGAGGGCTGAGCTGCCAGGCAACAAGCCAAAATGTATCACACTCCTCGGCTCTAAACTCCTTGTATTCCGGCCCCGGGAGTGCCCGCGCCTGATTGCTGAACAACAACTGCTTGATGCCCAGTTGCCACATCCGCAGTTGCGCCAGTGCACCGGCCCACAAGGCAGCATCCTTGGTCCCATTGTCATATACAATTATCCAACAAGTAATTATTCCTACCAATTACAATTAATTAAGGTTTTTAGTTGAGATAAAAAAGTCAATGGCATGAGCGGGATTCGAATCCACGATCTTCGGCTAGATACGCCGCTGCTCGACTTCCCATCTCAACCCCACCATCTCAACTAAAAACCTTAATTAATTGTAATGATTTAATTGGTCAAGCAGACCACGAAATTAGTGAATTTAAAGTACTCCTATTGTACAACCAATATGGAAATACAGAATCAAATTGCTTCAAAACACAAAAATGGTAAAATCAAATTATCGAATAACACTGGGAACTTAATTTACAAGCCAATTCATAACTAGGACTTTAAAAAAAGGTAAGTTTTCATAAAGCAAACAAGACAAACCACCTGAACACAAAATGTGTTATTAAAGAAGGGAAAGGATTTGGAAGAAAAAGTCTTTGTTTGATTGTTTTTGATTTTTATTTTTTTAAATTTTTTTTCGTTCATCTTTTACTTTTTCCTGAAGTAGACAAAGGTAAAATATTTAATCCACACAGTACAACTTAACAATATTATAATAATCCATTATGACTCATTATTATTATAATAGTAGCTATTTACACAAATATAATTGAAGTATTATTTACACCCATGAACACAGATAAAGGTCACTAATTCCTCTAGATGAGAAATTTTCCATTTCGTTTATCCACTTTTTGTTCTGCAGCCATTTATAAATTACGCCTATGAATTTATTGACTTAATTTTCTGATAGTTCAATTACCTGTCAGTTCAAAATTAAAATACAATGCATTTAAAAATAAACAGTTTGATAGGCTAAATTTCAAATTAATAATTCTGATGAATAAATTAGAAAAATTAATGGTCTGTTCGTAGCCTACTTAAAAATATAAATTTCACTAATTACCAGTACAATTAATGGCAAACTTAAAATTTCACTAAATCGATTAATTATTGAGATGACAGAAAATTAAAATTCTTAATAGCATATGTGGAAAGAAATTTTTTAAAGGCCAAATAATACATATATATATATTCCCGAAACAAGGCTAATAAAATTCACATTTCAACTAATAATTAACTAAATGCTTATTTTATTTCAGTACCTCCCGACAAAGTTCAACTTCCATTTAACAAATATTGTAAAAACTTGCCTTTGTTAATTTAACAGTTCATCCTATTTAATAACAGCTATAACTGTATGTCATAAAAGCAATTCTTAAGCATTCGATTGACTGTTTTCTCATCTGCTTTTTTTTATACATATATATTCCTCTTGTTGAACAAGTAATCGCAAATGCTATGTGTGTAGCAACTGTCGCTTTGATATTCTGTACCTCAAAAGAATACTTACAATACTGATTGTAAATGCAATTTTTATAAAGTATTATTATTATTTTTATAAAAGTGTGGAACCATAATGAAAGCATTTTTAATTTTAATTTTTAAAACAGATAGCATTGGAACATTATTTCCGAAAGAGCAATATAACAAATTTTAATTTGTGTATATTTCTGGGACTTCAAATTTTGATTGACTCTTTTTGCAAATTGGCAACTTAAAAAGTAACAATGTAGGGGACTGAATTATATTGGTATTGTAAACTGAACCTTGTTTTTAAACAATTTTCAATTCTTTCTTAAAAAATAATTAGGAACAAAATGCTTTTAAAACCTCCACCAAAGGAACTACAAAACACAGTTGATCCCGCAATTCGACTGGCAAAACATAAAATTATATAAATAAATAAATAAAAGACTGAAATCAACCTTTTTTAAAAAATCACTTTCCACAAATCCTCTGAATGTAAGAAAATTGACAAAATAACATTATCAAAAATGTAATAAATATTAAAGTAATATATATAATCGATTAAAACAATATCTCAAAAACAAAAAATCTAATAATCAACGATTTAAGTACTACACGTATTTGGAAAATGATTGTTTACAATTCAGTTCAGTAATGAAACTAAGGTTTCATCATGTCTTTCTTTTTATAATATTTAGTATATATACAATCACGAAGGCTGAAGCCTTTGCGTTTGATATGACGATTAATATATAATAACTTTTATTTAAGATATTTAATAACTTGTTTCTTTATTGGGATATTTAGAACTTACAGCAATATTTGAAGCCTATTTTAAAGCGACCCAGCGCTTTATAATATATATTTTAACTTTTTTGTTAATAATTGTCTATGTTTTACACTGTATTAAAAAAACCACAACACGGAAAGTTTACAAACGCACTTTTTTTTCTTTTTTAAATTAAATTTTCTAGGCCTCAGAGGTATAAAAATGGTATAATAAATTCACTTTTTTCCTGTTATTTTCATGTTTTCACTAGACATCGCATTGACAAATTGATTAAATCAAAAAACAAATTGCGAACTGCACAAACATGAACATGAGAGATCAATGTTAATACACCATTTTGAATCAAGAATGAAGAAAACTTGTAATTAAAAAAAATTAAAATTAAAATAAAAAACTTATTTAAAAACCACCGTTTTCCTTTTTGATATGAAAATGTAAAATAATAAATGCCTAAGTGATTTAGTAGTGAATATAGCAAAAAAATAATAATAAATAACCGAAAACAAAGCTAGGCGTCACAGATTATTAGTTGGCATACATTAACTACATTTCTGCAATCAACTAAGTTTTATTTTCTAAGATATATCACACAACCGATATTTTATTTTATTTTTTAAAATTAATTTTAGTGAGTATTACTTTTGGTAGTTTTAACGAGATACCATGCCCACATCTGCCAATTTCTCTCGAACAACAATAAATATCAACAGTTACGGTAAACGATACCAATGACAAGGAGCGAATAAGTCTATAACTGGTAAACAAAAACAAATATTAAATAAATTGAGAAAATATCCTTAACATTATAAGCCAAAAAGAAACTAGAATAGTTGACAAGTGCTCTGTCTCACTTTTTTTTACTTTTTATATTGTTTATATATGTTATGCATATATTTATATATTTATATCATCTATGTTTATAAAATTAGACTATGTACATATGTTACACGTTGGGTTCGGATGGTAGTGTCACTTGTCAGCCGTCCCTGGTACATCACCAGGCTGCTTTTGGAAATTTGTAGTGAAGTCTATCCTATATTGACCTGAAATTCATATAGACGAATTGATTTTGATTTAGATTTTTTTTTTTTACATTTCATGCATAAGATCAATCAAAATCAGTTAGTAGGTTTCCAGGTGTATTTCATACATACTGGTTACTTCTTGATGCTTAAAACAACAGTTGAAACACATTTTTTGTAAAAAAAACATTATTCATCTTTTTAGACATATTATTAAAAAATATAATACAGATTATTCAACAACCATTTACAGAGATTATAACTAATGATTAGAAAGTAAAACTATTTTTTTATTCTTCGCACTCCATGAATCTGCGGAGAAATAAAATAAACGATATCAAAATGTTTACCTTGTTTAGTAACTTCTTCTATCGTAGGATCAGGGCAGTCCATAGCTACATGACTTTGACTTCCGCAGTTATAGCAGGAAGGTGGCTTGAGTACTTGAGACGGTGGAGGAGGGGGCTGTTGTGGCGGAGGTGCAACAGGGGAGAAAGAAGGAGGTGGTGGAGGAGGGGGTAGAAAAGTGCCTGCTGCGTTGGCACCAGGAGGAGGGGGCCCAGAAGGGTATTGGTATACCAGGTCACCGTTGTGATATGCTGTTGGGTACGCATGGCGCACGTAAGCAGCTGGGTGATGGTATGCAGTAGGATAAGCAGGCCTGAGGTAAGGACTCATGTAACTGAAGTAGCCTCCAGGAGCAGCTCCGGTAGGTTCACCAGAGCCTCCATTGCCGCCACTCGAGTTTACTACTGAACTACCGGAACCATTGCCACCCTGCTGTTGGTACATTTTCCTTTCATCCACTCCTCCATTTACCATATTAGAACTTACATCCCTCCTCCTGAACAGAGCAAATTCAAGTCTATGAAAATCATAATAAAAGATTTTAACTGACTGGGAAGCACATTAAAAATAATTACAACTTTTCGACCATGCACTGAAAGAACAAATTACCAAAACCCTAATTCTAACTTGGGATGTCTTAAATTTTAAAATGAACTAAAGTAAAGCACCTGTTAACAGCAGAATATCATTTGTGGGTTTTTAAGGTGCAGACATGTAGAATATACCTTGTAATTGAAATTATTACCATGATGTCTATTCATGACATATTGATATAATATAGGGGTAAAAATGCTGGTACATTTTCCAGTTGGTATTCTGAGTATGCTTATCTATTGATACTGCAATTATGAATGATCCATAGAAAACTGACTTTGTCTGATAATGGTATTTTCCAACGTCAATAATCGACTACATAGTTGGCACCAATAAATCGTATTACTATGACTAATTTTTCACCTTAACATCTAAGTAAAAATTAGTATATGTAAGCATGTAAGGCTGCTGAAATTTTCCCCCTCCCATAGAGGAGATAACGTCTGATGAGAGCTAAACCACGATTTCCAGGTAGTGTAGTGAGGTTACCTTTACTACCTCGTAGTTCTGTAATGGGGTTAAGTTTACAAATGCAAGATATAATACGAAGGTTATCGTTAGAACCTCAAGGAACTGTAGTAAGGTTACTAAGATACAAAAGTGAGATTATCTTTACGACTTCAAGGCAGTGGGTTATCCTTACTATCTCAAGAAATTGTAGTGAGATTATTCTTACATCTCCAAGGTACTGTAATAAGGTTATCATTACAACCTCAAGGTACTATAGTGAGGTTAGCTTACAACCTCACGATATTGTAGTAAGCTTTCTTTTTAACCTCAAGGTAATTTAGTGAGGTTAACTTTATGACATCAAGATACTGTAGTGAGATTTTCCAACCACAAGGTAATGTAATGAGGTTATCTTTACTATCTCAAGAAACTGTAGTGAGATTATCTTTACTACCTCAAGGTACTGTAGTGACGTTATCTTTACCTCAAAGTTCTGTAGTGAGGTTAACTTTACTTCCTGAAGATACTGTAGTGAACTTTCTTTTTAACCTCAAGGTAATGTACTGAGGTTAACCATGCAGTGAGGTGTGATTCGAGTGGGTTTCTATTTTTTCAGTCAAATAGCTGCTCCCACCAATCAATCCCATTTTTTGACAGTTTAGTACTCGTTCATTGTAAAAAGGCAAAAAGAGTGTGCAAATGGCGCTTGGTTGTATTTGTAAGTTTTTAAATGCAAAAGATATAAAAACTAGTTGTTATAAACTACTTCAGTTTGAAAACCCCAAATTTGCCTTGTGTTACGCCAAATTAAGCAATCTCTGTACACACAATTTTTTCTCTTTGTATCTGTACACACAAATTACTATTTTACTTCTCGTATTCTACTCTTTCTTGACTACTACATACTCTTCTAAATACATATCTTTATTTTTTGTGATTTGAACAACTGCTTGGTTTAAAAAAAATTAATTTAATTTTTTAATAACTTGCTCAATACTTCTTGTCTATCTACCAATTTCTAACATGTAGAAATGTCCACATCAAAACCGATTTACCAAGCTAACCAACACAATGCACAAAATAAACCGTCAAAATATCTTTAAATTTGCCAAAACTAATACAAACTTTCAAAAAGACAATAAATATTAATAAACCAGGAAAATAAATACCTCTGGGTATGATTAGGCCCTCGTCCACGTGTTAACGTTTGAATTCCTGGAGGATTACTCCTGTTGCGTCCAATTCCCCTTGATCTACCATGGCCAGAATTTACCCCGCCCCTCCGTTCATCCATATTTGTGCTGCTCAGCCTATCTTCTGTTGAAGGCAATACTGTTCCATCTGCAAGTTTAAACCTCTATTAATAAACTTAAAAAAATTTCAATGTTATCTTCCTAATATATTCTGAACATCTGAAAGCAAGGAAAAAATTGAATGTAATTTAAAAGTGTACCAGGATGTTGTGGTGCTGGAGTATCAGGAGGTGAATTATCAGATGCCGTATCAGAAGCGCTGCTTTGCTCATTGTCTAATCGAAGATTCCTCATTGCATCGTTTATCGGGCCGTGTGGCTGGTGTAAATGTTGTGGCAGAGTAGTCGGTGGAGGCGGCGGAGGTCCCAGAGCGATTCCAGAATGTGGAGGATAATGGTGTTGAATCGGTAGACACTTCCTTGGACCGAAAGCATAACAGCTGTAGCACTGGGATGGCTGGCAGATAAGACCCGCACTAGGAATTGGGTACATTGCCATCCCTTCTATCGGGTACCGCCTTACCATATTCTAACAACAATATATTTGTATTAGTAATTCTAATTTAATAATAATTAAAATGTAGAGGAACTTGAACTGTTCGACTCATGAATTGAATTTAAAAAATATATATCTGAATCTCAAATACACCTGAACAATATAAGATTTTTATTAACTCTTAATTAAAAGTTTACGAATATATTTAAAATTGTGTTACATTCTAAGTTAATGGTAAAGGTGAGACTTTTTAATATTTAAAATATATACACTAATGTAAATCAAAAAAGTAATGAATGTGATTGAATTTAAGTGATAAGGATTATTTCTTTAGGGTTAATAAGCTTTAATTAAAGAAAAAGAACTAACATCTTGTTCAACAGCATCCATTTTCTTTTTGGAAGAAACATCTAGCATATGATGAGTTGGTGGAGGGCCTATACCATTAGTTAAAATGACTTGCTTTGTTAACAATATTGATCTCAACTGATTTATGGCACAAGGAGTCAGTCCAATTTCTTTGAGTTCTTCATCTGACATTAGGGACAGCTAAAACAGTACAAGTTTTAACGATAATGTAACTACTGTTATGTAAATTTCTTACAAAAGACTTTACCTGTTCGGTGCTGAAGTTTTGCAAATGGGTGGCAAATTTTGGCATTTCTTTACCTATGGTGTCCCTGAGGGCATCGCCCGGCGGTGGTACCCTGGGAGAAGCAAATTTCAACCTGATCTGATGCGGCTGCTGGTTATGTGGAGGAGATGGAGAGCCGGCACGACTGCTTGGAGATGAAGTCCTGCTAGCCATGGGCGAATCTCCTCCTGGCCCTGGGGCCGGCGGCTGTATGACTGTCCAACCTGAACAAAATTTAATTAGTAAAAACAAAGTTTCATAGTGTCAAATTTACTTACTGCTTGCATTCAGTATGAGAGGAGCTGGTGCACCTGGAGGAGGGACTTGTGCACCCGGTGGAAAACTTAACCTCACAGTTCCATTTCCACCATTTCCATCGTGGACATTTATAAGTCCTTGGTCTCCTGCAACTATTCACAAATTAGAATCGGAAAATGTAAAAAAAAAATCTATAAATTACCAGGGTGATGAGGATTTGGAGGCATATTCGGTAACTGGGGCCCAACCCCAATGATATGTCCATCTTCAAGTGATATACAAGCCGGGTAACCCTGAAGACAAATATTAAGTAAACACACAAGCACCTACTTTAACAATTAACTACTGATTTTAAACTATTAAATGTTATTTGATTGAAAATAAATAAATATTTAGAAATTAAGCAGTGACACCAAGAAGAATATAATATTTTATTATGGCATATTGTTATAATAAATAGTTGGTGAGAGAGAGAAAAAAGTTGTAAATTTAAAAAAACAATAAACATTTTGACTGTGTTTTATACAAGTTAGTTAAGGAAAACAAACAAAATAAAAGCTAAATAAAAACAAAAATACAGTGAAAAGCCAAAATATTTATTAATTTTAATAAATTTTTCCAACTTTAATAATTCTATCAACAACTGTTCATTTTAATAATGTATTTGCTCACCAAAGTATTTCCTTTAAGTGATTTTAATATCAACTTTTTCCAAGCCTCAACTCGAAGATACCTTTCTCTCTCTTGGTCATTTAAAATCTATAAGAAAACACTCAAATAGACTTATATACTCACAGTAAATTTTATTTCTTTTCGTTTATTCTATTGTTGTTGTTTTTTATTCATAAGAATATGCAATTTCGTGAATTATAATTTATTACTAATAGTGTCAATAGGTTTATTTTTACCTTTATTCCTCTTTTATTCAATCTTCGACATATTTGGTATTTAGACTTACAACAAACAAATGTATTGAGAATGATGTGGAATATTTGCATTAAAAAAGAGGAATTTTGGATTATGGAAAATAGAGACAAATTTATATGAGATACAAATCAAATCAGGAGATTTTTTCTCTTGTAAAAATTCTTAAAAATAAAATATAAATGTATATTTATCATTCCAACGAACTATTTTTAGTTGAATATCTGACAAATTTATTGGGGAAAAAAAACACAATTTAGCATTTATTATTTATACTTTTGTTCTTCTAAAAATGATAAAGGGATTTGAGATTAAAATAAATATAATTTAAAGATAATAATAAATAAAGAAATTATGACAGATAAAGAGTCTAGTAGGTATTGTTCTCAGTAAGAAGATCCATTAGATCCTATTCAACACCATACATACCTTTACTCTCCCCTTTATCCAAAATTGAACTTATAACAATTTAATACCCGAAGAAAGCAAAACTGGCTTTGCATTCCCCTTTTGGATTTTGGGACAGCGTCTTACGGCTGAGTAATTGATTGAAATATTGAACATCATGGAAACGAGGTAAATTATTCAATAAAATCAGCCTTGCATGTACAGCCTGGCGCATGAACAGTTTTCTGTCAAAATATAAATATCGACTTTGAATTTAGTTAGTTTTATTTGATAATACATTTTTTTTTTTTATTTAACTTCTTGTTAAATTTTTTCTTTTGCTTAAACTATACTCAGTCGACACCATTTCGTATTATGCTTTATAAATCGAGATTAATGATTTATAAATTTGTTCATGAAAATAAAATTAATAACACTGTATCAATTTAATATTGCTGTTAATAAAATTAAGGAGTATTGATAAATTTGGGTTATCTACACAAATATAAAAATAAAAAAGGAGAAAAACACATTGATCAATATGATCATCTCCCAGTGATGTTAGCAATGGGTGTGATCATTTGGTTTATTTTTAGACTATTTTTTTCTCTTAAAGACCAGAGGAAAAATACAATAATAGATTAAATGTTTGTAATCATTCACTTATGATGTGTGATACCGAACGGTCCAGAATTCTCTGCCGTCAAACAGCCGACAGGAAAGTGATAACAAAAATTAAAAAATAAAATGAAAAAGTTAAAAAGAAAGTAATGAAAATTAAAACTTACAAGAGTATAATATGATTATTATGAGTATACCAATTTTTTCTTTTCGTTAATTTTGTATGCAATGTGAAGTTTCACTAGTAAATTATGAAAATAAAATATGTCACGGTATATGTCATATTTCATTAAATTGTAATAAAAATACAATTAAGAAGTGAAATATACTATACATATTCAAAGTCACATGCGTAGTCACAAGTTTTTGCTTATAATAATTTATATGGCTCTTGATTGTGATAAGTAATCCAAATTTCCCAGAATAGATTAAGTAAGTCAAAACAACTTGTCCTTAAAACTTACTGATAAAATCAAGATAAAAACATACATACTTTATTTTGTTAAAATATTCAAAGTTAAATGCTAGTTCAATATTTTAAAGCGTGACTAGAGTTATTACATATTACACAAGTTTTGGCATTTTATATTGATTTACACTTGATTGTGTTAAAACAACCCAAATTTCCCGAGGTGAGCAAGTTATTTCCCATAGCCTAAAACAATCTGTCTAAACTTATGGATTAAATTGAGAGAAAAAAGTTGTTATTTTAGTTTTGCAACATATAAGTTAAGTAAAGTTATACCCTAATCCATATTTTAAACCATGGCTAGAACGAGTTTTACTTTTAATGCTAAATTTAATACATTCAAATGTGAAAATAAAACACATTCTTTCATTTCAAGCAATTTTGTTACCAAATGTCTATTGTATGTGCTCAAAGTGACATGGTGTATGTTTTTTTGTAATATATGTTATATGTTAATTATATATTACCTACTATTACATTATACGTTTGTTATATACATTACTAAATAATGTTTTTACTTATTATTTTTTAAAAACCACATGGAAATTTTGTCTGCCATTAATTAACAAATTTGTTATTTTATATTATACGAGTGTTAAAATAATCCAAATTTCCTCGAGTTTATGAAAATATTTACTAAAGCAATTTGCTTTTAAAACATATTGATTAAATCCTGGAAAAAGTGGTTATTTTACTGTTTCATTTTCCATATTTTTAAAAATTGCTAGTACGCTATTTAAATTTTATGTTAAATATTACGAATGTGAAACAACCATATTTTAAAATTTTATTGATTTATTTTGTTAAATTATTGTTACAAATCAAACTGGAAAAAAATACATTTATTTAATATGTGCTATTTTATATAATACAAGTTTTGGCATTTTATAAAAATTCACATAGCACTTGATTTTGTTAAAATAACCCAAATTTCCCAATAAATTATTACTCCTCTTCCTTTTTTGGTTGATTGTCTTTTCTTCAATGATAGATTCGGACAAATAATATCTATCAACGAACGAATTTCCCAAGTTGATAAAATTATTTTCTAAAATAATTTGCCTTTAAAACAAATTGATTTGAAAGAAAAAGTTATTATTGAACTTTTACATTATATAAATGCTAGGTGCAAGTCTATAATATTTTAATGTTTGTCTAGAACTCGTTTTTTTTTTTTTTTTTTTTTTTTTTTTTTTTTTTTTTTTTTTTTTTTTAATCCGTTCAAATGTGAAAATAGACATTTGACAACAATAGACTTCCATACCATTGAGTAGTTTTGTTTTACAACCAGACCGGAAAAAACACAGTAAATTTTCTAAATATATCACATCAAAGACACATATATTTTATAATACCCAAATTTTGCATTTTATAATAATTTATATTTTAAATGAATGCGTTGAAATAATACAAATTTCCCCAAGTTTATGAAGTTTTTTTTTTTTGTCAAAGACTAATTAAATCTATAGAAAAAAAGGGGTTATTTTAGTTTTTAATTACATAGTTATATGCTAGTCCAAGATATTTTAAAGCAAGACTAGAACAAGTTTTACTTGTTATGCTAAATTTTAAAATAAATGTGAAAATAAACCATATTCTCCCATTTTATTGAGTTATTTTTTGCATGATTTTTATATAAATGATTGGAATAAAAATACAGTTAATTCGTTAACTCCCTAACCATCCCTAACCAAACTTCACGAAGTTTATGAAGGTATTTTTTCTATTAAAGACTTATTGATTAAAGTGGTAGTTTTAGAGTTACTAATATATTCAAAGTTATATGCTAGACCAAGATTAGAACTAGAACAAGTTTTCCTAGCTATGTTAAATGTTAATCGTTCCAAAACTAATGTTTTAATGTTAAAAATAAACCACATTGTTCCTTCCATTTCATCGAGTAAATTGGTTAAACAATTGTTATAAAAGAAACTGGAATAAAAATGCAGTTAATCAGTTAAACATATGATATACATTCAAATTCACATGTGAGTGTATGTTATTGTATATACCATAATTTTTCCAAGTTTATCAAGTTAACTAAAACAATTTGTGATTAAAGTTATTAAATAATTAAATCAAGACAGTAAAACGTGGTAATTTTAGTTTTGTTGGTATATTCAAAGTCATATACTAGTCCATGAAATTTTAAAGCAAAGTCAGAACAAGTTTTACTTATTATGCTACATTTTAATATGTTCAAATGTGAAAATAATCCACATTCACCATTTAAATCGAGAGAAAAACATGGTTATTTTAGTTTTGTTGGCATATTTGAAGTCATATACTAGTCCATGATTTTTTAAAGCATGGCCAGAACAAGTTTACTTATTATGCTAAATTTTAATCTGTTCAAATGTGAAAATAATCCACATTCTCCCACTTGTTTGAAATATTTTTTACACGATTTTTATATACATCACACTGGAATAAAAATACAGTTAATTAGTCAAATATATATTATATGCATTCGAAGTCACATGTGAGTGTATGTTACTGCATATAAGTTTTTCAAGTTTCTCAAGTTAACTAAAACAATTTGTGATTAAAGTTATTAAATACTAATTAAATCAAGACAGTAAAACATGGTTATTTTAGTTTTGTTGGTATATTCAAAGTCATATACTAGTCCATGAAATTTTAAAGCAAAGTCAGAACAAGTTTTACTTATTATGCTACATTTTAATATGTTCAAATGTAAAAATAATCCACATTCACCCATTTGATTGAGATAATTTTTTACACAATTTTTACATACATCACATTAGAATAAAAATACAGTTAATTAGTATATTACATACATTCAAAGTCATGTGTATGTTACTGCATATAAGTTTTCTGAGATTATCAAGTTGACTAAGAAAAATTGTGAGTAAAACTTATTAAATATTGATTATCCATTATTAAATCAAGAGAGAAAAACGTGGATGTTTCAGTTTTGCTAATATATTCAAAATCATATGCTAGTCCATTATATTTTACGTCATCAGTAGAACAAGTTTTACTTATTATGTTAAATGGTAATCGTTCCAAATGTTAAAAATAAACTACACCGTTCCATTTCATCAAGCAATTTTGTTAAACAACTGGTATAAAACAAACTGGAATAAAAATATGGTTAATTAGTTAATATATTATATGCGTTTAAAGTCACATGTAAGTTGTGTTATCATAAGTTTTCCGAGTTTATCAACTTGATTAAAACAACTTGTGATTAAAACTTATTAAATATTGATTAAATAAAGAGTGAAATATGTGGTTATTTTAGTTTTGTATACATATTCAAAGTCATATACTAGTCCTTGATATTTTACAGCCATGCTAGAACAAGTTTTACTTGATATGCTAAATTTTAATACATTTAAATAAGAAAAAAACACATTCTGCCATTTGATTGAGTTATTTTTTATAAGATTTACATACATTACAATGGGATAAGCATCCGGTTCATTTATTAAATATTTTATATGTATTAATGTCTAAAGAACGTGGTTGTTTTAGTGTTGCTAATATATTCAAAGTTATATGCTTGACCAAGATATTTTAAATCATGACTTGAACAAGTTTTCCTAGTTATGTAATGTTAAATGTTCCAAATGTTAAAAATACACCACATTGTTCCTTCCATTTCATTGAGTAAAATGGATAAACAATTGTTATAAAACAAACTGGTTTAAAAATATGGTTAATTGGTTAATATATTATATGCGTTCAAAGTCACATGTGATGTCACTAGTCCATGATATTTTAAAGCATGGCTAGAACAAGTTTACTTGTTATGCTAAATTTTAATGCATTCAAATATGAAAAAAAAAACATTCTCCCATTTGATTGAGTTATTTTTTAGAAGATTTACATACATTACAATAGGATAAGCATCCTGTTAATTCATTAAATATTTTATATGTATTAAATGTCTATTTATAATACAAAGTTTTATGTTGTAAATAATTTGAATTTCAATTGATTGTGTTTAAATAATCCAGATTTTACGGAGTTTGTTGTTATTTTTTGCCTTAAAGACTTATTGATTAAATCCATAGAAAAAGAACGTGGTTGTTTTAGTGTTGCTAATATATTCAAAGTTATATGCTAGACAAGATATTTTAAATCATGACTAGAACAAGCTTTTCTAGTTATGTTAAATGTTAATCATTCCAAATGTTAAAAATAAACCACATTGTTCCTTCCATTTAATCGAGTAATTTGTTTAAATAATTGTTATAAAATAAACTGGTTTAAAAATATGGTTAATTGGTTAATATATTATATGCGTTCAAAGTGACATGTGAGTGTGTGTTATCATAAGTTTTCAGAGTTTATCAACTTGACTAAAACAACTTGTGATTAAAACTTATTAAATAAAGAGAGAAAAACGTGGTTATTTTAGTTTTGTTGGCATATTCAAAGCCATATACTAGTCCATATTTTAAAGCATGGCTACAACAAGTTTTACATGTTATGCTAAATTTAATGTATTCAAATGTGAACATAAACCCCATTCTCCCATTTGATCCGAGTTATTTTTTACACGATTTTTATATACATCACAATGGGATAAAAATACAATTAATTCGTTTAATATGTTATATGTATTCAAAGTCTATTTATAATACACAAGTTTTGCGTTTTAAAATAATTTATGTTATTGATTGAGTTAAAATTATCCAAATTTCCCCGAGTTTATTGTATTTTGTCTTAATGATTTTTTATTAAAACGGGGATATAATTGGTTATTTTAAATTAAATGTGTTTGTTCAAAGTTATATGCGACCCCATATTTTAAAGTATGGCTAGTACGCGTTTTAAAATTTATATTAACTTATATTTAGTTGCGCAAATAACCCAAATTAATCAATTTTGTAGGTCTTTTTTTTAAACAAATTTATATTTAAAAATTCATCGATTAGATGACACAAATCTTAAAATATAGTCGTGCTTGTTTCCTCCCCCACATGCAAAGGTTATTTTAAAAAACACGAGGAGTAAGTTTTGGACGGGTTCTTCTATTAATTTATCAGTTATTGATTGTGTTAATCGGCCGTTCGATCCGTTTTCACAATTTTTTTAGGCGGTTTAAAATTCATATGAGAGAGAAAAAGATTAGTTTTCGTTTATCAGTTACATCTGTTAATTATCAATTGGTATGTGGGGAAAATCGTATTTTAACAGATCTGATATGAAATATTGTTTAGTTTGGGTTTTTCTTCATTCGTGGTCATTTTTTTGGTTATTTTCATTTTTTTTTAATGGTGTCGACTTTTTTAATTTGACAAGTACTCACAGTCAGGTTCTGGGGTTTTTCCTGTTCCTGAGGCGATGGATTGAAAGATTTCGACCTGTTGTGGAGCCTCTTCGCCTCTTCTTCGTGCAGTTGTCTGAATATCTTTTCCAAATTGAGCTTCTGGTTGAAGGAGAAGGCCGGGTGATTTATGGCGAGTATGTAAACGAGTAGTAGGTCGTCTAGGGCGTTTTCGTCTCCGGCGCTCGCCTTGAGCAGGGCGGCTACGTCTTCGTTCTTCGTGAGGATCTTGTAGATGTTGTTGCTGCAGGAATAGTTGCAGGAATACAAGACGGACACATAGACGGCGAGCTTCGTCCTGAGCTGTTGGTTGGAGAGACACTGTGTCTCAGGGGAGCTGAGCTCTTGGTTGCTGTTCGCCTCGCTTTCCGCCTGCCGCAACTCGTGGAAATCCCTCTTCCCGAGGTGCTCGAGGCATGTGCCCAAAAACCTGAGCTCGACTGGCAGGCAGAGATTGAGCAGGCTGCACATTAGATCAGTCCGCTTGTAGCTTTTCAATCCTTTAAACCATGTCAGGACATCTTTTTTACAAACCATCGCCGGCAATCATTGATGTTTGGTTGGAGTGGAAGGCCCAGTTTCTTATTTCCTTTCTTATCAATTAGGAAAGGCGAGCCGTGGGCACTCCTCTCGTCGAGTCCTCTCTCCTCTTCCGATAATCACAATCTTCCCTCTCGTTACCGCCACGGGTAAATTTAAGGTATATCCTTTCAACTGCACAAACCCGATTATCCAATTCCAAACCGGCCACGGACACGGGAAATGTTAGATATCAATTATTTTTACTTCAAAGTAAATTTCTTAACCAACTATAGTGTCCTACAGTGAAGAATGCCTTCATGATCAACCCGACGTTGGCCGTCTCGTCACCGGCCCACCTTTCAGCCGCCCTCCGATCTTCATTTACTTCAAATCCGAAACGTTTGAGAAGGAAAAGTGATAAAAAAAATTCTTCCGACATTTTAACAACTCCACCCTTCAAATTAAATCAATTAACAACTTTTGGAAAACCGATCGGTTACAACTTTTTAAACGATAACTATTGTATAATTGGAAAAACTGGATACGGCTATCGATATCAAAACGGGCTCAACTGCCATCTCTCGCTCCGCCACCAAACCAACTCTCATTTCAAATTTACTCCACTTCTTACTCATCAGTAGTATTAAATTTTCAGCAATCCCTGGATCACTTTTTCTTGCTTTGCATCTCTTCAGCCAAAACCATAACTTTACAAAACAGATAGGCATAGACAGAATCTTCATATCGAGAGTTGTATAAAATTTCATTTATTTATTTATTTTAAAGATACAAATAGGGCTTTAAAACCACTTACAATATAATATTAGAAATGAATATAGCTTTATAAGCATAGTAAAATAATAGCAGCAATAATAATAATAATAAAACGTATAATGAAATATACCAAAAATAAAGATTATTTAGAGATCGTGAGATGGAGTCTGGAAAAATGTAGGTTACAAAAACCTTAACGTTACAAAACGAATAGGCATGGACAGAATCTTCCTACCAAGAGTTGCACGAAATTTCATTTATTTATTTTAAAGGTACAAATAGGGCTTTAAGCTTATAAAATACATATATTAGAAATAAATTTAGCTTTATAAGCATAATTATTCAGAAATCATGAGATGCGGTCTGGTGTGATGTAGGTTTCAGAAAAACATTTTCTTTATCGTGCCAACGTTTCGATCTTTATTGAGATCATCTTCAGGGCCTGGGATTTACTTAATCTTGATTTTGTAACGTTTCGACGTTCTTGTGCCAATTTCAA